>NC_138375.1:33763284-33779928 GCF_054177405.1 Leptonychotes weddellii | reverse complement strand
GAGACAACTAAGGGAAATTATCTAAAAGCCAGATCTATTATAAATGGATCTTTTAGTGTATACAATTTGAGTCAAAATTGTATCAGAGATTTAGCCAAATCAATCTAATATGTGGAGAATAATCTTTCCAATGACCAGAAATTCCTACTCACCATAAATTAGTTAATGACACAGTCACATCAACCCCAAAATCATTCCCTATTTGCAGTGCCACCTTCAAAATACTTTTAAAGATTATTCATGCTAACATTTCTTTACTAAGGTGTAGCCATTTAAAATGGGCCCTTACCGAATGAAGTGAAACAGAATAAGAGAAAATTGAGCAGAATATTGAAGTGTTTCCTCAGAGATGATCAGAGAACAAGGAGAGGCTGAGACAGAATAGTCCAAGCAGCTGGAGCCAAGTGACTTAAGTCATTTAAAAGCATGATGGGTAAAACACTCAGGAATGTGTAAATGAGGCTAATCTTGTATTGGCTAGGAATGGATTTGATAACTTAGCAGGTCTTTCCATTTGGCAGTTAGCAAAGCTGCAGTTCTCACTGGGGGCTGTGGTGAGGTACGCAATTGTTGACTGGATGAGAAAGTGGATGACCTCATCCAACCAGGTCACCATGACAACTACATGAACATTTCCAGTCATTTTACATGTTACAAAACTGATGCCTAATAATTCTTTCCATGTTATGGAGTCATCTCAAGAAGAGAATTGAAAGAGAAAACAGAATTATTCGTGAAATGTGTTGGTCATGTGGCTGCAAAGCACTGCGTTAAATATGGAGTTTTATTTTTTATTCCCAGAATTTTAAAAGTAATGTCTATGATCCAGAAATATAACTTAATGAATAATAAGTCAATAATAGATCTGGGGGGCCCAGCACATGGATATGACCAAGAACCTTTCTTCAGACATCACAAAAAAATCTTCTTTACATTTATCTTTAACATTAGATCACTCAGAAAAAAAGAAGCAATGACTGCTTTTCAGTGGCATTAAATATAATACAAATATTAGTGGGGTTTTTTGTTTTACTTTAAATGTTTTTATACCAAAAAAATAAAATTTAAACAAGCTATTTGTCTCTTTCTTCCATCCTCCATCTTCCACACAGCTAGTAGTACACGGCTGACCATGACTTGAACATGCAAATCCAGGTTGACACGATTTTAATGCCAGGCCTTTCTAATCTATTACAACATTGTTCATTTTCTAACCTATCAGGAATGTCATACTTACATCCCAGATTTCATCTCTAATCCACCCTGTAGCTAGTTATAGCTGACAACTTTTTCAACATCCCAGACCTTCATTTCCTCCACTTTTTCTACTATTGCTTTATTCCACTATGGAAGCCATATGTTACATGCTATCATCACTAGAATATTTTCTCTCCCACCAGGCTCACAGATGCTGAAGCTAACCACTCTGAAAGTAATACCCAGGCCCTTGACCATTTCTACTCCTTCCCACACCTACTAACCCTGTTCTTTGTCCCTTAGACTCTTACTTTGTCTCTAGACTCCTCCTCACTCCCTTCCCCTGTTCCTCAGTCAGCTTCTGGCTTTAGTTGGTTCATTTGTTTATCTGACTATCCTGAACACCATGGTCACCCATTTCTCCTCCATTCTTGTCTCTCACTAGTAACCAAGGATCCTTTAACCCATCTCAAACTTCCTCTGCAGCTGTCCTGCCAATCCCCAATGTTGGACAAATCTAACCATCTGTTTTCTCTGCTTTTGTCATCCCACTGCCAAGTAATACTGGAAAAAGTCAAGAAACTGCCAGTTGGCTCCACTACAAATTTATGATATCTAATCTCATCTGGCTCCTCAGGACTGTTTGGAAATCCTTTAATTCACAGTGAATTCTCCAAATTATTCCAAATTTTCTCCATTCCCCTCAAACCCTTAAGATCACTCCTTTCACTCACTGTGGGCAAATGACCTCACCTCCTACTTCCCTTAGGAGATTGAAGTCATCCACCATATACTTGTTAGTTAACTTCATAGATTATTTCTATCTGATCACTTTCCTTTAATGCTGAAAATAAGACCAGAGGCAGATGAAGCTACTGTGTCCCATCAGGGATGGGGGAGGGAGTGGAAGTATTTCTTACATGGGGCTACGGAACACAGACACAAAGACCAATAATAGAAGGAAAACCCAAACGGAGTCTCAGTACAAGGGAATCAAAGCGCCAAAACCCTGAGAAAGATGACGAGCTCCACCAATGCGAGGTGATCTAAATGAACTCCATCAATGATATAGCAAAGGCCTGAGACAGGTGTAATATCACTGTACATTTGTATGATCACTCTGAGATTAATGAAGTTAACCAAAAAAGAATTGAGTCTGTCCAACTCCTGATCTTTCTGATTCCTGATCATTCCTGATCTTTCATAGCAAGGTATGTCAACCCTTTTATAAAACAACAATTTCCATTTGTACATTAGAGTCAATATCTACCATCCAGAAATTTACTCTATTTTTCACATTGTCTTTCTGCTGTATCTTCATCTATTTCATTGTTTGTTGCTCCTGTGGGCCTACTATGTTATCTCCAAAACACTTAAAAACAAAAGTAAAAAACTCCCTTAACTCCCAGTCCTCCCCAGGTACTTACCAACCTTTTCTTCCTGCTGTTCTATGTGTGTAAAGTTTCAGTTTTGCAAGATGAAAAAGTTCTAGAGAACTGCTGTACAACATTGTGCTTATAGTTAACCATACTGTACAGTTAAGAAATTGAAGGTAGTTCGAATGTTACATATTTTTTAACCACAATTTTTAAAAAAGCAAAGTCTGTGCTTACCACCCTCCCTCTGCACCTGCAAAGTGTAAGCCAACCTATTGATCTCTAGTTTCTCTCCAGAACACTCATCTGGAACCGCCTTCTCGAAAGATATGAACTCATCCTCGACTGCCAAATATCATGACTTTTTCAGTCCTTCATCATCTTGGTCTCAGTGCTGGTAAACACATTTTTCTTACTGGCAGTATTTCTGTTTGCCACACATGCACTCCCCTTCCTCTCCACCTATGTCTCCATTGCACCTGCCTCCTGCCTTGACTCACAGACCACTTCCAAGCACTGATGAGAAACCTTTCCTAAGGTTCCTCCTCTGTCATTCAACTTTCACTCCACCTATTACTCTACATTACTGACTCTCATTTCTGCAGCTCTACCTTCGACCTCTCTCCCACGCTTCAGAGTTTCAACTCTCTACTGATCCAGAAAGCTCCATATGTCCAAAATTCAATGAAAGAGTAGGCAACATAAAATTAAGAATGCACTTTCTTGAACCAGACTGTCTGGGTTCAAATTCTGGCTCTGCTTCTGACTAGCTGTGCAACCTTGGACAAGTTACTTAAGCTCCCTGTGCCTTAATTTCTTCAACTGTAGAACAGAGATAATGAGAGTCCCTATTTCCTTTCTCTAGTGTGAGGGTTAAAGAGTTAACTCACACAAAGTACTACAATGAACCCAGTATATAAATGCTCAGTAAATATTAGTTATTATTATTATCTCTTACCCTTTCTTCAGTAAATCCTGTTCTTCAGGCTGTATTTTCTTTGTCAGTTAATGGCAGCCGTATCAGCTCAATCATCCATACTAAAATCCTCACAGTCACCTTCTAACCTCTTTCTACATTCAGCTGTGCTTTATATCCAGTTTCCACCAACTACATCAACGTTTAATCTTCCATTTTCTTTCCCTCTGCTGCTGCCCAAGTCCAGAGCTTCATTATCTCTAACCTGAATTATTGCAACAGCTCCCTTCTGAATTGCCTGCCTTCGATCTTTACCCCCAGTTCATCTTCAGCTCAGTGTTACTTTTCTAAACACAGACATCATTTTAAACCCTTTTCTGTTTTATTATCACCTTCAGAACAAATTGAAATGTTGAACACAATGTAGCTAATTTTCCTTCTTACCTCCAACCAGGTGCCTCTGCTGCCTTCCCCAACTGCTCTCAAAACACACCATGGGCTTTAGTTCATCTGTGTGTCTGCAAAGCTCTTGTGCCTCAATATCTCAAATACCCTGTATTATTTATCAAATTTCTACTTATCTTTCAAGCACCAGTATAAATGGCATGTTAGTAAGTCATCTCTTTCATATCTCTATTCCCTGAGAAAGATAATAGATAGATGATAGGAAGATGATAGATAGATAGATAGATAGATAGATAGATAGATAGATAGATAATCGATCTTAATTACTTTGTGTGGTATTTGTTTGTTTATATTTCTATACTTGACTAGATTGTGAAGTTTTTCTTTTGGATTATGATTTTTTTTATTTCTAGCCCACAGTAGAGCTCCTGACACATATTAAGTGCCCCATGAAATTATACTGAATAATTCAATGTTCCTCCTGAATGCCCCATACCTGTCTCTTATAGAATCTATTACAAAAATTCCTTCCCCCCATTTACCCTATCTTGCTAGTTTCACTGGTTTCCCTAATTCAAGATCTCATCCTCATTGACATAGATTATAACAAGAACCTCCCATTCAATCACCAGCTTTAGTTTCTCCTCCTCTCAAAGCCACCCATGATATATTGCAGCCATGGGGTATTTTCATTAACAACAGATTCTGTGGTGTTATTCCATTGCTCAGACACCTTTCAATGTGTCCCCTTGACTACAAAGCAAAATACACTGCTCCCTCTAACTCCCCAGCCTATGTCAGATATCTTCTCCCCACCCACCACATACATACATGCTATACTCCATCGTCCTGAACTCTTGGCTATTCCTTTATCCTAGAATGCCCATACTCCAGTATATTGGTATCTTAGCCATCTGTCAAAACCCAACTCAGAAGGCCCTTCTTCTATAAATCCTTTCACAAACACCTTGATCAGAAATAGTCTCTTCATATCTTGTTTTCCCAAAGCTAAGGTAAAGGCATCTATTCGAACATGTCACTTTCTCCCTACTATATCAGTGTATGCTCTTCACACTACAGAGTTCTACACAGTATTCTGTCTCCCTCAATAAATTGTGAGTCCCAAGTCTTTTCTAGGCAGAAATTTTGCCTATCATTGTTGAACTTCCCACAATGCATTATACAAAGTGCATGTCAGAAAAGGTTGCTGCTAAAATTAAGAAGGTATGCCAGAAGGAATGGAGTTAGAATGTGCAGAGCCAGAAAAGAGAAGACGTCTGAACAGTGACACAGAGATAGAGCCATGTAAATTTGTCTGGGCCTGAGGATTACTGTTAAAAATTAGTGAGAAGTAGAAGACAAATCTGTAAAGTTGTTTGTGTAGACCTTGAATGCCAAGCCGAGAAGTGACAGCATTATCTATTGTTATGCAAGATTCTTGTAGTTTTATAAGCAGGAATGCTATGTGTTAAACGCACTGTTTTAGATTTATCTGAGAGTTGATTTCAGAATAAATTGGAAGAAAACGAACACGAGGATAAAGTGAGAAGCCTTTTGCATTGATCCAGTTTGAAGTGCCCTTAACCAGGGCAATGACAGTAAAAAGAAAGACCCTAAAGGCCTTGTGAAGGAAGAAAACATAAAATTTGTTGTAAAAAAAAAAAAAAATTAAATGAAAGAAACAAAGAGAAAATGGTTGGGTTACTCAGACATTTGCTAGATATTTCCTGCAACAGTAATATCTGTTTCTTACTGTATCTTGGTGACACTTTAAAATCCCAAGATATAGAAGAAGTGGCAGGAGATCCTGCCACCACTCTGACTTGCTAGGAAGAGCATATAAGTGAAACAAAGGGGACAGTAGTCTTTGTTGAAAGAAATCTTATTCTCAAAATAAAAAAATAAATAAGGGCACCTGGGTGGTTCAGTCGGTTAAGCGTCCAACTCTTGATTTCGGCTCAGGTCCCATGATCTCCATGTTGTGAGATTGAAGAATAGTCAGAAAAGAATGCAGGGGAATGGTCAGAGAGACAGAAGCAGACAAGAAAAGCTTTATACCAAGAAAGGTAGAACAGTTTTTAAGAGTGTATAGTCAGAGCTCTTTTTTTATCAATTTTTTTAAAATTTTATTTCTTTATTTGAGAGGGGGCACTAGCAGGAGGAGGGGCAGAGGGAGAGGGAGAAGCAGACTCCCCACTGAGCATGGAACCCAACTTGGGGCTCAATCCCAGGATGCCGAGATCATGACCTGGCCAAAGGCAGATGCTTAACCAACTGAGCCACCCAGGTGCCTTTTTTTTTTTTTTTTAAATCAATTTTTAAAAGATTCCCCCTTGAAAGCAGAGAGATTATAAAAGGGTAGGCTTCCCAAGGCAGACCCCATCTCCGGTGCATCCTGTCTTGTGAGTAGAAAATAGCACCCCTTCCTCTGGGTGGATATGTTCCTACTAGAAAACACCTAGGGAGCTGGGCTTCAGCTTCCCACTGTTCCTTCAGCCAAGTGCCTTTGGCAAGGAAGACTGCACACATCTACATGACACATGTGTAGTCAACACTTCAGAGAAGTTCACAAAAAAGAGGACAGAGGAAGGCAATGAGAAGAGATTTGGCATTTGTGTGGCTCAGTCAAGCAGTTTCATTGGAGAGGGGAAGGGCACCAAGCTTCAGGGTCACACTCCTTCCCACCCATTTCCATGGGGAATTGCCTCCATTTGTAAATCACTGTATGTCTCCTTCTGGCCCCTCACTCACACTTCCAGCCCATTTCACAGATGACTAAACTGACTCATATACAGGGTGGGGAGCCATTGTTATTTTTAATAGTGCATCTCAGAGTGCACATTAAGATGAAGATGAGGCAGATGGAGTATCACGTGATGGAGAGATGGAATGAAATTATGCTGTGAAAAAAAAATGGAAGAAGCCTAAAGCTCAATATGATTGTGAAGTTCATCTATGTTGGATTTACAAACCACTCAATCTGGCTGTGTATTAAAATCACCATAGGTGTTTGTTGACGATAGAGATTTTTGGTCTCCCCACCCAGCAATTCAGATTAAGTAGATCTGAAATGGGAAGCTGAAATCTATGTTTTATCAAATATTTAAGGCAGTTTAATGCAGACCAGCTTTGAGGACTCAGCAACCCTAAATCACTTCTTTCAGCATATCATTCCTTGCTTACCAAACTAGAATTGCTCCCATCTTCATACTCTAGTAAATATAAAATCCTCGGGGCGCCTGGGTGGCTCAGTGAGTTAAGCGGCTGCTTTCGGCTCAGGTCATGATTCTGGGGTCCTGGGATCAAGCCCCGCGTCCGACTCCCTGCTCAGCGGGGAGCCTGCTTCTCCCTCTCCCTCTGCCTGCCACTCTGCCTACTTGTGCTCTCTCTCTCTCTGTCAAATAAATAAATAAAATCTTTAAAAAAATAAAAAAAATAGGGCGCCTGGGTGGCTCAGTTGGTTAAGCGACTGCCTTCGGCTCAGATCATGATCCTGGAGTCCCTGGATTGAGTCCTGCATCGGGCTCCCTGCTCAGCAAGGAGCCTGCTTCTCCCTCTAACCCTCCCCCCTCTCATGTACTCTCTCTCTCTCATTCTTGCTCTCTCAAATAAATAAATCTTTAAAAAATAAAAAATAAAATAAATAAATAAAAAAAATATATATAAAATCCTCTCCTTATCTTGAAGACTTTTCATAATTTGGTGTCACATGACATAGCTAATTTTATCACAGAGCACTTTCCAACACAAACCTCTTTGCAGGCAGAAGGCCTCCTCAGTACCTAGCTAGGGAGCTTCACCCCCTCCTCTACACCTACTAAAATTCTGCATATTCCTCAAATTCCAGTTTAATTAACACCTCTTATCCAAAGGTACCTCCAGTTAGCATCACCCTGAAGTCTCTGCCTTCTCTGGACTTACTATATTTATGGTCTTTGTCTTAGCACTTAAGTTTTAAATATATACTGTTGTTTGCTGCTTTCTGGATCCTCTGTGTTGTCCTCATCTATAAAATTAGCTTGTAAGATACTTTTTGTATGAACCCCACTTCCTACCAGGCAAATGTTTTGGCAAATATAACGAAAAAGTCAGGCACATCAGCTCTGCTTTCTACCTCAGTAGAAAGGGAGCTCTTCTTTCCCAATTGTTGCAGCTGAAGTCCCAAGTCTCACCCTCATTGGCCAGGCTGGGTACATGTCTGCTACTAGACCAGGAGGCGAAATTAGCCCCACCCAAACCATAAGGAATGATGTGAAGAAGGGTGATTGGCCAAAGGAATATTGAGTGGTTGTTACCAAGCGCTCAGGGGAAATAGTCACTGGGGAGGGAAAAATAACAGATATCTGTGTCTCCAGATAAGACCTCTAGTTCACAGAGGAAATACAAAATTGGAAGTGTGTAAAGAAGTAAATCCTTCAAAAGAGAGTGAGATAGGAAAAGAGAAGAAAATGAGAAATGTGGAGTTTTAGAGAACTTGAGTTTGAAACCATAGGTGCTTGATGAATAGTGTGGGTAAAGAAACATAACTCAGATATATGCCTCCTATTATAAACAGCAAAGGGAGCATCTAGTTGAGAGAAATTTGGGAGGATAAATATGAGGAAGCTACCAAAACTGTCTGGAATTTCTAGAATTAAGCTCCAGAAAAAATTACTTTATCCTCATGTTGTCCAGGTAGGCAATTAGAGAGTCTCCACCAGCCAGACAGAGACATTAGGAATGGTTAGGACCTGGAAAGTGGAGGTGAATATAAACCTGATGTATTAATCCAATATTAAGTATAGTGTACATTGTACAATTAATATAATTAGTTACCCTAAAGTTTCTCCAGTAAAAAAATATCCTACTTGGATGCAACTAACATTTGACCAGGGCTTGGATGTAACATTCACTGGTATTCAACTGCAATGATAGAGGCTCATATGGACCGAATACCAGAATATTCCTCTGCGTTAACCAGTAGTACAACTTGTATTTTTTTGCACAAGGGCTAAATATATTTTAATTACACTAGATTAAAAAGTAAGATCTAGATATCTTCAGGACTCAGTTTCTTTCATGTTTACATGATGCTTTAAATCTGTGAAATAATAAGCCTATTTCTCCAAAGTGGGTTGGAAAATATCTTGCATACAGTACCTATTCAAGGCGGGTCAAGATGGTCATTTAGCTGTGGCCTCACATTCATGAAGGGTCTCAGATTTAAATTTTCTGACATTATTTTCACATAAGGTTACACAGATATTCTCAAAGACAAACTGCTAAGATTGAAAGAAATTGATGCCCTTCATACAACTTTAAGTGTGCATGCCATTACCAGAGCATACTATTCACTGCGTATTATAAATTAACATATTGGAAAAAAGCTGTAATTATTATTTTATAAATTGCTTAATTTGAGTGGTTAAAAGTATTGGTAAATGTTGGGATGCCTGGGTGGCTCAGTCAGTTAAGCATCTGCCTTCAGCTCAGGTCACGATCCCAGGGTCCTGGGACTGAGTCCCACATCAGGCTCCTTGTCGGCGGGGAGCCTGCTTCTCCCTCTGCCTGCCACTCCCCCTGCTTGTGCTCTTGATCTCTCTCTGACAAATAAATAAATAAAATCTTTTTTTAAAAAAAAGTATTGGTAAATGTAAACTTGTATTTAGGAAAAAAACACTTTATAGAGGTATGATGGACATACAAAGAGCTGTACATACTTAGTGCACACAACTTGATGAGTTTGGAGATAAGTACATACCAGTGAAACCATCACCACAATGTATGCCATAAGTATATATTGATAATCTCCGAAAGTTTCTTCTCTCCCTCATTATTTTTTTTTCATTTGTGTGTGATAAAAATAACTAATATAAGATCTACCCTCTTAGCAAATTTTTATGCATATAATACGATATTGTTAAGTATAGGCACTATGCTGTAGAGTAGATCTCTAGGATTTATTTATCTTGTATAACTGAAACTTGACACACTTTGACCAACACCTCCTGTTTACCTCTCCATCCCAGCCCTTGGCAACCACCCTTCTACTCTCTGCTTTTATGAGTTTGGGACTATTTTAGATTCCTTATATAACTGGAATCATGTGCTATGTGTTCTTCTGTGTCTGGTTTATTTCACTCAACAAATTTCACCCACTAGGTCCATCCATGTTGTTGAAAATGGGATTTCTGTCTTTTTTAGGGCTGAATAATATTCCGTTTGTATGCAAATACCACATTTTCTTCCGTCAGTGAACATTTAGGTTGTTTCCATGTCTTAGCTATTATAAACTTTTTATATGTGCTTTAAAGGTTGTGACCCAGCGTTGGCTTTTCTTAAATGTTTTATATTCAGTATCTTCTGACTCAGGTCTCTTCAATGACATTAAAGAGGTTATACTTACATACAGCAATAGCAAAAGCTCTTTGTGGATTTGTTCATGTCGTGAGAACATCTGCCCCCCAGCACAGCCAGGCACCTATGGTGTATTTGTGGGAACTGTTTCACTGATGGGCAGCATGGGCTTTCCTGGGCAGGAAAGAGAGGGTTAACAAGACAGGTGCAGAAGAGAAGCTAAGGAACCTGGGAACAAACAGCTCTGGGTTTCTTCCTTGCCAACCACTGTGATGCTAAAAGCATACATTTCTTAGAAAACCCCTGTCTCTAAATATGACATTCACAATGTTCATGAGCCATGGATTTTCTGGAACAATCTTAATTTCAAATATTATATAATGTTTCTGAATCTGAAGCTCAATTTGTGTGGGGGGGAAATCTTATGCAGAAATAAGAGGAGTAAAGGCAAAAAAGAGGATTTTTTTTTCCTTCTTACAGTATCAGAGGACATCTGGAGATATGTTCTGGAACAAGAGGGAAAAGGACAGCTATATTATGTCCATTCCCTCTTACAGATCATGGTATGAAAGGTGGAATTTCTCAGTGAACCCTGAGGAGTCAGGGGCAGGGGAAATCTCTTATTTATGCATATATGAGCTGAAATGGCTTGGCAGTATATACATAGTTTCACTTTGATAGCAGAATAACCTTACAAGAATTCTGAAATATAAATAAGAATCAAATAAAAATGATATAGCTCCCATTAAATAAGAGCAAAGTGTGCAGCAATGTAACACAAAGTGTTGCTTCTAAAGGTCTGGTGACAAATCACTTGAGCCTTGCTCTTAAGAATTATCTCCTATCTGGAGCCCCACACCAGAATTATACATTATATCGCACATTTATCATCAGTTAGGATAATGCGGGGTTGATCTCTCTGAAACAGCTGTCCGTTTTGTGCCTTCATATTTTAATGCCTCTTCAGGACACAGCCAACCAGCCAGCTTAAATCTTCTATTGGCAGGACAGCATCATAACTTAGTTTAACATTTCCTCTGGTGATTTTTTTTTCTCTGCAATTGATGTACATGTCAAATAAAGTCTGTCAAAGCTTTTTCTCATAACATAAATTCCAGATGTTTTTGGCTTCCCAAAAGGAAGATGTAATAGGTTTGCTTTTCCTAATACACTTAGATAATGAAAATAGAAGTATGGCTATAAAGTCCTTTTATATGCTTTTCATGTCGAAGTATGTAAGCCATAATATGTGTTCCTGTTCTTCCTAAATGAGGTCTATATGCAGGGGGCGGGGGGGAGAGATTTAAAGTGGGAAGAAAATGGAGTTGGTATTAGGCCAAGCTAAAACATAGCTACTTTCGATGAAGAAAAATCAAAAGGATAAAATATACTGTGACTTTACACTTTACATGGTCTTCATTCATTCTACATTCACGAGTCATTTATTAGGACTCTATTGTGTGCTCAGCACTATGTGATAAGTGAAAGGCAGAGCAAATCTTCTATAGGAGGAGACGAGGCTTTTATCATGGAAAAAAATCAGTGAAATTGTCAAAGGCAACATATAAGCAAATGTCAGATAGGCATCACTAACCAAACACTTAAGCAATTTTTAAAAATCAGCTGAAAGGAATAATCACTCGGTGTGGGGTTAATCTTGGGAAATACTGAGGCGGATATACTCCAACATGTGGACCTCAGACTAGCCAAGCAGCATCAGCAGGGGAACTTGCTAGAAATGAACATTTTCAGACCCACCCCAGATCTCCTGCATCAGAAACTCTGGGGCTAGAGCCCAACAATCTGTTTTTTCACAAGCCTTCCAGGAGATGCTCATGCCCACAGAACGGCTCCAGGGAAACACTCCACGTGAGAGGGAGTCACTCGTCAGCGATGAGGCACCGCTAAGTGTCCGGATGGCAGGGTATGTCTGGTGTGTCTAAAAAACAGGGTCTTCACCAGAATGATTCCCAGAAAAGCCTTGAAGGCCAAAGTCCTGTCATTTAAATCTTCTGTCCTCTAGCATAGCTGTGAGGAAACATCGACTTCAGGCAAGGTCAGCACAGAAAATTTTATTTTCCCCTCACCAGAAAGTCATGAAACTAAAAGCCATGTTGCTTCCTGCTGCTGTGGGATTCTAATCAGAGACTGATGTGAGTATAAACTGACCCAACTGTAGCTTTTAGTCTCTCTGGGAACGTTTTCAAGACAGACTATGATGTGTTTACGAAATTCATATGGGCTGTTTCAAAGTGTGACACATTCAAATCGTGCGGACATTGAC
Source organism: Leptonychotes weddellii (assembly GCF_054177405.1). Lineage (NCBI taxonomy): Eukaryota > Metazoa > Chordata > Mammalia > Carnivora > Phocidae > Leptonychotes > Leptonychotes weddellii. The sequence continues at coordinate 33,767,414 of NC_138375.1, read as the reverse complement.
CTAAAAGGGGAATCTCTGTCTCTCTGTCTCTCTCTCTAAATCCCACTTGCATTTTCCTTCCTTTCTTCTTTCAGCTTTAGGATATTATTTAAAACTTAAATTTGCTTTCTGGGGTGCCTGGGTGGCAGAGTCAGTTAAGCATCTAACTCTTGGTCTCAGCTCAGGTCACAATCCCAGGATCATGAGATCGAATCCACATGGGGCTCTACATTCAGTGTGGAGTCTGCTTAGGCTTCTCTCCCCTTCCCCCTCTGCCCCTCCCCCCCAAAATAAATAAACCTTTAAAAAAACTTCAAATTTACTTTCTACATGGAATTCTGGAGCTTTATGCACTCTAAGTACCCAAGTTTGTGTTTTAATGGATTTGGGCTATTACAAATTTATCGTTTGACCTGATGATTTTTTCAATTTTCCTGGACTACTTGGAGGGTGATAGGCACCATGAAATGCAAAAAGTTTCTCATTTACTTTATCTTTGCTCTTGGGATGTCCTGACTGTATGATCTCCCTTTGGTTTAGGCAGGTGGTTTTCAGTCAACAACAATTTTTGCTCCCCAGAACCATTTGCAAGGTCTGGAATCATTTTTAGTTATCACAACTGGGGGCTGCTGCCACTGGCATCCAGTGGGTACAGACCAAGGATGCAGCTAAACAGCTGACGATACATAGGGCGCACAGTTCTCTGTCCAAAATGTCAGTTGTATTACGGAGGTAGAGAAACTGGCTTACTTGAATTCCACTCTGTATAAAAGAGAAAGCCGAATGGAACAAAACAAAGCAAAGCAAACAAACAAAAGCATGTGGCAGGATTTAGCAATGTGAGTGCTCCTGAATTTTTAGGAGTTCCTTTATGTGAGCAGTGTTAGTGTCATTGTGCCTAGCAACCCCCCTTTTAAAATGAAAATCCTGGGGCACCTGGGTGGCCCAGTTGGTTCGGCTCCGCCTCTTGATTTTGGCTCAGGTCATGATTTCAGGGCTGTGGTGAGATGGAGCCCCGCCTTGGGCTCCACGCTGGGCATGGAGCCTGCTTAAGATTCTCTCTCCCTTTCCCTCTGCCCCTCCCCCCTCCCCCCACACCTGTTCACAATCGCGCTTTCTGTCTTAAAAAAAAAATGAAAATCCTTTCCTTTATTGAAAAAAAGGAGGGTGGGGAACGAAAGAAATACTATTGGGCAGTTGTAGAAATCATTGGCAATAGAATTTCTTAGTCATAGAGCCACAGGATCGCAGAGGTTTTGAATTACAAACACTCTGTAGGGCTCCTCTAAGCCATCACCACCTTATAGATTGAGAACATAGGTGAAATGCCCAGTTAAACACTTGCTTGCCCTGGGGTTGGGGTCGTTCTGGTCTCTCCTTTGCTCTCTGCTCCTCTCCTGCACTCTCCAATTTCTCTCTTGCCATTATATCCTTCTTATTTCCCCTTTCCCCCCTCCAGTTGCCACTGTCCCATTTTTCTCCTCTCTCTTGTCTCTCCACTTTGCCCAGCTTCCAACACACTCTCCCCCCTTTCCTTCTCCAGCACTCCTTACGGTTGACACCATGCATTTTTGCACACATGCAGACCTCAGGATTTGTGTAATGTGATAGAGTACACTCTGTGTGAACTAGCACACACTGGTAAATGCTCAGAAATTAAAATTACTCTCATCTAGTTCTGGTTTTGAAAACTCTCCGCTCTCTTGCTCCAAACAGACTATCCTGGTCTTGTACACAGGAAAAAGAAAATCGGAGCCCAGCACTAAAATAAGCTCGTACTCCCATTTAAACAAACAAACAAAAAAAATCAGGAGGCGAGTGCTTCTCACTATGCCCTCCTTATTCTAATCCCCATGCCAAGAAAAAAGGTTTTAGATTAAAAGGATATTAGCTGTTCATTTGTTATTTGTCAGTAGCAGTGAAGAGGAAGTTTGTGTGTGCCAGACATCTAATGATAACAATCAGTTGCATGTTCAAGCAAAATAATTAACTTCCATTTGCTTGGCTGTCTAATTTCTCCTTTACCATTTGTCCCAGCTAAGTTCCTTCCAGGTTTGTCTTTTTGTTTTGTTTTGTTTTGTTTTGTTTTGTTTTTGATGCACTACACTGCATGCATACTTAGGATTATGCAAAGCCAAACCCTGATAAAGATCAATAATTGTTCAATTACAATTATACCATACCGCATGGCCTATGTTATGTTTGCACTGAGCTCTGTAATTGGGTACACCACATTTCATATTTTCCATTGGTATATGGCATGCTGTTCACGACAAAGAATTGTCTAATCTACCATGTTCTGAATATTAATATTGACTATCCTGGTTTGTATTTCCTTGGGTCATGAAGATTTAATAATTTAACAATAGGTCATTGGAGTTCTGTTGTGTCATCAAATAATTACAGAATTTATGTTTTATCAGTGGAAAAACCACTGTAGTATTCTAAATTCCACTTATTGTCCTTTAGCTTAATGCTTCCTGTTACCCTTTCTCGACATGTTTTCCCATCATGAAAATTAACCCACTCTATATCTTTCTGGAAAGAAAATAAACTGCTCCCTTGCCAAGCCGTTCATTACGCTGCTTCTTTCCTTCATGAATTGCGATCTAACAGTAGCCCAGCAAAAAGCCTAAGCTTTTGAAGTGTTGTGCTAATTTGATTAATACGTAGTTACATCCTGTTATGATGCACTTCACCTTATGCATTTTAAATGGAAAATGCAGAGTGGATTACATTTGTGTTAAAAACACAGCATACTAAATGAACAGTACTGAAAGCAGTCTATAATAACAAGCTCTGCAACCACTTTAAAACATGCAGAAGGTTATTGTTTGTAGGTTAATGATAATTATATGAAAATACATGTTTTTACAACAATTAAGATGTCAATAAAAATACTGGTGAGGTTAATACAGCTGCACTTAAAAATATTTATTCTACCAGTAATTTAAAAATAATTCTAGAAATATCCTGATATAATTATCTAAATTATGTGTGTATGCATCTATATGCATATAAAAGCAGTTTGTGAATTCTTTGGATAAAAATCACCTAAGTCAATCTTAAAATACTTATGGAATCGAAGAGTAAGAGACTACTTTCCTAGAAAGAAATACATGTTTTCATGCTTATTACTGAAAGGAAACTAGCAAATTGCCAGGGTTGCTAGAAATGATAGTTACTTTTGTGCAGATCTTACTAAGATTCAGTGGCTGAGGGAGAGTGATGAAAGGAAGAGAATGAATCCTATAACCAGATTAGTCCACAGTTCTTCATATTGTCTCAATCTGACTTTCATCTCTACTGGCATTATAAAGTATTGTGACACTGCATTCTTAAAATTCACCTAAAGTGGATGCTAATGAACTTAAGAATGCATACAAATGTATCTTGGTAATATGGCAAAAAGTTGATGAATATTTTATGTCTCCATTTTTGGAGACACTTGCTCAGGTATTTTTCCATTTGGAACATACATTTTTTATAGCTACAAAATGTTTTCCCTTTCCATTTAACTTTTTTACCATGGCTAATAGTAGTTTATAACAGTTTACAATGGCTTAAAATGGCTTGATTTCTTTAAGTACTTTCATTCAGACTTTTTTCAGCTTCCATGCCAACCATACTGAATTCTGCATCCAAATCTATTGAATTAACACTTTGGTAGTTGGTTAAAATTCATGACTGTGCTCTGTGGGTCAGATAGTCCTGAAGAGCGGAAGAAGAGCAGCAAACACGTTCATGCTTTCTCACCGAATTTGCTGTCTAGCCATCACTCTATGTACACTTGTATTTATCATCAAGAACCAGTTCAGAAGAGAGCAAATCAGAAGCCACCCTTTTCTTAAATATCAAAATAGTTGCTGTTACTTAAACCTAAAATACTAGAAGAAAACTTTGTATCAGTACACTTTTTTCTTATTTATATAGTCTGTAAAGTCATGCACAAAAGAATCTATGAGGTCATAAGCTCTTCTACTACTTTTGAAGTTGAAGCAGAATATTTTCTCCATATTCAACTGTAAAATATTTGAGATTGAGGGGCGGAGCAAGATGGCGGAGGAGTAGGAGACCTGGATTTCAGCTCCTCTCAGGAATTCAGCTGGATAGGGATCAAACCATTCTGAACACCTACAAACTCAACAGGA
>NC_138375.1:33746685-33762784 GCF_054177405.1 Leptonychotes weddellii | reverse complement strand
TCTAGAGGGGAGGGGGGTGGGAGGATGGGTTAGCCTGGTGGTGGGTATTGAGGAGGGGCATTCTGCATGGAGCACTGGGTGTTATGCACAAACAATGAATCATGGAACACTACATCTAAAACTAATGATGTAATGTATGGGGATTAAAATAAGAATAAAAAAAATAAAATAAAATAAATAAATAAAAAATATTTGAGATTAAAATGAAGTTGCAACTTAGTACAGTAAGGTTTATACGGAGTCATTATGTTTCTCAGTCCACTTTTCTTATTAATCAGTTCTGTGGCTTTGGGGAAAGATGTAAACTTCCTAGACTTCAGACTCATCAGTTTAATGGCTACCCATTAAAATGTAATGTGTAATGTTCTTTCAGTATTTTTGACTACTGTCCACAATAAGAGATACATTTTACATGGTGACCCAGAACACACACACACCACATAGAACTCAAGGAAGCAGTTTCATGAAACAGTACTTACTCTCATAATGTGTAATGAATATCAGTATTTTTAAAATTCTGGTTATGACACATTAAGTTTTGCTCTTGGTGTTCGAAAAACATCATCTCCACCTTCCTCCAATGGATTATGTGAATATGTTGTTTTCATGGATTCTGATAATACATACGTTCACTTTTGCCATGAGTAGCTTTATGCTTTATCAATTCTCTTTTGGTTCCAGAAGGGCTTTCTATTTTCTATTTAAAATGTATCTGTTTTAGCATTATAGCTTCTTGGTCTAGACTAACAATTATTGTAAATTATCATTATAACAAATTTAGAGTGAAAGTAAATACTGACCTAGATGTTTACTGTGTGGAAGGGCTCCTCAGCTCTTTTATATCAGTGTTATCTAATAGAAACATAATGTAAGCTACTTTTAATTTTCCAGTAATCCAATTTTTCACAACTAAAAAGTTACAGTTGAAATTAATTTTAACAATATTTTGTTTGGTTCAATCTATTCAAAATATTATGGTTTCAAATGTAATCAACATAAAAAAAATTTTTTTTTAAACTAAGTCTTCAAAATGCAGTGTGCACAGCTCAACTTGGACTAGCCACCTTCAAAATGCTCAGTAGTCACATTTGGCTAGTGGCTATCATTTTGGACAGTGCAGCTCTAGGCGATTCTGCCTGATGACATTGGAGGTGAACCAGAGCTGAGCTCCTGAGATAAAGGTAATATTTTAAATCTTCAAATTTTAAAAGCAAACTTTGGGTTAGTTACTGAAAGACAGAGAGCCCTTGTCAACACTAAGAGATTATGTCCCCTCCCTCACACACTCATACATCCTTTCCAAACTTCCTATTGATTACTTCCCCACATGAAAGAGGCAGGAAACAGGAATATCCTTTCATGGATGTGGTTGCCATCTTGACTGGTGTGGTTAGCACTAAATCCATTAGCATTAATACACCCCATACGAAGCTTTGGATAAGTAGCTTTAAAACTCTGGATGATCAACAAAGAAATAGATTTTCTTGGGGGGAAAGTGAATTCGTTAGAAGAGAAGACAGGAAGGAGGCAGATGCGCTGAGTCACAGTATACAAAACTGATCCTGAAAAAAATATAGGGATCCAAGGCTAATTGAAGTAATTGCCAGGGTTTGTGAGCCCTGCCTTCCTATTGGCACCATTTTCTTTCCTCCACCTCCCTGCCTCTCTTAGACCCATTCGGCATATGAGCAGCCATTGGAGTTTGATAGGCTGTGTCTGAACCAGGTGCAGTGAATGTATCCAAGGTTTTATTAACTAGATTCTTAGCCCCCAGCATGAAATCAGAAATGGATCCCATAAAGCGGTGTTTCTCAAACTTCACTGTGTATAACAGTGACCTTAGAAATCTTGTGAAAATGCAGATTCTGATTCTAGCAGTTTGGGATGGGGCCAGAGATTCAGTCTCCCAGATGATGCCTATGCTCTTTGTTCTGGGGCCACACGTTGAGTAGCAACATCCTTTAACAGTGGTTCTTAACCCTCTCTGCAACTTAAAGTTACCTACAGAGCTTTTTAAAAATAACTGACACTCCTTCCCAGATCAATTAAATCAGAATGGGGAGAGGGGGGTGAGGTGAGTGGAGCAAGTAATAAAACTCTGTAAAAGTTCCTTAGGTGATTAAAATGTGCAGCGATATTTGAGACCCACCAATCCATCCTAATGCTAGTGAAATCAAATGACCCTCACTTATCTGTTCCATTCCACCAGCTGCCAGGTCTCAAGTCTTCATAACAAGCTACAGAACCCCTCTTCCCCCTCTCTGGTACTGTGTCAGCTCAACATCCAGTTTCTCACTACCTTTTACATCATTCCTCTCCCACTACCTACTTTTTAGTTCAATTCAACCATATAAGTATTGATTAATTGCCTGACAAGTACTGAAGAAGAGTTCGGAGAACCAAAATTCCCACATTCAAGGAACTTTGGATCTTAGTGGGAGAGTTTAGGAAATTATTGTAAAGTACTACCACTTATCACACTCAAATTCTACCCAGAATAATGTTGTTGATTTCTAGGAAGTGGAGGTCCTGACCAGGTGAGTCAGGAAAAGCTTTTTAAGTTTGGTGGAACTCGAGGTCAGAACCCCAAGAGTGAGTGCTCAGCTGAACTGACACCGGGAGAGCTCAACAATGAAAGAAAGGCTTTTAAGATCAGGTCTGGGAGATTGAAGATCCTGGCGGGTTTGGAACACAGATGCTAGAAGGGAAAAGGAAGAGGGATGAAGGGGTAAATGTTGCTTTGACTTATTGGGAACATCTCCATGACTGGAAAAACTAGTAAGACCAATCACAGGAAGGGACACACTGAGAAGAGAGAGTTGACTTGGGGTAGAAACAGGATGAGCTCTGATTCGAATATGACAGTCTTGCAGTGACCTCCAAGAGAAAATACCCTGGAGGCACCTGGGTGGCTCAGTCGGTTAAGCGTCTGCCTTCGGCTCAGGTCATGATCCCAGGTCCTGGGATCGAGCCCCACGTCAAGCTCCCTGCTCAGCGGGGAGCCTGCTTCTCCCTCTCCCTCTGCCTGCCTCTCTGCCTACTTGTGCTCTCTATCTCTCTGTCAAAAAAAATAAAAAGAAAAGAAAAGAAAAGAAAAAAAGAAAAGACAATAGAAAGAAAATGCCCTGAAGACTTTTGAATACATGAGATTGTGTGGAAGAGATCTTGAAGATAAAGGATGCACTGACCCCAAAACTCCAAGTGTGCAACATGAATGACACAGAAATATGGACAATATGCACAATTCCAAAACACAACATGGAATCTTTGAATCTATGTCTTATTCCTCTATAAGACGTATGTGAACCTAGTCAATTGATTCATCTACCTTTCCAAAAACTCAAATTGAAAGGATTCTGTGATAATTTCTACTTGGCCATTCCTAGATACAATACTGGTACATCTGGCCAAGGTAGGCTAATAGTGCTCACCTTAAGGAGGAATTTTTAGCCATGCCAGAGGCTTTCAGTGGCCTGTTTTTTAACTAAGAGAACTCAGCCTTGTAATTCCCATTTTTAAGTTGTGGTTCTACACTGTGTTATCTTAAACCAATGGCCACCATCCAGCAGGGCACTTTGATTGCTGGATTAATTTAGCCACTAGGGTTTTTCAATCCCCAGACTAGTATAATTATTTATATATTCACTCATTCTTTCATTTGACAGATTTGAATGTTTTGGACTAATTTTGCCCTTTTTCAACAGTGGGTGGAAAAATTTATAACCATGAAACATCTTCAGTAGAAAGAAGGGGGATTTATGGGTGCCAATGTATAGTCAAACCATTTCTCCTCCTATATCTCTAGCTAAGTTGTCTCCCCTTGTTTTTCTTAGTGTTCATTATAGCACTGACCTGTTAATACTTACCAGCAATAATCTGGCTCAAAACCAGGAATTGCTTGCTGGAGAAAGGAAGCAAAATATCTCTTTCCTCACCAGTCTGGTTTCGTGGCCCCATTACTACAGCTACAGGATAATAGGAGTATACAGTGTTTAATAGGGTCAGATAATGGTTAAAATTTCAAATAATCCCCATTTGCAGCCATTATTGGTCCTCACTGTATTTGAAACCATGTCCACCAGCACACTGTGTTAGTAGGAAATCAATGCTTCCTGAGTATTTCTGTTTTTAAGTTCTAAAGAATATTTACATGATAGAATTGTTTGTTCTTCAAAGAAAACAAACATAATTTAGAAAAGAAAGTGTGTAAATAATGAAAAGTACAGAAAATTAATGCAAGCAAAACACCTTTAAGTGTATGATAGCAGCAGATACTGAATTTCTGCCAATGACATAAAATTGCAGAAATTCCGCAAAGCACTGTGGGAGAAGCACACTGTTAATCAAATATGTCAATGTATCTTTGTGGCTGATAGCTAACAAGTAAGTACTGACCTAAATTTTACCAGAGAGCATTTTAAAAGCATTAAGCATATGCTGTTTACTTAGTTGATGCAATAAATATAAACATGCTTTGAGTTCACAGTAAATCCAAAGTATAGACCTTAAATAATTCTAACATTTTAAATCAAATTGATTAATCACTAAAATACATTAGAAGAAACCGTTTCAGCAAATTTTTTGTGAAAAAGGTCTTTTAGTCAAATTCAGTTCCTCCATTTCTATCCACTGCATGTGTAATTCATGAACCTTTAAACAGTATGAGATTATAGATAGCTAAACTGACATTTGTACTTTCACTTAGCAGCTGAATAATCGGCACGCTCTAAGCTTTTTAAATGTTAAAGCAATCATTACTTTGAATTCATCTTGTGATGTCATTGCCACTAACAACTGACATAATAAATTTGAAGTATATGAAAGCTTGAAAAGAATATTAGAAATATGTCTCATTTTAAATACATAACAATTAAATGATGTACAACAAGAAGTATGTTCTGATCCATCTATTAATGAAATACTCTTTAAAAGTGTGATGTATCATTGCCATTTTTGTATGTCTGAGCTTGCAAAGATTTTCATTTTAATGTGTTGTGCTTTTTGTTCAGAGTCAGAAAGAGCAATATTAATAAACATATAATAAGAATGTGTACACAAGTGTAAATGAATTTGTCTTAATGTGTATACAAGCAATAGCTACATTTGCAACCCATGGAAGGAACACAAAATACATACACAATATTTATATTATATAGACCAAAGTTATAGATTTCATATTTACAGATTGAAAGGGGTAATAGCCATTAATTATTCCATACTAAAATAACTTGAACTAGTTAACCATGGACCTTTTGCTCTTGAAAGTGGTGTGTGTATGTTTAATTTAGAAACTGAGCATTTTCATGGATGGGACTCTTTTTATTAATAAAATGGGGCCACCCATGTAGTTAGGATATTTTGAGTGAATCCATTTATCTCTGCTATGAAGATGGGCAATAACCAGCCATTTGGAAGAGAAATAGAATAGTTCCTTTTCCATTATCATTGGAGGTATTTGGTAGATACAGCATGGTTTACTTCTTCCCCACCCACATGGGCCTGAGTAAGGTGTATTTGCACAGTATTTTCTCTACTGGCCCAGGTTCCCATTAACAAAGAAGTAGACCACCAGACTTGATTTATCTATGTTTTTTATGTGTCATGGTAACTGGAGTATTGCAAGGGTTGGGAATAATTTTTTAATGACAAGTTTAAAGATGTTTTTGCATGATGAGAAGATTAATCTCTGGCACATTCTCTTATCCCATATTTCAAACATTTTAAGCAAATTAGGCCAACCGGTAAAATCATATAAACAATTGAGCCAAAATAGCCATACAGGTTTATAATATTTCCTCCAAAATAATGAACAATTTACAGAGCCAAATCTGAACACAGATAGTCCTTTATTGTCTAAATTCTTACTCCAGAGCTGATAATTCAGATATTATACCAACTCTATATTCAAAAGACGTTCTCTTATAATCCAGAAATCTTGTCCATCTTCCCAACCCCATCATTACTCACTTTCAGTTTCCAAATTTTTGACACAAAATTTAAGAGAATTGGAACTTTTTTTCAATGAAACTAAGAAACTCATCCTAGAATCTTGGCTTGAAACTAGCTGAAACTCATCCCAGAATCTTGGCTACTTGGAAATCAAGCTTAAGCTAATTAGGAAGCATCTTTTAAAGTCAGATAATTCTCATTTTGGACAGAATGGCTTTTTTTATTGATTCAGTAGAATTGGTTCAAAATTCCCTAGTCATTCCCCAAAGTGATGTCCAAATCCATCTCTCTCATTTTCAGTCCTACCATTCTTATCTCCCACTACTGCCCTGCACAGACCCCCCCACCTGTCATGTACACACCATACCTAGCTAAATTAACCCTCTTATTGTTCCTGGTCATTCTGCCAGAGCACCTCCTACTCCAATTTTACTTACCACAAATCTGCTTTATTCACACCCCCACTCAATTTACTCCCCTCTGCCAGCTCCTTTGTCCACAGGAACCATATGATGTAAGTTTTGGTCTCGCTACTCATAGATCTATTTCAGGCCATCTTGGATTATTATTATATTATGGTGAGTGGCAAATCAATGTTTGTTGTTGTTGATGATGATGATGACAATGATGATGATGATAACCAAAGAAGAATGAGAACACAGGTTGGCTCAAGGTGTTTTTCTTCATCATGGTTAAGACGTCTATGAGCACACAGAAGACCCAATAGCTATCAGATCCCATCTAAATAAATAGGGAAGCCCACATACAAACCTGGGAAAGATCACACTCTCTTGCATAACACTAGATGTTTTTGGAAATTAAAATCAGGTTAAAAATATACTCAATTCACTGAAGGGGAAAATTAAGTAGCTCATACTTAAAATGATCCACCAGTTAGAGTGTGTCATGATAGTTGGCCCTTAAACAACATGGTTTGAACTGTACAGGTCCATTTATACACAGATTTTTTTCAATAAATACAGTACAGTACTGTAAATGTACTCTCTCTGCCTTATGGTATTCTAAATAACATGTTCTTTCCTTTAGCTTACTTTATTGTCAGAATACAGTCTATTATATATATAACATACAAAATATGTGTTAACCAACTGTTTATGTTATCAGTCAGGCTTCCGGTCAGCAGTAAGCTATTAATAGTTAAGTTTGGGAGGAGTCAAAAGTTACCACGTATTTTTGACTGCACGAGGCTCATCACCCTAACTCCTGTGTCATTCAGGGGTCAACTATATATCTTTTCTATGGATGTCTTTTAAGTATACATAGTTCACTGCCTTATATAAAAAGAAAATAATTCATCTTCCCTTTCATTTATAATAGTCAAGTTTATTAAACACTACCTATATGTCATACCTCATTTAAACTCAGATAAAGATGCTCTAACAGAGAATTAAATAATTATCCAGAGTTCCATAGCTGGATTAGGTGAGAGTTTTCATAGATGTGCCTAGAACCAAAGGACAAACATTTCATGGTCATTCTAACCTCCAAAAAAAATGGTAAAGAGAGATTTTTTAATTTCATCACATTTTTGGAGGCTGTTTCTTACTATTTCTGTGACAGTGGCAAGTTCTTTAATCTCTCAGAGATTCAGTTTTCTCATCTATAAAAGGAAAGGTAGTGCTATGTAAACTTTATTATCTTTCACAAAGTAGATTTTTAGATGCCTGATAAATGTGTTTTCTATTCTCCTACTATAATAAATCTGAAATCAGTTCTCACAGATCTAAATTTTTACTATGTCACTGCTTTTCACTAAACCTCAATTCTCTCTGGTGTTGATACTTATTGACTAAGAAAACATGCATCTAAAGAAGTAGGCTGTATAGACTGATTAGACTAAATGTTGAATTTGGAATGATTCTATGAAACATTCTCGGCACAATCATAGACAAGTGTCTCCTTTATGTATTTTTCAATCTCCTGCAAGTGTGAGTATACATGTGAAGGGATATTTGTTTATACCATGACTCATTCCACAAAGGAATTAAGGAAAATTACAACAGGCCATATATAATAAAATTATGATGGAATAGAAATATAAAAGAAGTACTAAAACTTATGTAAGCTGAGGCAAAAATTCAAGACCATGTAAACTTAGAAGACAAAAAAAAAATCAGAGGTTAAGGGCAAATATAAACATACTAATAGAATTTAAAAGTTGGCTCAAATCATTGTAGGCACTAAAGAATCAGGCATATAATGCACATTGTCTTTAAAGAAGAGGAAGAAGGAAAAGCGCAACCTAAACTACATTAAAGTATCCCTAAACTTATAATATCTTAATAACCAGCTTGTATCTGTTTAGTTTGATGACATAGTCATTAAGATTACCTGAAAGATTTTGCACAGTAGGAAGTCAGAATTATGAAAGCTCTGCTAAACAAGAATGAAAGTTAAAATTGATTAAAAGTGGCAACACTTCCAACTAGAATCAAAATTACTCTTTGATGGGGTGCCTGGGTTGCACAGTCTGTTAAGTGCCCAACTCTTGGTTTTAGCTCAGGTCATGATCTCAGGGTCGTGAGATCGAGCCCCACATGGAGCCCTGTGTCAGGCTCCAAGCTCAGGGCAGAGTCGGCTTGGGTTTCTCTCTCCCTCTCCTTCTACCCCTCCCACTTGTGCGCATGCACTCTCTCTCTCAAAATAAATGAATAAATCTTTTTTAAAAATTTACTTATTGATAATTCTTTCTCAAAACAGGTTCCAGATAGTTCTTACTAGGCTACTCTGATGATAAAATAGAGGTCAAATGCAAATTCAAGTTAATTTAAGCACCGATCAGCATCATTATATATGTGAATTGATTGTATATAATTGACTGACTCTAACCTGAACTTTGATTGAATTTTATTTATTTGTTCAATCAACAAATATGTATTGAGCACATACTATATGCCAGGATGGATAAAATAATAAAAAATATATATAATACCTTTTATCAAGTCTTGTGGGAAGACAGGCAAGTAAGTAGCAGGTTGCAACAGAGTGTAACTGGTCCTGGTGTGGATACCAGAGAGCATAGGAGGGCTCTTGACCTATCCTCAGGTGTAAGAGAAAGCTTCCTGCCATTTAACTGGAACCCCTATGAATAAATAGGAGTTATCCAGATGAAAATGCAGGCAGCAATGTTCTTCGGAGAAATAATATAGACAGAAGTACCAAGAACACTGTGAGCACTTCAAATGGATTAGAGCATCAAATGATGGAGAACAATGAAATGAGACAAAGCAAGGGCCAAATCACGAAGGGATGTTTCATGCTACATAGATGAGCCAAACTAAAATAGCCTCCAAGACTTTCTTCTCAACTAGCAGTGGCCATGCGCTTTTGACTAATTAGATGTAGGCAGAATTCCCTTGGAGGGGGGCTTACCTTGCAAAATCAAAAGGCAATGCTTCACAAGGAGGTGTGGGGCTTTTTTGTTTTGTTTTTGCCTTTCTGCTTTCTCCCTTCTTTCCTCAGATGCAGATGATTCTGTGGATACTGAAACCATCTTGCATTTATGAGGATAAAGACACAATTACGGCTGGTCAGGCAGAAAGATAAAGGATGGGAATATCACTTTTATATAATAAGAATATTTTCGGAATGAACCTGCTCATTATGCAGATGGAGAAGAGGCTGTCATAGAGGTAGGAAGAAGACAGTTTAAAACTGATTATCTCAATTCCCTGATCAGAGGAAGGGAAATAGAATCCAAAGCCCAGGGAGGGGAACTACATGAGGAAAGAAGAGACACCAAATCCATGGTGACAGAAAGGGCAGGTAAGTTTGCATCAGGAGTGAGGAGTTTAACAAGTTGAGTGTATGAGGGGGTAGGAAAGGGCGTTCTAAGACGTCTGGAGAATAATTGTAAGAGCCATCCTGAATGGGGCACCTGGGTGACTCAGTCAGTTAAGTGGCCTAGTCTTGGTTTCAGCTCAGGTCATGATCTCTTGGGTCATGGGATGGAGGCTGAGACCGCATAGCGCCCCACAAGCAGCAGGGAGTCTTCTTGAGGATTCTCTCCATCTTCCCCCCACCCCCAAATAAATAAATCTTAAAAAAAAAAAAAAAGCCATCCTGAACAAGGAGAGTAGACAGACTACCAAGGACTGGGAGGGTTGGAGTTCCAGGTGCCATTACTAACGGTTGTAATGGTATCTGTGCCTATCCAAACTCTATTTTGTCTCCAATCTAGTCCTCAACAGTCTCTTGTTTTGGCAACAGCCCTCCTGCCTTTGTCCCTCCAGCCTAGGGGCAAAGTAACTTCCTGTTTTTGCTTATCTCTGAGTTCACATGCAGTTTCAGGTGGGTTTTCAGTTCTTGGTAACCAATTTCCACATTAAATGTCCTTGTTTTAAATATTCAAAATGGTCTCTACTTTCTGCCTGGACCCTGACTCAGCCAGCACTAAGCCCTTTGGTCGGGAGATCCTTTAATGGGTGTGGACGATTGAAATGAACCCTGAGGTATTGCCAAGAAGGAGTATGGTGGAGCGAAGGGACAGAGAAGTGATTAATGGCAAGACACTGATTATAGCAAAGGACGGTGCATTTCCAGTCCATTTCAGTAACACAGTGCCAACACTGTGTAAAACAAGAGACGGACCAGTGGCACCATGAAACCACACAAAATAAATTCAAATCATGTCTCAATAATTTAGAAATCAGGTGTAAGTGTTTTTTTAAATAAAATCTTGCAATGTTGTCATTGCTTAAGACAATAGTCACATGACTTCTAGAGTTATTTTTACATTGACCAGGCTCTGGAACTTATGACAAAGAGGGGTTTTGTTTTTTTTGGTTTTTTTGGTTTTTTTTCAGAACTACACTCACTAATATTCTTGGATTCATGAGTGATGGGGGGGGAAAAAGTTTATTTTTTCCCTTATCCATTCAGTGGAATTGCAAGATTAGATGATTTATTTTTATCTAACTGAACCCCTAAAGCAGAAATCAGACATAGTACTTTTGTTTTCTCAAAGCGTGAGGACTGTCTGGGAGAATGGTGGACGCAGAAGTTTAAATGACAACTCTAAACCTCATCACCATTTCTCTTGGCTCGGATGCAGCCATTTGTTAGAGAGAGAGAGAGTGTGTGTGTGTGTGTGTGTGCGTGCATGTGTGTGAGGGGTGGGGGGAGATTACAACATCTCACTCAACCAAGATGTTGAGTAGTAAGGGAGATAAAGGGGTATGTGTGGTATGATGGGACCAGCACAATCTGGTGGGTTAGAGTGTGTAATCAGTTCAAACTGATAACACATATGTATGTGTAGGCATGAATTATGACATACATTTTGAGGGAGAAAGAAAAACTGAAAGAGAGCCAAGAAAAATTCTTCACAAGATTGTTTCCAATAATAACAATAAAAAATAACAATGTCATTAGGTACTAAATACTAAGTTTTTAACTTTTTCAACCTAATGAATAATTGAAAATATAGGCAATTATTCTCCCTTAGCTGCATCGAGAAATTAATATTTGCTTAAGTATTTTCTGCATTTTTCTGATGTAGTTGCAAGACACAAAAGCCTGTCCTTACACAAAATAATCTTCCAGGGAAAAGGTAAACAATTATATAGACAATTGTAAGTCTCTCAGTTGCTTTTAATGGTACCATGTTCAATTATAAATCTACATGATCAAAATAATGTATCAAGTGCATCTCAATAAATATGTTCTTTAAAAAAAAAAAAAAAGCTTTTGGGCACCTGGATGGCTCAGTCATTAAGTGGCTGCCTTCGGCTCAGGTCATGATCCCAGAGTCCTGGGATCGAGTCCCATGTTGGGGTCCCTGCTCAGCGGGAAGCCTGCTTCTCCCTCTCCCACTCCCCCTGCTTGTGTCCCTGCTCTCGCTGTCTCTGTCTCTGTCAAATAAATAAATAAAATCTTAAAAAAAAAAAAAGCTTTCAAGACAGTGGACACATTAAACAGATAGTTCTGTGCTTCTTAAACCAGAGACGTTTCGATAGTTGAAAGGTCGCTTGCGGTATTTATCTTCTACCTAACTCATTTCTGTCTCTTTTTCCTATGATATTTATTTTTCCCACAAAAGCACTCAGGATTACACCATGGTTAAATTTGTTCTTTAATTGTTAAGCCTCCTTTCTCCCTTATTTAACGATAATTCATCTGTAGTAACAGTTTACTCTCAGGTGTAAATCCTTGGAGGTTACTGATACTTCCAGAGACAGCAGATGCACAGTGTAGCAGCTGGGCCCACTCAATGTAAATCCTAACTCTAGATGCCCTTTTCTTAGAAAAAAAAAATTGTTGATTTCTGGCTGTCATGACAGAAAGGGACATATAACAAGATGCTGATCTGTCCTTGACCGATTGTGCAGAAGTCTACATTTAGAAGATAAGAACTGCAACCTGGTGGAAATCATTAATAAGCACATGTATATTGCAATTATCAAGTTTATTTAAATTTCCACAGTCCTTCACATCTCATGAGGGAACTAGGCTTAGGCCCTGTTTTTAGCTACTTTTATACAGATAAAAGAACAGAGATGCTTTTTAAACAAGAGTTGTAAGTGTTCTAGCTGGACTGTACCTGATCCACTGGGGCTGCCTGCTAGGATAGCTGGGTAACCCCACCCATCACACTGCTTCCCTACCTCCCCTCTCTATATTTTTAGTGAACACTGTCCTATCAGAAGGTTTTTGGGAACCCTTAAATAAGTGCCCAATTACCTCCTTGGTTTGTCTGGAACCAGAATTTCATGGGCAAGGACTGACTAACAGTCAGCCCATACTTGAAATCTAGACCCACACAAACATGTCTGAATGTATTTTCAAAAAGAAACACAAGGCATGGGAGAGAAATCCCCATGAATAAGAGCAAATGGGAGCTAGACTCAGCAGCTGAGACTGGTTGGTTGTAGGAATGGCTTATGACTATCCCGGACCACCCCAATCCCTCCCTCTCCACCATCTTGGAGAGCTGTCACTCTGAGAAAGTTAGACTGTCTTAGAAATGACCAGAATTCATCCCTACTGGTCCACAAAGCTCTACTATTCATCTCCCTTCTTTTTCCTGCCCGTCCCTTCATAAACAAAAACAAAAATATTTGTACATAAAAGGGATAGACAGTTTCCTAGACACCAGAGACAGAAAGAGAAGCTGCAGTATCCAGTGGCACATTGTAAGAGCTCCAAGAAAGGAAAAAGCACTGATGCTTCTGGCCAGAGGTCACTACCTATGTGGTCTGAGCATAGTACTGAATCAACAACTGACTACCCATTTCCATAGGCAACATGGAAGTCAGATGCCCAAAAGAAATTAACAATGAATGCCCATGATCCAAGATCAGCAATGCAAAGGTAGTCAATGGGATGGAAGAATGTGGATTTCAGGAAGATGTCCTGAAGCTCTGGGTGGGGAAGACACCATACCAATCACCCAGTGACAGGGTTACACTTCCAGAATGCTGTGGAATCTCAGAAACATTTGCAGAGAAGACTACCTAGAAGATGTTGAATTTCCTTCCAATAATTAGGCAGCATTCAGAGCAGAGAGATTAGTGGACCACTCAAAAAGTCATATACATTGTTCTTAGTGGCTAGTGAAGCTGAGAGCATGGCTGATACACATCTAAATAAACATGATTGTGTACTAATGTATCAAAAGGAGTAAGAATTAGCTCATTCTTCTTTCTTGCTGTGGCCATTAACTAAAATCAAATACAAATGTGACACCAATTTTATCATGTATTCGTTTTCTATTGCTGTGTAAGAAGTCACCACAAATTTAAGCAGCTTAAGAAAACACCCCTTTATAGTTCAGCTCTGATCAGAAGTTCAATACCACGGGACTACATCTCTGCTCAGGGTATCACAGGACTGAAAGCAAGGTATCAGCCAGGCTGTTCCCATTTGGAGGCTTTGGGGGGAAAAACCACTTCCATACTCATTTTTTGTTGTTGGCAGAATAGAGTTCCTTGCAGATGCAGATCTTAAGTCCCTGTTTCCTTAAAGGTTGCAGCTGGGAACTGCTCTAAGCAACTATAGACTATCCTTTCCACATGACCTCCTCCATCTCCAAGCCAGCAATGCTTTGGGCTCCTGCTTCAAATCTCTAACTTTTGGCTTTGAACTCTACATTCAGATTTAAAGAGTTCATATGATTAGATCAGGCCACCTTAACAATATTCTTATCTTAAAGTCAACTGATTTGGGACCTAAATTACACCTGCAAAATCCTCCCACAGCAATACATACATTAATGATTGAATAATTGAGAGAAAGTGCATGTACACCAGAGACCAGGAATCTTGGGGACCATCTTAAAATTCTGCCTACCACACACTGATTCCTCTTTCATTTCCTTTCACTAAAAATACACCTTGTTTTACAGAAAATCACATATAATTGACTTCATAATTAACTCACACCTAGGACAAGAACAGTGATCTTAAAAGCCAACATTAGACCCAAACCAATTTTTCTATCTCATGTATTTATTCAGATATATTTATTGACCATCTGTTCTAATCATATCCAATTAGAAAAGAACACTGGTCCTATTTGTTTCAAAATATCTTTTCTACATGTCTTCTTTTTCTACAGTGTCAGAAGTTTAGCTAAGTTACTCCAATAGTTTCGCTGCTTCGGCATCCATTTTATTTGGGCAAGGGGCCTGCATGGACCATAAACCGACATCAGCCCCCTCACAGAAGCACGTGGCCTGATAGCAGTCTGCAGAATCACAAGCAAATGTAAGTACTGGGATGACTTCCCTAACGGCCATTGCGATCAACAATCTCCCCTGGCTCCCAGCGCCTGTATGCCTCATGCATGTCCTAGACAAGACCCCCATTGGGGCTAACCAAAACTCCACTCTTGGTTTGAATTGACCTTTTTAGCCCTAGTCCAGGGAATCCCAACACACTCCCCCCATGGACCCTCGTAAGGCTTACACCCCAGGTCCTGACTCTCTCACTCGCTGCACTCTGCCTTAACCTCCCATGTGGCCCTTCAAGGCAGGCTGTGTACTTCCTCCAGGACCTATGAGTAATAAACGTTCCTATTTCAGTTTCTCTTGCGGTCTGTTGTTGAACTTCGGTTCACCAACCCACACTCTGTCCTTCAGTTAACAAACGTCAATTTAACAAAATCATAACATACAGTTAAAAGGAACATCAGCGATTCAGATTCTTTCCAGTGAACATAGTATCAGATATTACACTTAGCTGCATGGATAGTTGGGGGGGGGGGAACCTAGAGCAGGAAGGGCCTGAGAAATCTAGTCCTAAATGACTCATCTTATAATAGTTGGCCTTAGAGCTGCCTATTTGTTGGAAATGCTGACAAACCAAGGACTACAGCATGACCTTACACATCCTGTTAAGAAGACTAGAATTTAGTGGAGAGCCAAAGTGAAGCTATCATTCCTCAGCAAACAGCTACCAGCAGATTCCTTACGGGAGTCTGGGTAGCGCGCCCATTGAGAAGAAATTATATAATTTCTTCTCAAGTGGGTACACATCTTTTTGGTGTCCCCAAACTCGACATGTCTGCACAAGATATATTTCTTTATAGTCCTCAAAAGTCAAACCTGGCCACTGCTGTTCTTTTAACTCATCACATCTTTCACCAAACTTCCATTTCAGCTGTGGAAGAACAGAAAGAAAAAAGTATCTAAAATTGGACACTTCTCCATGATCGGAATATAAAGAAAGCTAAGCACTACAGGACTCTATTGTCAAGTAGAAGCCAAGCTGACACTTAGATGACATCCCACTCCTTTGCAGGAGACCCTGTGGTGTGGTTTGGAGATAACAGTCTCTTCAGGGATATTCTTATTAAGACATTTTGCATTTATGTGACACTTTTTTTATCTTCGAAGGAAGATGTTAAAAAATTTATTTACAATACCCTATAAAAATATGGGCCATTATTTTTTCACTGTGTAGACCAGAAAAATTATAAAAAGTGAAAAACTCTCCTTAGGCCATAAACAAATAAAACAGTAAAAGAGGACAACCCAAACTATTCAAGTTTTCTCCAGCTTATTTTGCCATGTGCTCCAGAAAAGGTTGAGAAAATGTTTTCTTTAACCTTCTAAAGGGTGGGGTGGGGAGGAAGGGCAGGGGAGGAAGGGCAGGGGGGGAAGGGGAGGAGGGGGAGGGAGGGGGAGGGG
>NC_138375.1:33713759-33746585 GCF_054177405.1 Leptonychotes weddellii | reverse complement strand
GAGAAAGGGAAGAAAGAAAAAAATTTTAACTTTATTGAAATTTCTGGTTTTTTCCTTTAATGCTTCTCTTATAGTTACTTAGATAAATCATTTAAGTAATCACCATTCATAAAATCCCAAGTTTCTCTTCCTGAAGGGGGTGTTTCTATTGGCAGCTACCAAGAAAAAAGAGTAAAAACTCAATTTGTATGACAAAAAATGTAATTTCTTTTTCATTCCAGGGACAGCCACAGAATAAATGCAAAGGTATTTAGGATCTTTGTAGGCCTCAGGGACTCTTATTTTGTTCCCACATCCTACCTTAAGTATAATTTTTACATAATTGGAAGAATTTATTTGAGTTGCAGTTGACTAATGATGTTCTGTAAACATGATATTAACAACTAATGTCTATTTTGTGATTTCCTTCTCATTTTTTTGTAAGTTTGGTATTTTTAAAAATAGTTAACTCTACTTCTTTTGTATATAATTTTGGAGTCTTTTTTGGTGCTGTTGTTTGTTTCACATTTTTAAAAATTTTCATAGGCTCCTGAGAAACATATGGACTCTGCTTGATGGTTATCTCATCCCTGGAAGCATTATAGCAACACACAAAACAGGAAGGCCAGGTCACACACAACAGATTTGGCAATAGGTTTCTGGTTGTAATTTAAAGAACCTTCTGTCCCAAAATACGTTTCTTGCAGGTCTCCCACAATTAATCATTCTACTGTTGATAAACATTTCTCCATCCTATCAGCCTCCCATGTGTATACATAAATAAATAAATGTTACTGCATTAACAAATTACTCTAAATCGTAGATTTAAAACAGCCATAAACATTTGCTATCCAATTTTTGTGGGTCAGGACTTCAGGACCAGCTAACCTAGCAGGTTCCGGCTTGGGTCTCTCCGAGGTTACAATCAACGTATCCTCCAAGGGCACAGTCAACTCATGGTTGGCTAGGGCTGAAGAATTCTCTTGTAAGAATTCTCCCTCCAGGACCAGCTAACCTGGCAGGTTCCGGCTTGGGTCTCTCCGAGGTTATAATCAACGTATCCTCCAAGGGCACAGTCAACTCATGGTTGGCTAGGGCTGAAGAATTCTCTTATAAGAATTCTCCCTCCGGTGGCTGGCTGACAAGTTGTACTAGCTGTTGAGGAAAGCTCAGCTCCGGGCCACAGCGGGCCTCTTCACAGGCTGCTAAAGGCTGCTTACAACATGGTCGCTAGCTTCCAGGGAGAGGAGGAGCCAAGAAAGAGCAAGGCAGAAGTGACAAGTTCTCCTGGGACTAGTCCTGCAGTCAGACACAGTCAGTTTCACCATAGTGTTTGTCAAAAGTGAGTCACTGAATGTAATAAACAACTCACATTTTTAGGGGAGTGAAATTAGTCTCTGCATTTTGAAGAAAGGGGTAACAAATGACTTGGGGACATATTTTAACTACCACAGATCATGTAAGAATTCCAGAAGAGTTGTCCTTAATGAAGACAATGCTTTAACTCAGATAAAAAGAATCTAAGAATTATCATTTATTTCTATGAGTAAACGCAAACCTGCCTTTGAGGGCCAGAAATTCCATTTAGAACAGAACCATTCATTCTTAAATATGCACATATATTTTTAAGAATGGAAAGTCTTCCTTTTAAAATAACACTAAACTCAATTCCTTGGTGACCTTGGAATTACATTATTTTTCAATAACTTATATTCATTGATCAGCCAAACAGTTTGACACCTTATTTATGGGCTACTGTGATGGATCACATCTGTTCCCAAAGTAAAGTAAACAAATTCTCATTTTAGATAATTAGAGTAAGAGCCCAGATTTGATTATATTTTCTGATATATTTGTTATCTTTTGTTACTGAAAAATTAAACCCAAACCTTGAGTAGATCATAATGTACATCTTAAAAAATCTAAAACATAGTTGATAATGTTAGTAGACCCCTAAATAAGTAGACCCTTAAATATATATACTATTTGTATACATGTGTTAAAGCGATTTTATATTTCTCCAAAAAGCAGCAAAGATTCCTTTTTAACCTGTGATTGTGATAATGTCAAATATAGAATATTTGTAGGAGGGACTGCATATGTGTGTGCTGCATGCATGCGTATATATGGGAAGAAAGGGAAACAGAAAGAGAGATCTCACCATCTGTGTTTTGGATGTCATGTGAAATTGATCTAACCCACTGCTCTCTTGTAGTTGAGTTTCCAACAAAGTGAACATATCAGCAAAGCACTGACAGATGCAAGTAAAACACATAACATCCAGAATTCTATCCTTGTCACAAAATGTAACCCTTAGTAAACATATTATTTAGTCTGATCTAATTTCTCTAAGAATCATAACCTATTAGCTTCTCCTGTTATAAAGGAATGCATTCACCGTCATATGTTCTTTGGTTTGTAAGGATTCCCACAGGTTCATAGTGGCCATACAGTTCACTATCGGCCACATTTACCTAGAAAAGACTTCCATCCCCTCTGCAATTGGTTAAGCATGCATAATCTAAGGCCAATTAATTTTCCTACAAACATGCCTTTAAAACATCTTCATGTTTGGGATTGAAAATTAGAATAGTTTAGATACGGAATATTTCTATGT
Organism: Leptonychotes weddellii; assembly: GCF_054177405.1. Lineage (NCBI taxonomy): Eukaryota > Metazoa > Chordata > Mammalia > Carnivora > Phocidae > Leptonychotes > Leptonychotes weddellii. The sequence goes on along the minus strand of NC_138375.1, from coordinate 33,743,989 downwards.
TTCTTTTTTCCTCCTTTTTCTCCTCTTTTTAATACATATCCAATCAAGGGGAGGGGGGGCCTTGATTGAGGTTTATGTGCCAGAACTGGGTATATTTTTTGCCTCAAAAAATGCTTTATCAAATCAACTGTTATCTCTATATACATTCTTGTGCCAGGTGCCTGCAAGGACTCCTTGATATCAAGTGTCAAATAATCTTTTGAAATGTTAATAATTAAAAGATTATATATTTATACACATACGCATAATTACCTATATTATATACAAGGAGATAAGGCAGAAAAGACCTTGTAGTCTTTAATATTATTTTTCACCCAAATCTGTCATTATTTGCTTCTTAACTGATGGGACACACTAAACTATTTTATTCTGACTCAAGTACTTTAAACCAGAGATCACTACCTCATGAAGTACTAAGAAAGGCAGAGATAATAAAATGTGGTTATTAAGCCAGTGGATATTCCCACTACCCTTGACAGCAATAATTAACCCTTATCTTACATGGGCTGGTGCTCATCAGAACTCCATACACAGACACAGCTATGAATAGTACTGTTTAATCCATGTGAAAACCAAGGTGTAAAGGTCAGTGATGTGTCTAAAGTTGATTACCAAGTTAAAAATAGGCCCTTTTTCTTCTGACACTTGGTTTTGAATCTAGGCCTCCTAAACAGACCTTTTCTCCTAAATCACGTCAGGAACAACTTCAGACACCAAATACTAAATTTCTACCAACAACAAACACGTAAGGAGGAACTGATTCCAAGAATTAAGCCATACAACTGTGTGTTTAGAGGCATCTGGATGGCTCATTTGGTAGAGCATGTAACTCTTGATCTTGGGGTCGTGAGTTCAAGCCCCACATTGGTTATAGAGCTTACTTAAAATTTTTTTTTTAATTAAAAAAAGGAAACATTAATTTAAAAAAAAACAACTCTGTGTGTGTGTTTAACTATGTCCAATGTCTAGATTTCAAGTGAGATTTTTGATGTCTACATAATGGATCTGTATGAATCCATAATCCATATGTGGAGTAACAAAGAGCAGAGCACTTGCCTGAATACAGACACAGAGTTTCTCCTCATTCAAGAAAGCACTTCTCAGCAAAATGCAGTCATGTCTGCAGAGGGAGACCAGGTCATTGGCAACAGTTTGGGCAATCTGTCACCAATAAAAAATATTGCCCTCTGGAGTGGTTTAAGAGTAATAAACAGGGTTAAAGTTAAAGTCTCAAAGGAAAGTAATTAAATGCTTTTGAGCATTTAATTGGGGGTCTCTTTTTTGCAGCTACAAAGGTACAAGTCTCTACACACTGGACCAAGTCCATTAGTTGGTTTAAATTCTATTGGAGGTTGGAGGAGTATCTCAGGCAACTGCTTTCTTTATTTAAATAGACAAAAACAAGCAGAATGCCTCCCCTTTCAGCCACTTTTGAAGTTATGGTAGAATTACTTTAAACAGCTGATAGCTCTGGTTATAACTCTTCTAGCAAAGCTTGGGAGCACTTTGAAGGAAGACCTGAGTAACTTGGGGAAATACAATTCTTACTTTTCCCAGGACAGCAAACTTCGGGGAGGACAGCAAACTTCTCTCTCCCGTTGGTTGGTATGTTCCCAAAAATGATTTATGCTGGATCTAGCATAGAGTGATACCTAATGGATATTTGCTAAGGTTCTACCAGAATGGCTTCTCACCAAATGCATGGAGGGAGTAATGGGTTCTAAACAAAGAGATGGAGAAAGTAGTGGCCACACAGAAGGCAAAATCAGAGGTTACTGATTTCAAGTTATTTAGAAGCACGAAAAAATTCCATTTCTCAAAAAATTGTATCTCCCATGACCAACTCTAAGGACTAAAATTTTATAATTATGGGCTCATACTTATTAAAACTCTACTGTACCTGGGAGAAAGAAGACAATGTGCCTAATAACAATTTGTATTTCTCTATAAGGAATCTTTAATATGCTTACCTATTGCAGTTTAGACAGAGAAACAGAGAGGGTTCACTTGTATTTAAAGCTCAGCTCCTCCAAGACAGAAGTTGCTGCTACCCTCTGTTCTCCACCACCATCCAAGCTCTCTCCCATTGTATCAGAATTGCCAATTTTTGTGTCAGTCTGCTCCACAAAGCAGGAAGGCCTTGAAAGCATAGGCCATCCTAACCATTGCTCTATTCCTAAGATTTAAAGCTATTCCTAGTGTATTTTTAATGCTATATTAAGATTCTATAGAGAAATAGAACTAATGGGAGATACAGATACAGAAAGAGAGGAAGAGAAATTTTTGTAGGAATTAATTGACTCACTCCATCTGCCATCTGCAAGCTGAATAACCAGGTAACCCAGAGGTGTCATTTAGTCTAAATCCAAAGACCTGAGAACCAGGGGACTTGATAGTGTAAGTTCTGATCCAAATCCAAAAACCCAAGAACCAAGAGCACTGATGTCCGAGGAGAGGAGGAGATGGATGTCTCAACTCAAGCAGGAAGAAAAGGTGTCCTTCCTCTGCTTTTCTGTTCTATTCAGGCCCTCCACCGATTAGGTGAGGCCTGCCTGCCCACCCTGGGGAGGTCAACCTTCTTTGCACAGTCCACCAATTCAAATGATAATCTCTTCTGGAAATACTCGCACAGACACACCCAGAAATAATGTTCTACCAGCTACCTGGACATCCCTTAGCCCAGTCACGTGGATACATCAAATTAACCATCACAATTACTAATGAATTATTTAATAAATCAATATTGATCACCAAGGGCACACTTCTGAGCAAAAGGTGGTACCCGTGACAAGTGACGGGAGAAGGAAAGATGAAGAGAGAAAACACAGCAGAGTTTACAGCAGTGCCTGGGCCAACCCAGAATAGATAAAACTGCAGTCAAGGCTCCTGGAAGTCAGTAGCATAGTAGGGTCATGCTCCCCACAAAGGCTCTAGGGAAGACTTCTTTCTTGCCTCTGCTAGCTTCTAGTTTGCCCGCAACCCTTGGTGCTCCTTGTCTTGTAGCTGCCTCACTCCAATCTTTGCCTCTGTCTTCCAGTAGCCTTCTCCCCCCTGGGGCTGTGTCTCTGTGTCCAAATTTCCCTCTTATCGTACGTCATATTGGATTTAGGGTCCACCCTAACTCACTAGGACCTCACCTTAACTTGATTACAATTGCAAAGACCTTATTTCCAAATAAAGTCACATGTACAGGTTACAGATAGACATAAACTTGGGGGGCAAGGAGACACTTTTCATCCAAGTACACCAGCTAAACATAGAAACGAATCTATGCTCGTTTGTTGGGCTTCATAATTTACAAGGTTTTCTGTTATATTTTGCAATGCCTTTGTGGCCAATCATCGATTTGAAGAAAAGAAGGACTCGCCATTATTATATCCAACAACTGAGCCCAGCAGTGCAATTTTAGATTGAGATGGTTAAACTTTTTTGGTTTCTATGGAGATTATCTACTGAATAGTTTACTTACTGCCCCTGAGCTGTCAACGCATACTGTTTAATTTATAAAGCTGATCTAAACCTCTATGGGGGAAAAAGCCACCAATATTTCTCCAAACTTACTTGGATTTATTTTCAGTGTCAGACAAGACATAACATTTATTATGATTCACCTTAGCATGATGACATTTCATTTTTCTTGTTGAAGAAGATGTTCCAGAAAAAAGAAAAAAAGTTCAAAATCTCTTTAGTCTTCTGGATGTCTTATAATAAATGAGGGGTTCTGCTTTTCTTCAGTGCTTCAATAGCAAGAAATGTTTATATTTCAAGACTAAGCCCCCACTGAATATTTACAAAATTTGTTGCGAGGTGTTGAACTATAAATCTAAAGTTTGAAATCTACATCAAATATAAGAGAAAAGCCCATTTTTTTTAAAAAAAGTGTAAAACAAAAAGTGAGAAGTAAAAATGTAAATATTTTAGAGGCTTATTTAAATCTTTAAGTGTCTTTCTCACAAATAACACATAAAACTTATTTTATCAAATGTTCTTTGGTCCTGTCATTCAGAATATAAGACACTGAGTTATCTTAGAGGGATAACGGACACAAAGTTTAGATTATCTGAACTTTAGAAATATTAGAGGATTTAACACATAAATAAATGTGTATGAAATTAATTTGTATGAGCAAAGTTTTACAGCATTGAAATAAATCAGATCTTATATTTTGTGCTTTTATAGACTAACTCATATCTGAAACAGTCTTTTACAAATAGTGTGAAAAATCGTGTTCTTCATTCTAACACCTAATGAAAGCTAAAGTCTAACTTAGAAAATATTCACTGGATATTTAAAAATGGTGATACTGAGTCAAATTTTCAATGTTAAGTTTGTTGCACAGTGGAGGTATATTTATGTGCATCTTCTACCCTTCTCTTATTTTGAACTCACATTTCTAATAAATCTGTACCTTCCCTCACACACAGAGCAATCCAGATAACTTAAAATATTTACTAAGTTACAATACTTACTAATAATTTACTAAGTATTTTGAGTTCTTAGATATTATGGCTTTAGGGAATATTCCGGGACTTCCACCTTTTTTGAACCCAGGAAAATTAGTAGTTTGTAACGAATGCTTGTTGCCACAATCAACTGAATAGCAATAAAGATTCGTTTGATCGCCAAATAAATAACAAATGGGTAGGAATGCATTGACATAAATGGAAACCACATAAAAATTTCATGTTCTATGTCATGTTTCACATTTACTAGAAAGAGGGAGAGCCAGAGAAAGAGAAAGAGAGATGGAGAGATTGGAAAAAGCAAGCCAACCAACAAAACAAAACAAAATGAAAAGAAAGGTGAACCAGTTCCAGAGAGGATATTTAAAGCACATTTGTGAGGAGTCAATTAAATGGTGTTTTATCCTTTTACTGTTGTTTGTTTCTATAGAACAAAACAACAGATAAAGAAGATAGTTCATCTGTTACCACTGTCATTCCAAACTGGCCTGATAAGAATGTCCCACCAAAAACTCAATCTACATTAAAATGGTTAATTTCATGATTGCATACAGACATGGCCTTTGTGTCTCAAAACACTCTCCCAGAAGTCATTGAAAGTATGTTAATAAATTACCATGCTATTTTAGGAAAAATTTATACATAATTCATTTCCTAAACAATAGAACATGAAAAATTACACTTAGGCTTTACCTTCCTTTGGAAATAGTAAGTGAAGTTCCTATTATAGGTGTTCATACTTGTTCTCTAGTTAAACATATTTATCTCTGAAATACATTTATCACTTTCTCTACACCGTTCATTCAAGCATCAGCTCAATCTCACTCGCCCTTCCAGGGTTAAATCCTATCAAAAGCTGAAAGCGAGACTTAAGCAAAATTAGGCATTCTGAAATCATGTGTGGAGGGGCTGAGCTTTGACGGCAGCAGAGAGAACGTGATTAGGAGCCAGACGAAGTGCGTTCTGGTTCCTGTTGGGTTTCCAAGCCACCAACTCCATGTGATCCTGCGTAATTCACTTTCCTGTCTCTGAGTCTCAGCTTCCTCATCTCTGAAACGAGAGTTGCCAACAGAACATGCTACTGTCCACTGGCCAAATAAAATCATCACCTGTAGGGGCGCCTGGGTAGCTCAGTTGGTTAAGCAACTGCCTTCGGCTCAGGTCATGATCCTGGGGTCCCGGGATCGAGTCCCACATCGGGCTCCCTGCTCGGCAGGGAGTCTGCTTCTCCCTCTGACCCTCCTTCCTCTCATGCTCTCTGTCTCTCATTCTCTCTCTCTCAAATAAATAAATAAAATCTTTAAAAAAAAAGGCATTAAAAAAAAATCATCATCTGTAAAGGCAACATATTGCCATTTGTAGAGAACAGGAAGGCATGTGTGACAATAAAAATAGATGTGCTGAAGAACGACCAGAAAGACAGCCCAAAAAGTACCTATTTTTTAAAAAAAGAAAGCAGTACTCCAATGATCTTTGATTTGCTACTGACTCACTGCTTTTATTATTCAGACCCATATTTCTGGAAAAGAAAATTACCTCAGAATAAAAAAAAAAAAAAGCAGGATTTTCTCCACTCTAGGCAGTTATTTTTCTGTAGTGTTGCAATCATAGGACATGGTTTTTATTTGCTAAATAGTGAATCCCAAGCTCAAACACAAAAATGACCTCACTCTGGCTTACCCCCACCTGCTGACAGCCATGAAGCATATTAAAAATAGAATTCTTTACAAAGGAGTCTGTTGTTTCTCTAATAACTGCATTTTGGGTGAGTGTTTTCCCTTCCCCTAGTTAGAGCGGTCCTGTTCTAAGCAATCCTTTAAGAAATCAAATATTTAAACAAGAAATGAGACATATGGAACTTTGCCTGCCAAGCGAAGCTTGTTGTCAAGATGAATATCTCACTTTGGGACCACTTCAGCTAGAAAATTTTGAACTTATTCACTGATTTATATTTTCAGTCTACAAGTGCATGACCAATCATACAAACCAAAGGAGGAAACTTAAGTTAGATCTAAATATTCCTTAATAAATATGTTCAATAGAGTTTTCCATCTCTAAAGTAGTTGTGGACAAAACCACATGAAGAAATTGAGAATTCTTATCAGTCAAGATGCCCCACTAATTTTGGAGCTATGGGATTGGCAATCTGCCTTCCATGAAAGGGCCAAGATAGTGAAATTTTAACCACAGCGTGAATTTTAAAAGTTATTTTTGAATTAGCATGTAATCTTTAATTAGACCAACAAAATGCAAAATAACAAATCCAAGGATATTCCCAAGCAACTTGTTTCTTAAGCTTTCCACATTTTTCTCATTGCAACTTTATACAGACTATAATCCTAATTTGTATTGTCTGCTAATAATCAACTCAGAAAAGCTCCTGTTTGAATTAATACAAATTCCAAGATCCAATTTCTATAATGGGATTTTACTATATATTATTTCCTTTGTAAAACTCCTGGAAACTGATTAGATTGTCAATATAAAGGGTGTGGAGTAATTCTGCTAAAAGTTCAGAAAGGGACTGAAGAGATCCTTCGCCTCATGGTACTTTGGGGCCACGGGTTCTGGCCGAGGACCAGATTCTGTCAGCTTAGTCAGTTTGACCATCTGCCTTAACTTGGGGTGAATCAGGTTGTGTTTATGTGTGCCCACATACCTGACTGAATGTGCAGTGTGTGTGAGTGTGTGTTGACCAATATTAGTTTGACTGAAATTTTTGATCAGTTATTTTATGTCATGTAGATATAACCTCATTTGACCTTCCTTTAACAACTTAATTGGCAGGAGCAGATAGACGTGGCTAAAGAATTCTTTTCCTTTTTCTGTGCCTAGTGCTAGCCAACTGAGGAAATATAGAAAGAAAAGTGATAGCGTGTGTTATGGACTGAATGTTTGTGTCCTCTCTAAGTTCATATGTTGAAATGCTACCCCCACTTTGATGGCAACTAGTGGTGGGTCCTTTGAGGGGTAATTGGGTTCTGAGGGTGAAGCTCTCATGATATTAGTGCCCTTATAAGAAGAGACAGGAGAGCTTGCTTCCTCTCTGCACCGTGTGGGGACATAACAAGAAGGCCCACTGCCTGTAAACCAGGAAGAGTATTCTTCCCAGGCACCGGATCTCCTTGTGCCTTAATCTTGGACTTCCCAGGCTCTAGAACCATAGGAAACAAATGTTTGTTGTTTAAGCCATCCAGTCTATGGTATTCTGTTACAGTAGCCTGAAATGATGAAGACAGAAGGATTATTTTTTCTCTCTTAGTGACAAAGAGAAAACTTCAGTGTTGTCCCTAGTATGAAAGGGACAGCTATTTTATTAAAAAGTTCAATTCAGAAAAGAGTGATGACTTCATAAAAACTTTAAACTTCCAAACCAGATCATCAACTATATGTCAAGGTTTATGAAGGCAAATACCTACTAGGAATATACCAGAAAAGAAAACACTCCATTTCTTCTGAAATGTGAACAAAAATGAGTATGGAATATATTTGTAAGGAAACCACTCTGTCATAGTGATAATAGAAGTGACTGCAACATCCACTGTGGAGAGAAAGGCCAAATAATTCTTTTTGCAGTTACTTAATTTTAACAAACAACCTAAAATAAAATGCAACAATGAAAATAATTTAGAAAATATTTTCTTTCTTTTTTTTTTTAAGATTTTTTTATTTATTTGACAGAGAGAGAGAGAGAGAAGAGCAGGGGGAGAGGGAGAAACAGGTTCTCCGCAGAACAGAGAGCCCGATGCGGGACTTGATCCCAGGACCCTGAGATCATGACCTGAGCCGAAGGCAGACGCTTAACAATCTGAGCCACCCAGGCACCCCGAAAATATTTTCTTTAAGAAAAGTAAAATTTCAAGGAAACATAGGATGTAGTTCTGCCCTCCTTGCTGGCCAAAAAATAATAATCTATTCTATATAGAAAGATATCTGTGGTAAAGCAGCAAGTATCTCTAAGAAAATAGAAGAGAACATACTGCAAACTATGACAGAGCAGGTATATAATAAAAAAAAAAATTGACAGCTGAGAAATAATTGGGAGGGTACAAACATAACAAATATTTGCAAAATACCATATACCATTTTTCAAAATAACAAAAGCAAATTTTTTTTCTAACTTATCTAGACCAAAATGTTACCTACAGACTCCACTGTGGTTTATAAGATAAAAATGGTAAGCTAAACACAAGGCATTATTTCTTCCCAACTGCACCCCCCCCCCATCGTCTCAAACCACCCCCCCACCCCTGGAAAATCCTTACTATCCTTGGAGAACCAAGGACTAATGGTGGTGCAGGACCTTTTATGAATCACTGAAAGACAGAAAGTAGATTGGAGAAGACAGCTGAGGGAACCACAGCTTAACATTGATGCAAATGTTGAGAGCAGTTTCAGGGCTACTCTAGTTTCAGAGACTCGGGAAATAGTTCTGGGCAGACCATCAGCATAACTGATTGGGAGACCCCAGTGGAGAATTTAAGAGCAGAGATTCCTAAGCTTTTTCTGTTCACACCCCTCTTAGTGTCTCAGTAATTTTTTCATCCTGCCCTGAAGAAATACCTAATATTTCCGGGCACCTGGATGGCTCAGTCGTTAAGCGTCTGCCTTCGGCTCAGGTCATGGTCCCAGGGTCCTGGGATCGAGTCCCACCTCAGGCTTCCTGCTCGGCGGGAAACCTGCTTCTCCCTCTCCCACTCCCTCTGCTTGTGTTCCCTCTCTCACTGTGTCTCTGTCAAATAAATAAATAAAATCTTTAAAAAAAGAAACACCTAATAGTTCTATTTATTAAGTAGCTAGGTACAAACAATTGAAGTAATTCTGTCTTAACAATAGTCACTTAAAAAGGTAACACAACTGAAAGATAAATATATTTTTATTTCATTCGTAAGCAACCACAAATATTTACTAATGGGATGTGCACAACGTATTGGGGACACTATACCACTTTTCAAATCGTGGAATCAGATGAGACACCTAATTTCCTATTGTAAATTGATTTTCACCTGGCACTTGCTTTTATTCACAGCAAACTCCAAAATACCGGCTTCACAAAAATATGATATCAGCTAAAGGAACGTGGCACAAAAATATGATATCAGCTAAAGGATGCTGAAACTGCAACCTGGTAGTTCTCATGGTGTCTGACACATGGTGAATATCACTACTTTTCTCTTGAAATTTCAAAATATCCCATGGTGCCCCGTGATTTTGCTGTGGTGCCTGGGGACATCTGAGAACCAAGTCGCTAGATAGTCTGAAACTTTTGTGGCAAAGGGGGCAGCAAAAACATCTGTCCCCAGGGCCTAAGGATGCTTGGGTCAGAGAAACAGTGCCACATCCTCCTGCAAGGTGCACCCAAAGAGAACACTGATATTTTGAGCTCTTAAGATAGACTACTTCACACCACCCTGCGACAGAGCCTGAACCTTCCTTGCAACCATTGAAAGCAAGATATATCCACAGAAAAATAGGAAAATTCAAGTACAAAGACAAGCACAAAAACCAACAAACATTTGAGCAAAGTTAAAACCTTAAAAGTGAAGCTCCCAGCTCTAAAATTGAAAAATTTCCATAAAGAAAGTTTATGTATATATATATATACATATATAGTATGGTATATATATATGCATATGGTATATGTAGATACCATATATATATATAGTCAATTTCCTACAGATACAAAAGAGGCTACCACATCCCCAAAACAAGCACAGGCAACTATGAAAAAGAACAAAATCAAGATCTCAGAATCTGATTGGCAACATGGAGCCAGGTAGAGAGGAAAACAGCAAGCTGAACATTTGGACTGAAAAATTTTCTCCGATATATATGTATGAACATGAGTGATAATACTACTGATTGGAATCATATATTTAGCATGACTAATACAAGATTGGGCCCACAAGAGGTGGTCAAAAACAGTAGTTTCCTTCTCCTTCCTTGGATTTTAAATTACGGTCTAATTTGAGTCTATCTCTCTCTCTCTCTCTCTCTCTCTCTCATACACACACACACACACACTGCAAAAAAAAACCTTCTTAGTAAGGAAGAAATAATTTTTATCCCCATTTAAGAGGTGAAGAAATGAAGAACAAACCTAAGAGGTTTCATTATAATCACACAGCAAATTATAATGACAAAGCTTGGTCCAAATCCTCAGATTCCTATTTTGTGACTTTTTTCATCCTTTTGCATACTTTAAATAACCTGTGAAAATTGCACTCAAGACGAAAGAAAAATGATGGTATAACTGAAGAACTTCTCTGCTTGGAAATTTACTGAAAATGTTGAAGAGTGATAAAGTTATTGCAGTTCTAACAGGATAGAAAAGTAAAGTCTTAATCAACAGGTAGCTCATAAACAAATCACCTGGATGGAATGATACTCATTCAAATATTTTTTAAAAACTTAATGTGAATTTGAGATATTTTGGGTGACAATATATAATTTCTGATACAAAACCTTATGAGTTGCAGTTCTGATGGATTGCTAGCACAAATATCATCTATAGAAATTATCTAGAGAAAACCAAGGAGTTTTGTATTTAAAAGTATCTTAGCAATTAAAGAGAATATATTTAAATGCAGAGGATCAGTTAAAGAAAAAAAAAAAAAACAAGCATCAGCTTTTAGAGAAAAGACAGCATAAAATACGTAAGAAGAAATCATGACCCATTAATAGGAAAACATGTTTAAGAGGACTGGAAAAGTGTGTGAAGAAGAGGAAATTGGGAGATACAATTTAGGTAGATTTATAAAGGGACTTTTGTAAGAGCATTTAAAAAGAAAATAGCTTAGTTACCATGGATGAATAAAGAATCAGCTTAGATTCTAGAAACCAGATGTATCTAAATTCATACCTGGTTGAAACGCAATGATTCCACAATTCTTTGATCTTCAAGGTTTCTTACAACTCCACAATTCAGAGAAGGGTAAGTGAAACTATCTATGAGCAGAGACATGTGAAAAATGAGGTCACCGAGAGATCAATGATGGATTGTACCTTATTTTAACTTTGTTTAAAATAATTTGTAAAAGGAGTTGCATAGTGCAGGTGCCAATCTCTACGTTTATATTAAATCTCTGAGCATAAACAACTTTAACAAAATGTATTTAGGGAAAATAACTTTAAATGTATTTATAAGAGGAAGAAATCTAAGCTCTTAGCTATAAGCAAAGAAAAAGAAAGAGGTGTCAATATACCTCATGCCTTAAAAGTTTCAGCCAGAGAACTTCTATGCTAAAAATGGTAGCAACTAATGTATTTTTTAGCATGGAGGGCTAGACACTGTGCTAAATCTTTGACATGCTTTATCTAATCTAATCCTCCAATAACCCTAGATGTAGGAATTAAACTTTTACAAAATTTAGGTGTATTCATCTCTGAAGTAGTGGGTGTAATATTATCTGCCACACTAAAAAAAATCTAACAGAAAATGCTAAGCAATGGGCAGCTTTTATAGTCAGGAGGTGAAAGGTTTTCCATGAGGATAGCCAAATAAATGTGGTAGTTTCTTTCACTGAGGAAAGACAAGGGTTAATAAAATTAGGAACAAAGGCTATAAAATTAAAAAATGCATGTACTCACCAAATAGCAGAGTTCAACATCTAAAGAATATTCAATTAAATTGCATTAAAACATAAAAGGACACAATACATTTTAGTGGTAGATATCAAACTAAATGATTTCCAGATTTGGTGGAGACCAAAGCTATAATTAATTTTGAGAAGAGTTTAGCTGAATTAATTTTTGATAAAAGGTGGGGAGGCTTGTGGTATTTTAATTTGTTCATTTAGCAAGTAATTCTTAGTCACTGATAGGTTCTAGGCACGGGGGCTAAAGTGGCAAAGTTGCTGTCTCTTGAAATCTGAACAGATGGCCAATGAGGTGCTATTGTTACCAAAAAAACATAACATAATGGGCCATTGCGAAAAGGCATGGCCAGATGCCTTTCCAGGAAAGCTCCTCATAGTCTGATGCTGATACTTCTTCAGTCTTGGAGGCTTGGGAATCTTATTTCTTAGCAAATTAAGAGTGACTTTCTCTCAGAGTAGAATTACTTTGACCAAAGTTATGAAGACTAATGTTAAAAACAGAACATTCACTGACTTAAATATAAATATAATATCTTGGAGCCCTATATATTCACATTGTCATAACTCAACACACACACACACACACACACACACATATATATATATATATATATATATACAGCAAGCTAAATTATAATCAGAAAGTTGCCTAGTGAACATGGTATCATAATAAAGGGAATTGGACTAGAATCTCTTTGACCGAAATCTCTTCTTACCTAACTAGTGATGAGGACAAGTCATCATTTGTGTCAATCACTCTTTTGCCAGTCCTTCCATCAGAATTAGTCAGAATCTAATCTTTGTCAGCTAGAAAGACATTTTGCCTCTTTTTTCTTTTCTGAGATCCATTATATACTGATTTGTAGCTTAATAATTGGAGGACAGTCATTTGTTGCTTATTCCAAATTCCACTTATTAACTCCCTTCTGCTCACATGAGAACAAAGACAACACCATGGAAGACCAAGAGGGTTTTCTATCAATTGTTCTTTTATTCCAAAGAAAGAGAACACATCCTAGGCCACCTGTAACATTGGTCGGCCAGTGTTTATTATCATCTTAGGTAAGGGAAATTTCTGTCCAATAATAAAGATGAGTAGAAGACACTACCTTGAACCCAGTGGAAGAGCTGTGCTGTAAAGTAAAGTTGTCGCCTCGGGGCTTTCTTTTGTTTATCCGTGAGGAAGCTTGTTGCCCTTAAGGTCTCAGATGGCATTACCCCCTCACCCTAGTGTCCCTTGTTACAGCTGAAAGCTTGGTATAAAGGGACACTACACCCACAGTTGCCTTTAAAAATGATAAAGTAAAAGGTCCAAGCAAAAATTAAATTTGTCTCCAAAATATATCTTCTAACTTGTTACTTTCTACAAATTTCAAATGCCATAGAATCCGATATCTGCTGAAATAGACAAAACTCTTCATACATTTTGAGATGCCAAGTGTTTGGCGCATGGACTGTGATGAAGTTTCCTGTAAGATTTTCTTCAGAGGTGGACAAGTGGTCATCTGGTCCAGTTTGCCATCAGATGGCCTAGGGTAGTGTTGCCATGAAACCTGAAGTTGGCAGCCAAACACTTGCAGAGTAATTTTGAGAGTCTCAGAATTTCAAGTTCCCGTTGCGGAGTAATAAAGCTAAACTAAGCTAGACCAAAGGATAATCATGAAGGAGCCACCATCACCAAACACCATTTCAAAAATGTCTTACTGCAGGAACTTTAATTAGGGCAATAATAGGATCATCCACAAACTCCACATCACTCATCTATCTTGCATCATGATTTAATCTAGGGAAGAAATCCAGCGAGACCCAATAAGGAACCTGAGACTACTGAAGATCAGGATGCAGGTAGGCATCATATGACCAGGAGAACTGAAGTGAAGATCCTCTCTGCAGTGTGGGGGGAGTGAAACTACACAGTTTATCTGGGAAAGGCTAAGAGTATGTTGTACTCCCGAGACATAGGGGCTAGGAGACATTAGGCACCCACCCCCTCCTCAAACTCTTTTGGGGTTTTGGTCGTTGTTGTTGCTGTTGTTGCTGTTTTTAATCCTAGGAAGGCAGAGGGCACTTTGAGTTAATTCAGAGCCTGCAGAGGGCCAGATCTGTCACTGCAGCCTCCTAGTAGTGCCCTAATGCGATCTGACCCTCCCTGCATCAGGTGGCTCCGTTATACGTCTTGTCCTTTGAGTCCTGGGCAATTAATTAATCCAGGAATGCAAATCCTGAATCCTGGGCTAAGAAAATACGAACTGATTTGGTAAACAAATGATATGTAAAATCTATACACAGAGAGCGGCAAGTGACAAAGGAAATTGCAAATGCCCCTAAACACTCTTTCCCATCGATTGGCAGAGAGAATCTAACACATACACAGAGGAGATGGAGCATAAAATTGGGCGGACTGATTCAGAGGTTTGTTTTGATTTTTAAAATCATTTATTAAAAATAAAATGAGTGTGCGTACGTGTGGGGAGGGGGAACAGGATTCCCTAACGCAAAGGGGCTGTCGGCAGACGATGTACAAATGAAAGCGCGCTCTCTAAATCTCCAAAGCACTAAATGTAGAGAAATGCGCAATTATCCTGGGACTCGCCCGGAGAAGGCAGCCTCCGGAGTTGAAGGCGAGCCCGTCCCTCAGGTCCCAGCCAGAGGAAAGCTAACGAGTGGACTGGAATTTCCCACGACTGCCTGAGGTGAGCTTCAGGAGGGGACCGGCCACGCGAAGTCGGAGACAGTTTTCAACCCGAAAACCAGCGCTTGCCCCCGCTGGGTCAGGGGGCGGGCGTCCCGGGAAAGACACCCTGTTGGGGATCTGGGGATCCCCAAGCGACTCTGCGGCAGCAACAGGCTGAGCAAAAAATTAAAATCCTAGTGAGAATAATAAAGTGGTCTGCAGAGCCGGCAGAACAGAAGCTCGTTCTTCAGTGCAGGGGCGCGGGGGGCGTTTAGTGTGTCAGGGACGCGATCTCCCCGCCCCCCCCCCGCGCCCCACGCGCACACACACACACACACACATGCCCCCAGACCCGGGACTTCTCTTCCGAAGGCGCGTCCTCAGGGCCGAGGGGAAATAGAGGCAGAGACCCGGAACCGAGAAATCGAGAATCCAGGGCATCCCTCTCGCTGCTCAAGACCCCATCCCTTTCTCCCGCAGGAGTCCCCTCGGCCCCGAGTCCAGAAAGCCGTGGCACGCGCCCGCCCGGGAGAGTCCCGACGAGTCCCGCGGGTTGGCGGCTCTTCGGCGGGAGGGCTGGGGCTCCAACTCGCACGGTCCTGGGCTCTGCCCCTCGCTCGGCTCCCGCAGGCCCAGGGATTAGCTGCACCGCGCAGTGGTCGTCCGGCTCCGGAGCCGCGGCGCTCAACCCGGTTCCCTCTGATGCTCCCACTGATGTTCAATCTTTTTCCCTTTTACCAACTGGCCTTTATTTTTACGTAGTTATCTTTGGGGGGCAACAATGCTAATAATCAGATAATCTCACTCCTGCCTTTGTAGTCCTGCCTCCTTAAATATTTGTGCCCCTTCACGGAAAAGGCTACCCACAACCTGTCCTAAGAGGACTCCGGGGCCAGATGGGGTTCTCTTGTGGCTCTGAGACATTTACACAGAGACAGCTAGGTTTTGGTTTTAGTTTTGGGTGCCGGTTGCTTTTGATTGGGGGATTTGTGTTTGTTCTATGATTATTTTTCTTTTATCATGCAGTCAAGGAAAACTCTCAGTGTTTTAAGAAAACTTACTCTCCCCATCCTCAGGGACATGAGTTCCAGTCCTAGACACTTTACTTTCTCCCTCTGTTTTTCCTCTACCCAAGTCCAATTTCTTAACTATTGTTTGCCCTTGATCTTTTTCCAAATTGCCCGGCCCCTGGCCGCCCCAGCCCCTCCTTCCATTTGCCCCTTTCTTTAATTTGTCTTGTATGTTAGACCTGGGTCAGCAAGCCTTTTGTGCTGTAATCCTGGACCAGTGTGTGTGTGTGTGTGTGTGTGTGTGTGGTGTTTCTTTTGTTATTTTCTCCCCTAACACTGCAGAAATGAAACACACATGCAGCTCTGTCGCCTCATATTTTCAGATGTTTTTCACACTATTGTCTGCTCCAGCCCGTTGAAAGTGCAAAGTGAAAACAGATGCATTTGAAAAGTTGTTTTTTTTTTTGAAAGGGGACAATCTTAGGATGGGGACTAACCCCTCAAATAAAGATAAGCAATAAATATAATATCAGATTTATAATGTGCATCAAGCAGTCTTGATTAGCACCAAGGTGAGCTTTGGTGAGATTTTTATCATTTCCATGTGTCTGGACTACAAGAAGAAATCAATGGGGGAAGAGCTCTATAAATCAGCATTCATGTCAAGACAAATCAAAATAATGCCTCTATTATTTCAATCAATAAACCATTTTTATTCCCAACATCTGATATACACAGTGTGTGTCCATCTATTTGTATTTGGAATTGGCAGCTTAGAATTATACCAAAACAAACCTTTCAAAGATGTGTCAATAAAATTAAAATTTTAAAAAGAAGGACTCCAAAGGGTCCCTCCTTTTCTTTAGATCCACTCTATTCTCTCCATTTCGAACCCCGTACACCCTAAGTCAGTAGGAGAGCTTTGCAATCTCCGCAAAGAACAGAATTGCTCAGAGAGGGGATAGAGGAAAGGGGTGGCTGTGGCTGGTTGGTAAAAGAAACCGAAAGTGATAACAGGCAATGACTCAGGCAGAGGAAAGCCTGCCTAGCTGTGGCTCCAATATATTCCCGAAGAGGAACCTACAGGGGTCATGGGCAGGCTTGATACGGTGCCCTCGTGGTTTGCTCAGAACCAACCCACCACCTCCTGCCACCAAAATCATGATTCCTCCAGCAGGTGTTTGGCTGACTTGCTGTTGGAAGCTAATTGGGGCGAGGCTAGCTGGAGGAAGATGGGAGAGAGGGTGGGAGGAAAGGGGGGAGAGAAAGAGAGAGAGTAAGAGAGAGAGAAAGGGAGAGAGAGGCGCTCTGGCTGACTGGTGGGCTGGCGGGTGGCTTTGTTAGTTTCGGGCAGATTTCTAGCCTTGTTTCTCAAAAATGTCCTGCAGTTTTGGCTTCCCTGGCAGCTTGTTAGATGGGGCCACAATTCTTAATAGATGCAAGAAAGGTAGAGAAGGAAGAGATTGATTCATTTATGAATTAACATTGTAGATACCTCTGCAGCAGTGGTATGTCTATAGTTTCCTTGGTTATTTCGTTTCCGAATTTACACACCCAGAAACCAAATCTCAATTATCCTTTTGTTGCTGGGGGTTCATTCTTTCCTTTTCCATCTGTCTGTCACAAACGCACAATTTTGACCAGGCCATTCCTAATCCCTTCCTTTCCCCTGGAATGGGAAGAAGGAGATGAAAAATCCTCCCAGATGGAACCCCAAACGGCGTGGGATCCCGTATAGTCTTTGTTTGGATTCAACAGCTGTCCGCCACGCCCTCAGCCCCCAAGACCAAAGCGCATTCTCGGGGGTTTCATTTGGGAAAGGGGGAAAAAAAGAAACGTATATATTTTAAAAAATCGGTATTTTTAAAGCAGGATTCCACAACCACTGGGAACTTTTGAGACTTTAACAGTTAATCTCTCAGGCGAAATTATCACCCCAACAACTGTTTCCAAATAAGTCAATGCAAATGGAAAAAACATGTTGGTAATCTGGATACGCGGGTTTATTTTTTACCCTGAAAAGCTTGTTGGTTTTCTCTCCCTGACTCCCTTTTTCCCTCCCTCCTCAGCCTCGGTGCATTGTTTGTTGAAGGGGCGGGGGAGGGAGATTGGGGGAAAGCTTCGGCGACGGGAACCTCGAGGCCGAGGGATTTCAAGAAAAGCGAAATAAACCAGGAGGTGCTGGTTCTCTCTTGGTTTCTCTAATGTGTCTCTGCTCCGGGTCAGAGCGCTAATAACTGCCTCGTTTCTACGATTTAGGACGCGGTGCTTTCAAACAAAGGATACGGGGTGCTCTCGCTTTTCTTGTTCGCTACCCTGGCTTCCTTTTACCTTCTCCCTTTCCTCCCTCCCGCCTTCTAACGCCCGCCCGCCCCCCCCGCCCCCGCTCAACACACACACCCCCCTCGACTGTAGCCCTTCCTTCCCCCTCCCTAGGCTCGGGTTCTGAGTTATTTGCCTCTCCTCAGCCGCCTACTTTCCACACGGGATCTCTAATCCCATTATCTTGCTGCCTGAAGGGCATGCTCCGATTTCCAGAGGCCTTTTTCTGTTCCCGGTCAGGTCTTGAATTCAGGAGTCCACGAATAAATCTAAAGCTTCTCTCCCAACCATTCGGATTGGATGCCTTTCGAGGCCCTGCTTAGTGCCACCCTTGCTTGCCCTAGGCGGCCCACGTCGGCCTAGAAACATTTCCACGGGTCCTGTTCTTCGGATATTTTCTATTTCCGAACATGCTAAAGCGCACAAAGGACCCGAGATGCAATGAAGGGACGGTTTTTCCAGGAGAAAATGGTGGGAATGAGCGCGGACGTGGGAGTGCTCTCCTCACTATGGGGTCTGCAGGGGGGCAGAGAAGGATACACAGCCGAGATGACCCCATTGGCCCGAGACGACCTGAAGCGCGTCCCAAGTGGAGCGCCAAGGCCCCGGCTCAGCCTTGGCCGGCTCCGCCCCTTTCTAAGGCTCCTCGGTGGCTTTCGGCAACCGAGGCCAGGTATCTCCGGCTCCTAAGGCGACCCCCTCGTACCCCCAAGAAAGAGGTTCCGAAAGACCCCAGGATACCCGATCTATCTGGTATTCTACCAAGAAAGACCGGAGGAACTGCAGCTCTATCCAGAGATGAGTTTTAAGGGTCACTTGAAATTGAGCCGCCGAGAGGACTGCTCCTTGGGGGAGCACAGTTGAAAGAAAAATTCCTGAACACCTAGGCTCTGCCCGGGTGCTAACAGGCTTGCGCGACCCCCCGACTGGAGAGTTTCCGAGGCACCCGATCTTAAGAAGCAAACCTGGTTGCAAGCCCTGAACGCGCCAGCCTTGGAAAAGTACGAAAAGAGTACTCTGCTTTTTCAAAAACAAAAACTCTTTCCCCCAAGACGATTTGGAAAACTCAACTATAAACCCCTTCCCCACAACCACCAACATTGAGAACTTTTGTAGATTTTAAGTGGAAAGAAGATACAAAGGATATATTCCGTTTCTGTTTAAATATCTACATTTTTAGATTGCTGTAGGCAACAATTTCTGGGAAAAAGGGGAGGGATGTGATCGAGATGGGGGTGGAGTTTTATTTGTTCTTGATTATTTTATTTTATTTTGGTTTCAAATATTTGGGGATTTCTTTGTTATTTCGAGGTTCATTTGAAAGACCAAGGACTCCACTCTGAATATAGCATTTTTTTTGTTGTTGTTGCTGTTTCAAAATTTCAAACTGGCATAAGTGTTGGATCATCAGTTTTCCCTTTGTCTGGCCCGGTTGTAAATAATGGCTTTGAGATTAGCTAATTAAGGGACATTAATCACTGATAGAAAGGGAATAAATCAAAGCCTTGTTCTAAATTTCAAACTTGCCTGTATAGATGTGCATAGCTACTCTATCTGGAGCAGATAGGTGCTGTTTGAATTACTGTTCTTCAGAATAAACCAAATCCACTTCAGTTTTAAAAAATGAATATTGTATTTATACAGCTCAGTTGTGCCGTTAAATTAAGTCCCCCTCCCATTCTTATTCCATTTTATAAACAAAGTGTAGAGACGACAGCTATTACGGGTTAAAAGAGCCAAATCTTAACTTTCGCCTAGCATTATGCTTACCTTTTGGGGGGAGGGGTTGAAGAAGTCAGTAAAGGAAGGAATAAACCCTAAGCAGATACAGATGGAAGGAGGATAAATAGATTTGTATTGAGGTTTGTTTTTAATCAGAATACAGTTTCTGTAGAAATTCTTCAATGCCTGCAGTATTTCAGGTATAATTCTCTAGATTGCATTCCCTTGGCCTTCTGCATAAGACATTAAAAAACATTACGTTCTGGTTTGTGAAAAAGAAAGGCAAGCAGCCTGTGTGTGTATGTGTGTGTGTTGTGTGCATGCGTGCATGTGTGTGTGTGTGTGCGCGCGTGTGTAGGGAAAGAATCAGGCTCGTCTCTCCACCGCGTTTTCCCTCACCAGTGATGCTCATTGCATTTCGGCATTCCACGCTCATAGCCCTGCACAGTATTTGGGAGCTTGGACCATTTCAACACCAACAAAAGAGGCTTTAAATACATGCCATAAAACAACAAGCCGGTCCCTGGGAGCAAGTAAAAATTTATTCGTTTCACGTAAAGCCCTCCGAAACAGTAAACACAGAGCAGATAATCCAGAGCCAGGCAGGGGATCTGCGCGCCCTTGGCCGGGTGTCTGTGTCGGCGTGTGCGCACGGGTGTGCGCGCATCTTGGCCTCGGTGCGCAATGCTCTCCCTACCCAGCCCCCAGGTCCCCCACACACATACAAGTGCAAGTAAAGACTTGTGTGTTGAGATTCCCCACACTCTCCTCCTCCTTTGAGGCCCTATTTCCTTTTAGCGGCGACTCTCAGTTGAGGACTCAGTTTAAGATTAATGCCTGGGACATGTGCGGGTCTGGAGGGCAGAGTAGAGTCCTTGGGGTGAATTCGGATAGCTGCCGCTTCGCGGCCAGAACAGCGCCCAACTATGGGTGTGCTCCCATAGAGCGACCGACTGGAGAAAATGCCACCTCCCAGCTCCTAAGTCTCTCCATACATTGGGTTCTGTCCTCAACTGGGCAATATTGGCTGCCCAAGGCAGGTGCCAATTCCCCAGAAGCTAAAGCCTTCTCAGAGCCTCAGCATACACACGCCCCTCTCTTCCTTAGATTGCTGCTGGTTCCCCCCCCCTTTTTTTTTACTTTTATTTTTTAAAGTCAAAAACTTTATAATTTAAGGTACCCAGTGTACCGTGTCATTTTAGAAAGGCTCACAGACTCGCCAGAACCCGGGATTGGGGAGCGAGAAGGGGGAGGGAGCCCCGCAAGAAAGGAGGGGAAGCAGCCAGGGAAGGGGCATTTGCATAAAGCTTTGTCTTTAATGGTTCTTAGGCTGCTGTGGGCTATAACGCCAATTACACGAGATTAATATGGAGATTGTTCTCCGTTGCTCACCAAGATTTATTTAAACAGTGAACTGCTCAAGATCCAAAGCCCTAAACCATCCCACCCCGAAGCCGGGCCCTGATTCTCTCCCTGCACAAAGTTTTCCCGAGTCCAAAGGAGAAAAGAAGAGCTGCTCTTGGATCAGAAGCTCTGAGAAGCCAACTTTGGAGGTATTGCTGTTTAAGCAAATACCTGCCGGCCATCGGATGTATAAATATGTAACGTGCAATTCTCTGTCTTTCCCCTCTATCGCCTTCTAAATGAATGCCTTTTCGGCGGCGCTCCTTCTTGATTGGGTGGAGGAGAGGAGGCCAAGGAGTAAATCCGGTGCCGGAGCGCCCCCTAGTGCGACCAAAGGGGAAGAGACGCCGTGGAGACACGCCTGAGTTTCAGTGGTCTGATGCTGTCCCTTAGCGGATTAGAGTGGGATAGGGCTGTGGGCTGAGCCTCATACTAGAACCACCTGGGGAGTTTAATAATTCTAACCTAAACCGTACACACACACACACACACACACACGTCCACTATCAGGGGTTCTGATATTCTGATTCATTGGTTTTAGGTGGGACTCAGACATCATTTTCTTCCCCCAGATAATTTAATGTGCCGTCAGAGAAGATAACTGATATTTGAGAATTTCCAGGACTTTCCAAAATAATTACTGGTTACGGTGCAAGTGAAAAGGGTAATTGGCTTAACACTGACCTTTTATATATATGCTTTGATATTTGCTAATTGTATTTAGAAAACCATGAGCTCATCATTATCCCTAGGCTACTTAGAAGACATTATTTCAAAGATTTTTTTTTTTTTTTTTTTTTTAGATTATTGGGAACCTTTGCTCTGAATGTTAATGTCAGGTTGTATCTTGAAATAAGATGTTTGAAACTCAGTTCTTGTTTTCTTCTTTCTTGGGGTAAACATATGAAGTGAGAACTTCAGTAATGGTGAAAATCATGTTAATATAAAATTATAATTATAAAAGGGTTAGATAGAGGAGTTGGTTCATAGCTAGGGCTGGATTCTAGTTTTCCCACTGCAGTAAGCTGCTATCTCACTGTAAGCAAATCTTTTAATCAAGCTGTGTCTCAGTTTCCTCTTTAATAAATGCAGTATCCCATAGGATAATTTTAAGGCCCTGTGTAGATTTAGTGACTCTGTAAAAACCTAAAGCACAAGTACAAAAAATACAGAATAATGTCCCTGGAAAAGCTGCAGATATATTTGTCATTATTTGTTCTATTCATTCTCCTAAAGGACAATTATCATTGTAAATCCAGATTTTTGAAATGTGACCTTTTCTATAGCCACAGCAGAGAAAATTTTACATGGTCCCCCCAAAAATCGTGTGTACATAACTATATATGTATATCCATATACAGACATAACATGTCACTAACTTAACACATTCAAATAAAATTAGACAACTTCTTATTACCCCCATTCACCCAACCTAACCCCTAAGCCTACAATCTAGGGATCGTATTTTTGACAGTTTTGTAATGGTCTCCACAAATGAACTGCTATAAAGGAGGGAATAAAGAGCTGAATTTGTGGCCTCCGGCTAAGTAGTGAGCAGAGATTTGTGATTGCCCTTTGAGGGGCCTCTGCATGAAATCTTTGAAACTTTTTCTGCATGTCAGTTCTCAAGAATCAGATCAGTGTCACTGATGGAGAAACTTCAGCAGGCGAGCCTGGCAATTATTAGTAACAGCAGAAGCAATTAGAAATGAAATATCTCAAAGGAAACAGAAAAGAAATTGTAAACAGCCACAGAATGTGAAGTTTTCACTTTATCCTCATCAAGAATCACAACATAATATTGCATCTAGACGATCTATAGTTACATTAGAATTCATATTGTTAAGATTTTTTAAGTAGTAAAATAAAATATCGACCATATAAGGTACATATTTTTTCACCAAAAGAAGTATTTTTTTAGAGTTGCTTTAAGAACAAATATTTCAAAGGCATAGCACTGAAATTGTTCACACCCCATACCTCATCCGTGACAGCAACTTCAGAACTGGTTTATCTGTGTTATGCTTCCCAGGCTTGTGGATTTTTCCTAGTAAATAAGTACCAGTTTGATCAAGGGACTTGTTTTGAAGTCGTGCTGATATTTAATATTTTCACAGTATCTTTGGCAACTTGGTTCAAAAAATGTTATTTTTCAGGGCTACTTAAAAAAAACTCATCTGTAATGTTTAAGCAAAATAACAAGCATCCATAAATAATTTGCTTTCATTCTGTGGTGACTTATATGATAATATAAGAGATATAAAGAAAAGAATGTGAGTGAGTGTGCACGAATGTGTGTGCAGAGATAAGGGCCATAGTACACACATTTCAGGGTAACGGTCCACTTCGCAACACTCAGTCTGAGAACTCTGCCTCCAGGCACAGACTTGAAACTGGGCAGCCATGTTTTCACTCTGGAGCCCAATCTGACTCCAGCTCCCCCAACCATCCACCTCCCCACAACTGACCGGAAAGGGATGAATCTCTTTTTCAAAGATTCCGAGACAAATCAAAGTCTCTCTTTCAGGAATATGGAATTGAATTCACATAAAGTTAACTAGATATCTTTATCGCTAGAAGAGAGAATGGTGACCCACTGGGACCTATAGCATGGTCATCTTTACTCCACCTGCCATGCTCTCTTTATATCTGCCGTTGGTCATACTGTGGTAATCCTCTGAGCGGTTTTGTTTCATCTAAAGGCACAATACTACAATTAGGAATTTTCCACACTGAGGTTGTTGGCTAGGGAGGTGTTTTGGAGACATTCTTTAAAATACCTCAACATCTTTGCCGATGTTCCTGAAGAGAGAAATAACATTTATTCAGAAGTAATTTATGAGGGAAGCACTTTGATACTTTGTCTTATTTAATCCTCACACAGCCTGGTAGTCTTACACACCAACTTTTCATTCAAGAAACTGACTCAAGGAATTTCATAACGTGGACAACATCAAATAGTTATTCTAGATCTGAAATGACATTTGGAACCCAGTGGGCATGATGCCATAACCTAAAATCATTTACTATGTGCCTTTCCTTTTCTCAATTATTTGAAAAATCTTGGAAAACTCTCAACTCCATGCATCATTCACCAGTCTAATTAGACACCAACTAACACAAATAATATCCAAGCTGAGATGTAAAGAAGTAAAGTGTAGTCTTCTGCAAAAACGGATCTATTGGGATGATCACTTTGGTTTTCTCGGGAACCTAGAAACTGGTCTTAATGTTGGAGTACCTCTGGTTTTTGCTTGTTAAGTAGGTGCCCTGTGTTACAATATTTACAGGTTGTCACATTTCTTCCTTCCCCGATAACTTCTACCTCCACTAAATTAATGTACATTCTTTTCTTCATAAATTTTTCATCATTCATATTTTTGGATGCTTTAAGAAGATCCAGAGGCTCTGGGCTATCTCTTTTTTCTCATGCCATTATCACATTCTCAAGAAGCCCATCTACACCTAATGATGCTTTAATGTTTTCTTTACTTATATCATTTCTTTGAAGGATATTAATGTCCTTCCATTAATATTTCTTCTGAGCCAAGAGACAAATCATCTTCCAACTGGCCTATTTCCATGCTGGTCCAAATGATAATTTTTATAATAAATATTGCATGTCATGTCTTATTACCAAAATCTCCCTTCAGCATAAATGTCCATTTTGTAAGAGGATTAGATAGGCTTTGCTGTAGGATACTTGTATTTTCAGTAAGCTTTTTCAATCCTTTCATTTTGTCAAAAGGTGATTAAAAGGACAGAAAACCATTTAACTTGGTTATCATGATCAACCTTGCCAATAGCTGCCCTTCTTACATCATATGCTTTACCTAGAGATAGGAAAGCAATCACCTTTGAGTGCCTTTTCTACTTGCAGCCCTTAAAATGAGCAGTTTTCTAGAACTTGCCCAAATACGCTTGTGGACGACAATTTCTCTTATAGTATCCTTTGCTGCCACCTGCTGTTCAACCTGCATTTATGAAGGCTGTGAATGCTCTACCCCTGGATGCGTGTTTGCCGACCTAAGGGGTGAGCGCAATGAGACAGGCTCATTCATAGCTGGGCCCTTTCACATGATCACACTTCAAGATGATCTTTAAACCAATAACTGTACTTAATATTTGTAGCAGTTGATTTCCTTTGTCACACCCTCTCTTCCAAATTGGCAACAAACCCTACTCCTTTTCCTTTCCAGCACTTACCCTGGTTATTCAGGCAATTGGTGTATAAAAAAATATTTGGGTGCACATGGGTGGTGCAGTCGATTAAGCATCCGACTCTCGGTTTCGGCTCAGGTCATGACCTCACGGTCGTGAGATGGAGCCCCTCGATAGGGATGGGCTCCAGGCTCAGTGCAGAGTCAGCTTGGGACTCTCTCCCGCTCCCTCTGCCCCTCCCCCACCTCCCAAATAAATAAATCCTTAAAAAAAATTTTCTGGAATATCTAGTATGTGCAAGGCCAGAACTGTAAGTGGGGACCACATTTCTAACTGTAAGACTAATTAATAGGTAGCCTTTCTTTTATACCACCTGCGCCCAGCTACCCTAGCTCGCGTGGCGCTCAGTGATTGCTCCCACGACTGTCATCTCTTAGACGGGAGGTGTGGGGCTGCCGCAGATACTGCTCTCTTGCTGTCCCTTTTGCTCCCTTTGTGCTGCTTGACTACTTAAATCGTCTCGGTTCGTTTGAGTTATAAAACATGTTGATAATAGAGACTAAATATATGTCATTACCAGACCCTTTGTGTGAATGCTAGGTGGTGGTTCACTGTATAAAATCCTACCTTTGTCTTAAAACTATGCCCACCTAAGAGGGTTAATTTAGCAGAGGGGCTGATGCTATCATTGCTGGAGCAACTCCTGACATTTCTAGTGCACCTTCTAGAGGCAAACAAAGCATTAGAGACCGAAGTTGCATGGGCCGGATGATTCTCGCTTGTGACACTTTACACTTTTAACTAGAAAGAAATCCAACGTGGCACTGGGTTTTAAAAAAAATGCAGAGAACGATCTCTTGTTTTCTTCTTAAGCTCACCATCTGCCTTAGTCCATTCACGCTGCTATAAAAAGTCCCATAGACTGGGTGGCTTATAAACAACAGACGTTTATTTCTCGCAGTTCCTGGAGGCTGGCAAGTAGAAGATCAAGATTCCCCCGTAGATTTGCTGTCTGGCAGGACTGGCTTCCCCGTTTGCATGGTAAACTCCTGAAGCAGAAGGGGCCATGGGGCTCTCAGGAATCTCTTTTATAAAGGCATTAATCCCACTGGGGACAACTCCGCCTTCCTGTCCTCATCACCTCCCAGAGGCCCACCTCCTAAAACCATTACCTTGGGGGATAGGATTTCGACATAAAAGTTTGACAGGGACACCAACATTCGGTCCTAGCACCATCCTTGTCCATCAGATCTGTCGGGAGCAGCCAGAGCATTACAGGACCTGTTGGGAACACTGGCTGAATCCAGCGTATATAAATGTTCACTTTCTTCGTGGAAGAATTTTTTTTTTTTTTCAAATGTTAAATCCAGGCCTAGATAAGTCACCCAGCTCAACCAAGCATTTCAAAACCACCTGGTATCCTTAAATGTTCCTGTGACCAGGCTTCCAGAATCCTGTAGGGCAAAAATTGCTAACAGAGAGAAGTCATTCGCAAAGGTCACCGCTCCCCAGCTCATCTTTGGCAGCAGACAGCTCTGTGCTGACATTGACAAATGTTTCTAAGGTACAAGATATAGTTTTCTTTCATGCAAAATTTCCAAATCTGATTTGCCCTTCAAATTTATTGCAGTCTTTTAAGGAGTGGTTTTGGCAATGTTTGGGAAGTGATAACAGCCAGAAAGCTGTGGAAATGATTTAATGGTCCAGAACTTTGAAGTGCCTATTAAAGACATTTAACTAACTTCATATTTCTCCCTACATTTTCCCCAAAATGTGTATGCATGGAAGTTTTCCAAATGGCTTTTCTTTAAAGCACAGGGGCCATCATTTTTATGTTAGAGGGAGGAAATTTATTACTTTACAGGTTCCTTGCTTCCATGTGTTTTTCTTCAGAGCTCACTGAAGTTACTCATTTTCATTTCTTGCTAACAAATTAAAAGACTTTGTTTTCTTAATTTCTTTTTTGATACATACTAAGGTGGCCCCCCTTCCCCCTATAAATCTTCTAGTTACTTCTAGTTCAGCAACAAGCTGTATGAGTCTAATTCAGGGAGGTGGGGGAGAGAGGGAGAACTAATATTTTAATGACTTATCTGATGCTAAGCACCGAGCAGGACCCTTTATTTCATCTAGATTTGCTCATTGCAGGCATGCCTTCATGCACTTGTGGGCCCAAGAGCTGGGCATTACTCTTGGGACTGAGCTCTATACATCAATTTTTTCATGGTCTAGTAGGAAAAAACATGCAAGTCAACAGTCAACATCAATGCAATACCCAATGCTTTTTGAGAGACAGTTATAATAAAGTGGCTGAGAGCATGGGCTTCTGAAGGCAGGTGGTCTGGGTTTAAATCCAAGCTCTACCACTTTTAAGCTCTGCATCTTCTGTAAGTTGCTTCACCCTTCTACCTTGGTCTCCCCATGTGTAAAGTGGGAATAGGAAGAGTAGCTACCTCAAGAAGTTATGAGAATAAAATGAGTTAATACACAGAGAGTGTTCCTAAGAGTGCCCGGTGAGTTTACACAGCTGGCTACTTCTCAATATTTAGATTTCAACCCAAATGTCATGTCCTTGACTAGAATATTTCCATCTGCCCATAATCTCTCCTCAAGCATCACTTACTCCTCCCATGTTCTTTGCTGCCTTATAAGCCCATATCACTGTGTGAAATTATTTTTCTTCTTACGGGCTTGCTTGTTTATTGTCTTCTTTTGCTCCACTAGAGCATACAAAACACAAGGGCAGAGATCATTCTGGCTTTATTCATTGCTGAATTTCCAGACCCTTATGAAGTACCTGGCACATAATCATTTTTCAGCTAGACTTTGTGAAATGAATTGTTGAATGTTAAGAGCTCTGACAGAGGTAAGCCCAGGGCTCTCTTTGGGAGTACATAGGAGACATGGTTGACCCAGCCTTCGATGTCCTCACAGACAGTCTCCAAAAGGAACTGACATCCTTCAGGGACCTGCAGGCTGTCCATAATTAGGGACAGAGGCAGGGGTAGGGCAGTTCAGGGAGGCAAGAGTGTTGTGGGAAGAATACGCATTTAATCCTCACAGTGACGGTTTAAGATGGGCATTTTTCGCTCCATCTCCTGAAATGAGAAAAAGAAGCTGAGAGAGAGCTATGGAAACTTGCCCAGAGTCCCAGAGTTACTGAGAGTCAGAGCCAGGATTAAATCATTCCACTGCACTTACCTGCAACAAATACTACGATAAGGGCCTTGAAGCCAGAAATGGTATCTAATGCCTGAAATTGTTCTTCATGGATCTAATTTACTCAGAAATGTTGTTGTGATACCTTTCCTGTTCCGTAAAGAACGTAAAAACATGCCACTCTTCACTTCAGATAAACAGGAGGCTTCTTTGGTCCCACTTCACTGTCTTTTCGATAATCTCACCTTCTGTGTGTCTGCCTACACACAAATACAGGTCGTATGGTCGAAACTGTATGGAAAATAGAACAACGATTTTCTATGCTCCGAGAATTCACACACAGGGAAACCCCTACGGTACTTGACAGGAGCACCATTTCGTGTGAGGATGGGATTACTTAATTACGTGGCTGCATCACCATCCTGGCCGTGCTGGCTGATCAGACTCCACAGCAAAATCACACAGCCAAGCAGCCTCATCTCGGGGGGCTCTCTCTTGCTGAGTAGGTTAAACAGCCCATCATCCTTCAGAAACACTGAAAAGGGACTTTCTCCTAATCGATTTGACACCACCTTTCCTCAGTGGGCAATAGGATTGGAAAAGATGGAAAAGCAAGTTGAAGAGAAGCCATTCTTAAAGAATTGTGCTCAATATTGAGTCCTGTCATTGTTACGGCGGCAGACTCTTTAAGTGGCCGCCCATTCTTTGGGCCTCCTCTCGTTGAGAGGAGGGGGAACTTGTCCCCTGCCCTTGAATCTGGGTAGGCTTGTGACTGCTTCAACACGTCACTGTGTGACTTCCAAGGCTAGGTCATAAAAGGCCAGTTAGCTTCTGCCTGGGGCACACTTGCTCTTGGGATGTTCTCTCTCAGAATCCAGTTCCCACGCTGAGTGAAGCTCAAGCCACACGAGTAGGCCATGTGTAGGTGTTCTAGTCCATCCCCTACCTGGGCCCAGCCTTCACGTCATCCCAGCCCAGATGCCTGGCACCTGAGTGAAGCAGCCTCCAGATGATTGCAGTGCTCTGCATGATCAAAGTCCGGCCCGACCATTTATATCATCACATTAGCTGAGGCCCCAGACACTGTGGAGCAGACAAGCTGTTCCCACTGAACCCTGCCTGAATTTTTGACCAACAAAATACGTGAGCATATAGAAGTTACTGTTCTTGTGACCAAGTTTGGGGTAGCTGGTTACACCGCTCAAGTAGCCAGAACAGTTATCGTCTCTCTACATTTGTTATGGATCTGTGTCATAAGGATCTCTCTAAGAGATGCTAGAACTTCTTAAGTAGAGCTATGGTAGATTCTTTTAAATTGGCCTCTGTTAAATTAACCGCCATTCCAATACCTATCGCCTCTCTTTTGTTTTCCTCTCCAAGAGACTGGAGAGTAAATTTTTCAAATTCCAAGCCTATCTTGCAGTTGGAGGTGACCTTGTCATACAGTTCCGGCCAATAAGATGTAGACAACAGTCCCCAGGTAGAGCGTCCCTTCTCTAATAAGGGCTTAATGGGGAAAAATCCCTTATCTCCCTGCTTTCTCCTTCCTGGAATATGGACATGATACTTAAAAGTGTGGCAGTCATCTTGAGACTAGGAGACGGAAAGACACACACCACGGCAAAGCATAAAGAGAGAAGCAGTCTGGTTCTTTGATGACTTCCTTGAAAGGCTACACTTACCTTGTGTTGTCTTCTTCCAAAAGTACTGTTACATA
>NC_138375.1:33623406-33713259 GCF_054177405.1 Leptonychotes weddellii | reverse complement strand
TAAAAAAAAATTAATTTAACCTTTTTAAAGCCATTGTTAGATATTATTTAATTTATTGTTGAATGTATCCTTAAGTGATTCAACAATGTATGATGTTATATATTACATTACATATACCCATACATTTGAACTAAGAGAGGAAAGACATTTACTTGCACCTAAACAAACAAACAAAGAGTCTGTTCTTTAATTCAGACCTTAAAGCCCAGACATAGACTTACATGGGAACGTTAAATGATTGAGCTCCATTTCCCATACCAGCAATACTGGCCCCACCATCAAGCTCATCCATAGGCAAGGACACTTCCTTTATGATGTAGTAGAAATAATCAAGTATTTTGTGAATTGAAATTCTCCAGTATGATTATCTTTCTTGAGCAAATCTTTATTTCTTTTTACAATCATGGATAATATTTCAGTCAGCTTCTTAGCTTTCTTTTTTTTTAAGACCTTATTTTTTGGGATGCCTGGGTGGCTCAGTCGTTAAGCGGCTGCCTTCAGCTCAGGTCATGATCCTAGGGTCCTGGGATCGAGCCCCGCATCGGGTTCCCTGCTCAGCAGGGAGTCTGCTTCTCCATCTCCCTCTGCCCCTCCCCCTGCTTGTGCTCTCTCTCTCTCTCTCCCCCTATCTTTCAAAGAAGATACAGATTTCTCCTGTGCTCCCCCCAACAACGTACACAGCCTCCCCCCTCATCAACATCACTCATCAGTATGCGACGGCCTTTATATTTCTTTTAAATAAGAGCAAACACCAATTTTCCTAATTCATTTTGTATTAAAATGTTTACCCTTGCTTGAGTTAGTTGTATTCCTCTTCAGCATTCACAAAGGACACCTTGTATATTTGCTGTTTTATATTTATATACACATATATGCACTTCTGACATATCATTTCTCTCATCCAATACAATTGTAACCACCGTAACTGAATAGTGTGATGACTTACCTATAGTGATTAATATTAGTAAAAATATGTCTAAAAATAAAATCTACAGAGTTCTAAAACCTGTTAATTGACATCTCTTTTACTTCATAAAATAGTAAATGCATATAATTACTGGTTAATTTTGTGTGACAGTTATTCATCTTGTCATATAATAAACACGATGAAATGTGAAACATAAAGCAATAATTCCAAAGACAAAAGAGAAGAATAATTACATATGAATGAGGGGGGAAAATCAAAGAACAAAGAGCATTTTGAATCTCTCCACTCTCCCTAGAGTACCATTTCGGGTTGTAATTTATTTTAAAGGTACTGTGCTTCAAATGCATTTACTCTCTCAAGGCATTTGTCTCGTAATTCTTTAAAATCCTGCGAGTAGATCTTCTAGTGTACCCATTCAGGCTTATATTAGGTAGCTTGAATTATACATTGTGGGACAAAGTGATCTTCACAAGTTAGGCACACTATAAATCTTCTCTGCATTGAATATTCTTTATTATAAAACTTTTCTAGAAAAGCTGGTCATAAAAATCTTAACTGCTTTATGGGCACCTGCTCTTCTTTGTTACATTGTGTGTTCTTCAAGATTAATACCAAGCTGTATTCATCTTTGCTCCCTCAGTGTCTATAATTCTTGATTGATTGATTCATTCATTCATTCATTTATTCATTCATGAATATTAGACACCAAGTACTCCCTATGTGCTAGGCACTATATGAGATAATGAACTAGATATACCTGATCCTTACCCTTTGGGGACCTTCATTTTTATCAAGGACACAAACATGAAAATGTAATTACCCAAGTAAGTATTTGATTACCGATTTGATAAGTACAACAGAAGAAGGATGCAGGGGTAATGAAGAACTATAATGGAGACTTAATCTACAGTGGAGTGAAGAGAAGCTGAGGTGGAAGAAGTGGCATTGAATTTGAGGCCTAAGCGAAAACATTTCCATCCAGCGCACATGTGTAGGCTCTGGGTTGGTCAGATGTGAATGCTTATTAAATATTTGGTTATTCCAATAATGATGGAGAATGAGGCTGGTACCTAGTTATAGATCTTGGAAAATTCAATTCCAACCTATTTTTTCAAGCCCCAGTTTAAGTTTCAATCCATTCTCCATTGATCTTCTAACATACTTAAAACAATCTTAAATGCAAAATACAGCCTTTATATGAGCATATTGTTTTCAACTATTTATAATTATTTCCATCAACCTTCAGATTATATGTTCTTTGAGCACAAGAGCTGTGGTTTAACTTCTTCTATGTCCCAGTCTTAGACCTAACACTTTGCTGAGCAATATGTATTTGCAAACTGGGTCTTTCACTGATTTCTTTTTTGCTTGCATTTGTTTATATTTGCAGTTTCCAATTATACTAGTTCAAATTTATCTCTAGAATTAAATAAATCATAAAGTTTAATCTGTGAATACTATATTTAGTTTCCAAAAATGAGTTGTGAAACTGTCTTATATATATGAGAAAAACGAAAACACCATAATGGAATAAAAAATTAGTTTAGAACCTGGGACAAAAAGAGCTAACTTGGGCGCCTGGGTGGCTCAGTTGGTTAAGCAACTGCCTTCGGCTCAGGTCATGATCCTGGAGTCCTGGGATCGAGTCCCGCATCGGGCTCCCTGCTCAGCAGGGAGCCTGCTTCTCCCTCTGACCCTCCCCCCTCTCATGTGCTCTCTCTCATTCTCTCTCTCTCAGATAAATAAATAAAATCTTAAAAAAAAAAAAAAAGAGCTAACTTATTTCCAAGTGATCTTGGTAAACAATGGGGCACAGGTTAGTTCAGAGCCCTGAGTGAGTTTTAGCAATCTTGATGGTAATACAGCATAAAGGAAGAACTGTAATCTGGTGTGCCTGGGTGGCTCAGTCAGTTGAGCGTCCGACTCTGGATTTCAGCTCAGGTCACGATCTCAGGGTCCTGGGACCAAGCCCCACATGGAGCCCTGCATCTAGGGCCCTTCACCACCAACCCCATTCAGCCCCACTCCCCAATGAGTCAACCTCCCCGCTGAGCGGGGAGTCTGCTTAGGCTTCTCTCTCTCCCTCTGTCCCCTGCGTGCTCTCTCTCTCTAAAATAAATAAATAAATCTTTAAAATAAAAAGAAAGAACTGTAATCATGTACATGATGAACAAGAAGTTAATGCTTCTCAAATAATACATTGTATGTTAAAAAAAAAAAAGAGAAGAAGAAGATAGCAGGAGGGGAAGAATGGGGGGGGAATCAGAGGGGGAGACAAACCTGAGAGACTATGGACTCTGAAAAACAAACTGAGGGTTCTAGAGGGGAGGATGGGTTAGCCTGGTGATGGGTATTAAAGAGGGCACGTTCTGCATGGAGCACTGGGTGTTATATGCAAACAATGAATCATGGAACATTACATCAAAAACTAATGATGTAATAATGTATGGTGATTAACATAACACAATAAAAAAAGAAGTTAATGCTTCTATTTTACTTATGAAATGAAAACAATTTGAGTAGTTGGGCAAAAGCAAAGATGTTTCTTGTCTCTGGCTAAAATAAACAATGGGAGTCTATGGCTACATCATTTACCTGTGTTTGATTTAAACTCAATTCTTTTCCTTGAAAATAGTAGATATGTCAGTGAAATCCCTCCCAAATATGGTAATTGCTCACATTCTCAAGCTGAGGAATAAGAATAAGATGGTCATAAAAGAGCATTTACTACTGAATTTTCAGGGACCAAGCAACTTGGGCAACTATGAATATATTGGAAATGAGTCTTTCCTTGGAGGAGATAAAGTTAGCACAAACATCATTGTCGTATTAATATGCTTCCATTAACTGAACAACTACTCCATGCAGTATCTTTTATTAAACCTTAGAGATAACTTCAAGAAGCAACACAGATTGATTCTGCCCTAAAGAAATTTACAGTCCTCTCGGTTAAAATAATAA
This sequence comes from Leptonychotes weddellii, assembly GCF_054177405.1. NCBI lineage: Eukaryota > Metazoa > Chordata > Mammalia > Carnivora > Phocidae > Leptonychotes > Leptonychotes weddellii. The sequence continues at coordinate 33,709,370 of NC_138375.1, read as the reverse complement.
AAACTCTCCATAACACAACTCCAAGAAAGGTCATTTATATAGAACACAACACAAGTGGTGTCACCGCGTGCTTTGTAGTTCGGTAGCCCTTGATGGGACATGGTCAGAAAAATGACAAATAACTATATAACATATGCTAAGGGCTGAGAAATACTAACGAGGTTTGTGGCACACAGTAGGACTCAAAAATCATCAGTTGAATGAACTGTCAAGTTGGAATTATCAAAGAGAGAGGTCATCATGAGTTGGTAAAGAGAGTCTTCAGATCAAAATAGACTTCTGTGTTCTTCAACCAGGAGCCCATTGACCAACAATCAACTTGGGTACTGGAGCCTATGGCCAGGAGACAGTATCTCTTTTGCACTGTCATCCAGAAAAACTTTCTGCTAGGATGCCCATTTCTTCCTGTACCTTCCCCTGACTCTATTAATTTTGGACAGTCATTGATCCTCACCCAGAGGTCAGTAAATAGACTTTGAAATCAAAATATCCTACCATGGACACTGCGAAAAACAAAACAGTGGCTGCTAGAGAATGCCTCTTCCTAACAGCACACCTCAGTGCTCACACTCTGCATTCACTTGTATAGATGGGAATTTTTCCTCATAAAAAGGACCAGGTCTTTTGTGAAACTAGGATACCCCAGCAGTAGGTCCAGCTCTGAAGGCGCCACACAAGCAAAACCTGACCTTTTCTTCCCCTCGCTTGCCCAGAAGAGTTTCCATATCCACGACCGGACTTCACCTTGTACACCTGCTTTATTTTTTCCTTTCAATTTTCTCTCTCAGCAGGCTGGGCCCTGGCTGCCTTCCAGCCTGCACTGAGAGGCCAGCATGCTGACTTGGTGTTACTACGCGTTTGTTTTTGTACAGAGCCATCCATAGAAGATGGATTTCAGTTTGCTTACGTTCTCCCCCACAACCAGGCTATAGGTGCATTTTAACTCTTATGTATGTTCCTTAGCTGCTTCTGATTGAAATATTTTCCAAACCATAGGAGCTTGGAATCACATGATCTCCACACTGATTCCTTTGCATCTCTTACCAACTGAACTAAATAGATTTGTTTCCATTAAAAAAATCTTCTTTTGGTCTAATATGCATGGGCCTGAAAAAGTCAAGATCTCTGTTCATAGATACAACATTTTTCTTATCCAATATCAATACATCAACATCCTATATTCTTTGGAGGGAGAATAGCGGGGAAAACTGACATTTTTGGCATCTGGATCTTTAAAATATCAAAACAACTATCTTTTATTATAACATCAAATAGTAGTAATATTAACAATTGGCCTTCATAGTTATTTGTTGCTAATTGTTTGGCCATATTTCCATTATCACTTACTTATATTGAACATTATTTTTTTAAAAACATGAATATTTGAGAATTCATCATTGAAGTACTTTGAATTCTTCTCTGAAGTAATGCATTGGGACATTATTTCAGGCAACTAGTCTTGCTTGTCTATAAGAAAAATCATCCTCTATGTGAAGGAAGCTGGTTTCTCTGTCAGTCAGATGGTGCAAGATATAACAGCCCACTGGGTATTAGGGCTACTTATGTCCACTGATATTGAGGTGACCTAAAAGTATCCTGGGCCTGACAATATCCAGGACCCAGGTAACTCTCCTATAGATAGACCACCCCAGGTGACATACAGGCAGTAAATGAGAGATCCATATCTTAGTAAAGAAATAGCTAAGGAGACTTCTTCCCCCAGGGAACTGTAACTGCTGAAATGAAAATAAAAAAGTCTGTTTTTAAAGAAAGAAAAACTTGGATAGACTATTTTTTCCTTTTTTTCTTTTATTTTAAATTTTACTTATTAGTTATTTTGGTTTATACTTGTCCTTGGATCACTGTGGATAGCTCCAAATAGACAGTTGACAGGGTAAGCATATAGTTTAATATGTCAAGGTATTATCTGGCATTTTTATATTCCTGGAAAGTACATTCACTCTCATCCACATGTTTCATCTGACCAACAAACTACCCCTAGAAATGCTGGTGGGGATTGGGGAGAAAATTGGATCTATCTCCTATACTCCATCTTCCAAGAGTTGTTCCATATACCATGGTACTTTTGGCTGAGAGAGCCATACTTTATTGGGTCCCCAAATGGAGAATAAGTGAGGTCATGGATATCAGGTGGCCTTCTCACTAATTTGGTCTAAATGTCACTATGTTGCCAAAGGTTAATTGCACAATAAAGAAGTTCTTCTATACTTCATCTCCTTCATCCAACCAAAGGGAGATCCATTGCATTCCTGCCCAAATATCAAGAACTGAGGAGAAAAAGCTACTGTATCATTTTTGGTGGCTTTATTAGGCATATTCTGGGAATGAAAGTTGACTCCTCCATCGTATCTACTAATTACAATTTTTAGGACCTCTGTTAAACTTCTCTGGCAGGGAGCTCGTTGGACTTTTGCAAATGAGCTAAAGGGGGTATTCCTGTAGCAGGTAGCTCTCAAAATTCCATTCCAGAGATGAATGAATTTTCACTAAAAAGACAAGTAAGATGCTCTTTCTTCCAAGTACTAAACAACAGTGTTCAACTTCTGATCCCATGAATGTATTTGAACATCGGGAAAAAACCAACAAGAGTGAGTAGGGAAGAGAAACTCAGTACTGAAGATTGCATCTGTCAGTATTGTTCTTTCAAATATACATATATTTGCTGTTATGTATCTGCACTTTGGAATTAGTCATCCTGAGATCAAGAAGTAGCTCTGCTAAAAATTGTAATGCTCAGGTAGAGATAAGATAGTTAGCTAAAAGAAGAAAAGATGGGCAATGAAAATTATCGTTAAGCCCCCTTCTTTGACTCAAGAGAGGGAAACCAAATTCTACCAGTAAAAACTTGGGAAATAAAACCAAGACTAGTAAAAATGTAACAAGACTTCTTAGCCAAGCCAAAAATGCCAAAAAGAAAACCCATAGCTTTCTGAAACTAAGGCCAGAACCATATGGTCTTGAGATAATCATCTCAGTTCAGCAACTTCTCTCTCATCCAGAAACTGAAAAGGAAAGGGAAGCCTGGCAGGAGCTAAGAGTCAGATTACAGTTCCTTCGCCTTCAGGCAGAGATGTCACTCACTTCTTTTATTGCTGACACCCAACCCACAGATTTCTTTCAGATTCTGCAATTGTGCAGCTGGAAGAGGAATGGTCCCAGTACTGGGAGGGGTACCGAGATCCTAAGGTGTAGGGTCTCCCACAGCAGGGACAGGACTTGCTCCTGGATATCCAGGATCCCCTGGTCAAATTTGGAGAATCCAGGAATAATCAGAGATACAGATCTATTCAGAGACCTAACAACCACATTCTTGGAATCCTAATGTAGGAAATGGAAAAAGGGTACAAAGTTTAATAGAGGAGAGTGAAACAGGTATAGTATTTTGAAATACCTCCAAATTTGGGCTCCCTTATCAATAAGTAAATCTCGCTTTTATATCGACATTCAATCCACTGTTAAATTTTAGTCCTAAAACAGAAACTCTGAAGGAAGAAGATGCGATCTAGAGAGAATACCGGAGAAGTGTGTCCTTTCTGATCTTGGTAGATAAGAGAGAGGAGGACGCCATTCAGGTCCTGGTATCCCTTCCCCAGGTTTAAGTACAGGTAATTTGGAGGGTGGCAGGGAAATGTTCAAATACCAGTAAATTCCAAGAGAAGGCTGAGTCATTTGTACTGTCCCACGGGGAAATAATGAAACCAAATAAAATACCGGTTGATACCTGGACCTGAGATGTGATGCCAGCAGGGACAGAAAGTCATCACCATGGAGACCAGAGAAAAGTACAAGGAAATCACATGGATCTCTGGACACTTTCTTCCTTACTGGGATGAGGACACAGTTCATTTCACCTACCTTCATGTATCTGATACCATCCTGGAGGGCTGTAGGGAAAGGGGAATGGAAATCTGAGAGACCGATTATTTTTATCTAAGGAGGCCAAGCTTTATCTAAAGTGGCTGTCTAAATTGCAATGGACTGAAGGTACCAGGTTGGTTCATTAGGTTCTTTTTTTTTTGGCTCATAAGGGAGATCAGAACAATTTTAGAAAAAGAAAAATTCTATTTTCTCTGTACATCTAAGAGTACGGGAAAACTTACATTAAAATTTATGGACTGCTTACTATGGGTCAGGCAATCATACCCATATAAAATAGGTATTATCATCTTTATTTTACAGATGAAGTTACTGGGACCTTGGAAGAGAAAAATCACTTGTCTAGAGTGACATGATCAGTAAGTGAAAAGGCATGATTTTAGCACAGGTGATTCTAATGTCCGATCTTGTGCTCATAGCTACATGCTATACTGTCTTCTGGGTCGTGTACTGTGGGGTGCCCAGAATTATTCCCAAGCCACGCTGTGTGTTATTACCACGTGGTCTGTGAAGCTTTTGAAGAGACAGTTTCCACATGCCCTCTCTATAGAATTGGGGCACTGCTTAGAAGTTGTAAGGACTCTGCCTTTTGAAGAAATATTAATGGTTACAAAAACTTGCTCTGAGCAAATTAGGGCACTAATACACATTACAGAAAGGAAAAATCAAAAGAGGGACTATGTAGCAAGTGTTGAAAACTTTGTTCTCCCTATCTCTAGAAATTAAATTTTTTTTTTAAGATTTTATTTATTTGAGAGAGAGAGAGAATGAGAGACAGAGAGCATGAGAGGGAGGAGGGTCAGAAGGAGAAGCAGACTCCCCGCGGAGCAGGGAGCCCGATGCGGGACTCGATCCCAGGACTCCAGGATCATGACCTGAGCCGAAGGCAGTCGCTTAACCAACTGAACCACCCAGGCGCCCTCTAGAATGATTTTATTTTTTTTTTTTAAAGATTTTATTTATTTATTCATGAGAGAGAGAGAGAGAGAGGCAGAGGGAGAAGCAGACTCCCTGCCGAGCAGGGAGCCCGATGCGGGACTCGATCCCAGGACTCCGGGATCATGACCCGAGCCGAAGGCAGACGCTTAACCATCCGAGCCACCCAGGCGCCCCTCTAGAATGATTTTAAAGAATAACTTGGAAGGACTACTTTGAGACAATGTATCCATCAAAGCCATTTCAAGAGCTCCAGAAGGACCTTTTTGTAATAACCTGCAGATATGACCTATGACCAAGAGTGGTGCTGAGTTACCCAGCTGCTTAAGGATTTGGCTACAAATTGCCAAGAAGGGAGCAAGAGATGCTGGAGACCCTGCACAGGCAGTGAGCATGGTTACGGTTCAGGAGCCAAGAGCAGTAAACATTACAGGGTTAAACAGTTGCCACTGTTCAGAGCTGCAGGAAGACGCCGGGAGTCAGGGTCATTGATTCTTGCAGCGGGGAGAAGCTGACTCTGAGAGTAGACTACTAATCTGAGAAATCACTAAAAGCAGAGCGGCCCCTGCCACCGAGAGTTGTCGAGAGGTTCCTCTGGAAGTTGTGGGAGGAAAATCTGCAGACGTTCAGGTGGAAAAGGTACCACTGATGGAAGGAATCGCAGGGAGCAACCCAGAGAAAGAGTGGAGACCCATGGAAGTCATCCCCTCTGTCACCTCAGCTCCAGTTTCTTAAAGAGCCACTAGCAATGGGACAAAAGGAAGAGTGGATGGCATCTGCATTGTCTGCTTGCTACTCTTGGAGCCAGTACAGGCTATGATATTGAAATATCGCTCGGAGGGAAGCCAGAGTAATCATTTACATATAAGGGTACCTGGTTAAGCTGGAGATCCAGAAATTCTGGGAGTCATTTGAAGCACCCATAGAACCAGCAGTTAAAATCCAACCATGTGATACTCTGAGGAAGGCAGCCTGGACAAGAGAACTATAGATAATTGCATTTTAAGAAAGACTTGCATTGTTCTAATAATTTGTATCTGGCCATCACTGATATAACCACATCCCTGGAACTCAGTAGGGAGATCCGTGCAAGTAACACATTTTATAGGCAGGGAAATTACAGCACAGACCATGGTGGGAGCCATATTGTGAATCAGACTGTGTATCAGTTACAGAGCTAAGAAGAGGCCCCGGCTGCCATTTAGCGATAGAAAACAACCTCTGACAACATCCTAAAGGCTATTAGGATTTTCTCAGCTTTAGATAAATTCACCACCAGGAAAGTATCTTATACTTCTGAAGAACTGTAATTTAGTACAGTGACTAGAATTTGATATGTCCCATTGGTTTCCCGGTTAAGGAAAAAATGAAGATGTTTAAAATCAGCCTTGAGATTACAATTGTCAAGTAATCTACTGTGTGAATTGCTGTGGAGAATAAGGTCAGGAGGCAGTCTAGCTGGAGAGATTTTTATTAAGACACAAAAAGAAAAGACACAAATATTTTCACTTTGACCATGGTCTTTGAAAAGTTATAAACATAATTACACAAATTTGCAGTGCTTTTTTTTTTCCCTATAAATATTTATTGTCCCAAATTTAGAAAACATTTTTGAGGGAGCAGATGAAGTAACAACTTCACTATAAAGTAACTTAGAAATGTATTTCTCCATGACAAAATTTTGAAGACCCTTACAGCTGAAAGGAGCCTTATAGTTTATCTCATCCAACTTCTCTCCTACATGAATCCCTACTCCCTCTCTGCAAGGTCATATAGGGACTACATGTCACCAAAACCAGTGGACAATACTGAGTCTTGACTTCTTAGACATATTTGACATTGTTGATTTCTTGACACTTCTTGAAATATTCTTTTCTCTTGGTTTCTCATAAAGAATCGGTTTCCCCCATATCTGACTGCTTTTCCTCGGATTTCTTTGCAAGTTTATCCTCTTTTTGCCCAGCCATGAAACAGTGCAGCTTCTCAAGACTTGGTCCTCTTCTCTTTTCACTCCACAGACTGTATCATTCATTCCCACTGCTATGGTTACAATCCTTATAATTTGATTCACAAATTTTATCTTAAGTCTGCATTACTCCCCTGAGTTCCAGATCAGTATAAACAAATCCCTGTTTATATCTCTTCTTTGATCCTGTAAAGGCACCTCAAAACCCATGCTCTTCTCTCGCTCTCCCTACCCTCTGATGCCATCAACAGTCCCTCTACCTGAATCACGAGCACTTCAGAGTCACCCTGAACCCCTCCCACATTGACCCCAGAGCCTACTGATGTACCTCTAAAGTATTTTTCAAATCCATCCTCCTCTCTCCATCTCCAGTGCCACCAGCCTAGTCCAAGCAGACAACACCTCCCTCCTCGATTATATTATTCAAAAACCACATCTACTCCCCATATCTACTTTTGCCCCCTTCCAATGAATTCTCTCCTCAGCATCAAGAGACCAATCTTTTCAAAATACAAATACAAAATACAAATCATAATACTCCCTTTAAAGAAAAAAAAAATTTAAGAGTGTCCCAGTGTTCTTAGGACAAAAAAAGAAAAAAGTAAAAACAAATACAGAATAATTCTTAACACAGTCTGTGAGGTCACACAGTCTCACCACCGATTGCATTTCCCACTTCACACTGTGCTCCCCCTCACTCTCCTTGCCCCAGTAGTAGCTTTTTCCGGTTTCTTGAATGCGCCATGCTTGCTCCTGCTATTTCTTCTGTACATAGTTAACTCTTTCTTAGCCTTCTAAGAAAGTGAAAGTGACAGATCGCAACTGTCACTTCCTCCCTTGACATTCCAGATTAAGACAGACCCATGAATTATCTGCCCACCTAGCTTCACCTCTTACCACTACTGCAGTTTGTTCATTACTAGGGTAGTTAGAACATCTACTCAGTTTGTGCCTGTCTCCTCCACTAGATTTAAAGTGCCATGAGAGCAAATAGTTCATCCCAATTTACTTATCATTTTATGCTCAGTGCCTACACAGTGTCTGCGGGCAGGCAATAACCATTTGTTGAATGAATGAAAGAATTCCTTCCTGTCCTTGAATATTCCCAGGGAGAAAGAAATCATAGCCTCCTGAGTCAGTTCATCTTTTTTTTTTTTTTCCCCTTTTGGGAAATTCTGATGGAAAATTCTTCCCTGTATTTAGGCTTAATCTATCTCTAGGTAACTTACCAATTTATTCTTGCTTTTGTGAACTACAAAATTAATCCATTTCTTTCTCCATGTGATAGTTTTTTAAATAAATGAATTCAAAATCGTGATGATTTTACTCTTACTCTCTCATCCTCATTTTTTTTTTTCTGTGTTTGCCATCCTCTTTATGCTTTTTGGTATATGACAACCCTAGTCTCCTTTTTTTTTTTTTTTAAGATTTTATTTATTTATTTGACACAGAGAGAGTGAGAGATAGAGAGACAGAGAGAGACAGAGAGCAAGCACAAGCAGGGGGAATGGCAGGCAGGGAAGAAGCAGGCTCCCTGTTGAGCAAGGAGCCCAATGTGGGACTCAATCCCAGGACCCCGGGAACATGACCTGAGTTGAAGGCAGCTACTTAACCAACTGAGCCACCCAGGCGCCCCACAACCCTAGTCTCCTGTTGAGATGAATAAACAAGTAATTTTATTAAACACCCAATAAGTGACTCATTTTTATGTGGACAAGCTTATTTCAATATTCAGAGGTAGAATTATTGACTGGCTTTCTAAACCCTGTCAATATCAAGAGTGTTTCATAGATTCGAGGATAACTTTGAAGCTAATTGTCATTTTAGTATGGGTATTTTCAATTTAAGTTCAGAAAACTTAGATACATAGATCAAAATGTACCTCTGAGAAAGCTCCATCAATTGACCATATCAACATCTATTTAAATTAAAACTATTCCACTTTTTACGCTCTAGCAATGAAATGAGCATTATTGGAAAGCCTTGTGTTTTGGCAAATTTGGCAATTTTAGCAAAATTCAGTGTGCTTGTTTTGGTTTATACGTATTTTCTATTACAAAAATGGAGGGTTTTCATTCACTGCCATAAGGCCTGGTCTGGTGCCTACTAGAGATCAGCATATCAGTGCTCAATAAATGTTTGTTCGAAGGAAGAATGCACAATTTATAGATGGAATGGCTTCTTATCACTGGAAAATTTGTATATTTGTTGAATTGACCCAAGAAGATAAGAACCATCTTCTCACTTATGAGTTTCATTTAGAAACAATTGAGAAATAGTCACATTAGTAATGATTTATAAAGCTCATTTACAAGCTTCTCCTCTATTATCAATTTCAGAGAATTCCATTTCTCAAGTTTAAAAAAAAAAAATGGCACTGAAGGTGTATCAAACCTTGCCCAAAAAACTCCTTCTTTTCGCCAAAACTTCTCCTAACCTCTAGAGGAGTTTACTCCTTTACATTATAAATTTTTTCCCAACATAGATTAGAATTTGGCCAGATCCAGAAATTATGTATTTAGTATTAAAACATTCAAATGGGCCTTTATAAGATCACTCATTTGCATTTCTAAAATAATACCCCAAATCATATACTTGTAAAGAAAAATTAGAGAAGGAAAATTTAGTTTTGCTGACTCCTCTCTCTCTCTTAACTCTCAAGTCAAAGCCCATTCCTTACCCTGCTCCCCACATACGAGACCTCAGACCAGGGAGGAAAGAATTAGTAGAAAGAAGTATTAGAAAAGAAATGCTATTTTTGTATGTTTACTGTTTTGATTTAAACTGGAGTTAAAAGCATTCTCCATTTATGAAATGATGGTACTCATGAATAAGAGAAAGGGCTGGAAGAAAGACTTCTGGGGGACAGGGGGCGACCTGAAATAATAATGTCTCCTAATTGTGCTTTAAGCATCAACTTCTTAAGAAGATAAATTTCATTTATCTTAACTTTAAGCTTATACTATTTTGTAATATAATTTACCCCAATATATTTTATTATTTTCCAAAACCTTTAGGAAATATATGCATTAATATTTTCATGTACTATATATCCTTTTTAAAAAAAATATCACTCAGCACCTTTCAATTGCCGGGAATATAAGGAGGCTAGATTTAGACTGAACAAGGGTTACTACTTCTAAGGATCGTCAAAGCTGCATCTGCCAAGTTTACTGATGTCTGTTTAAAAAAAAAAAAAAAAAGGACCCAAAGCCTTTTATGCTTCAGCTTGAACTGTGGTTATCATGGTCCTAATCATAGTGCTTATAATCAAGGCTTTTTTTCTCTCTCTAATTTTCTCTTTCCTTCGGGAAAGCACCCTCACTTCAAGTCAAGTTCATTCCACAATCTCCTATTTCAGATGACTTGGTTGGAGGATGTGTCATGTTGTGTTGGAGCTGAGAAGAGGTGGTGATCATCAATCAGCAGATTCCCGGGTGCTAATCCTCACCCCAGTTAGCTGATTCGGTCCTCTGGATTCTGACCACTGTCATGGTCAATCACACAGCTGCTCTATTCAGCCTCATCATCTCCCTATTCTTACAGATTATTGCCTCATGGCTACCGAGACAAAAAGAAAGAGAAAGGGGACCAAAATCATCAAAATCATGTGTCCTGAAAGAAATACTCAATGTGATCAGAATTTTTCATTTAATTGACATGTGGAAAAGACTATTTTAACCAAATAGTTGGCAATCAAATGCATATGATGGTAAGAAATCAGAAGTTGGACGTTGCTGTTGTGGTGGTGTTTTTTGTTGTTTGCTTTGGTTTCCATGCATAATGTCTGCCAACCTGGCCTTTTTATGGTGAAGCCTTTTCTCTAACCCTCAATAGATCCATTATTTATTTAAACTTTATACTCAGAGCAATGACTTCAGAAACAATCAGTGTCACTTTACTCATAATATGTCCAACATAGTTTTTTACTTGGAGGCTGACATTGATTCAATCATTTGGTAAAAATTATTTATCACCTGCCAATTGATTTCTACAGTAACGGGAATCACCTGACATTTTGCTACACATATCAAATTGCAAAGAAATATAATGAGAAATCACTTACTATAATCATCTTAATTATATTTATGAAATATTTGTTAAACATTTTAACATTTGTGACAGTGTCAGAGGAAATTGCTCAAACATTGTACTGAACTGAGCTGGTGGCAATCAATTTTTATTACATAAGATGATGTGAAACAGTATTTTCTGTAAAAGAATGGTAAAGTCTTTTGAAATAAGTTTCTACAAAGAATTTACTTTTTTATCTCCTTATATTGATGAAAAGAAATTCAGAGCTAAGTAGAGATATTTGCTAAATTTTTCTCCTTAGTGATAAAATGATACTTATAAAGATGATTTTCAAACAGAAACAAAATTTCATTTTCCATCTCAACTTCTCAGTGGTGCATTTCATAGAATTGCAAATCATGATGAGAAGACTTGGAAAATCCCCTTCCTATAAAGAATATTTATTTTTTTTAAGATTTTCATTTATTTATTTATTTGAGAGAGAGAGAATGAGAGAGAGAGAGCACATCAGAGGGGGGAGGGTCAGAGGGAGAAGCAGACTCCCTGCTGAGCAGGGAGCCCAATGCGGGACTCGATCCAGGGACTCCAGGATCATGACCTGAGCTGAAGGCAGTCGCTTAACCAACTGAGCCACCCAGGCGCCCCCTATAAAGAATATTTAAATAAAATGATTGTAATTTATTCACAGTGAGTCTACTTCATCATTTCTTTACATCTCTTTCTCCTAGAACTCCAGCTCCATGTTTTAAAATACCTGGTATGAGTATGAAATTTATAGAGCACACTTAATCTGCAAATCACATGTTTTGTTTTCTTTTGTTTTCTTTCTTTTTTTAAGCAGATTTAAAATAAGTGGCATTCTCTTAAATGCATTTACTCGAGGGGATGAATGGCATGAAATCTCAACAGTGAACTTCTTAGGGACGTCAAGAAGGCAGAGAACTCCATTTGATCATGCGCCAGATGGTGACGTCCCTATGCCTCAGTACAAAAGAACACATCAGAACCTTCCTGAGGATAAGTTTTGAGAGTTAACAATATGGAGCAATCAACAGGGCAGTCAACAGTTTCCTACTGGGAGAATATATTCGTGGAACGAGGTGGCTCCAGTTTCCAAATTCCAAATTTTACATGTTTGTACAAGGTGGGCCATCCTAGATGTTTCCTGAAATTGGCTAAATTCACATTTGAAATTTGCTAACTTCTCTTTCAGTATCCTCTCACTGCTAATGATAACTCTGCTATGGGGCAGACAGCGTTGTGTGCATGCATTCAGTGCATCATTTCCTGTGCCTGGACACACAGGAAGAGTTCCTAGTCTTCTCTGTAGTAAGGTGGACAGTGAGACTGGGTTCTGGTCAACAGGATGTAAGTGGAGATGACACATGCCGTGTCCTCAGGCAGAAACCATAGATGCTGCTTTTTGAGAAAGCAAAACAAGAAGATGGAAGCAATCTGGATCCTTGAAAAAAGGTGTCTCAAGGATCGCCTGACTTACATCAGAAATCTTGTGAGTGAGAAATAAATCCTATATAAAACCACTGAATAGTTAGGATTTATATGTTATCACAGCATAGCCTATCCTACTCTCACTAAAAAATTTGCCTTCTATTTTCAGCTTCCTTATTCACAAACTCATGTTTTTATGGATAAAGCGTAATGATTCACCTCTTCTAAGAGGTAGTTGCATCTCAATAAGATATTTGTGAGAAGCAAAAAATACCATCAAGCCCTAAGAGAAATTAATTTCTAATAGAAAAAACTTAAGCGCTATGAAAAAGAGCAAGGGAAACTCATTTTTTGAAAAGATTCTATTTATTTATTTATTTGAGAAAAAGAGAGAGAGCGAGCAGGAGGGAGGGGCAGAGGGAGAGGCAGACTCCTTGCTGAGCAGGGAGCCAGCCGCTAGGCTCCAACCCAGAACCCTGAGATCAGGACCTGAGCTTAACCAACTGAGCCACCCAGGTCCCCTGGGAAACTCATATGTGAAGAGATAACTTCTGAAGCTTCTCTGGCTGTATCATTTACTCCAGCATTCTGTAAGCTAACCTTTTAAAAGTCATATTTGTTCTCCATGTTTCTATAGTTTCTTTCTCCTATTCAGTAAAACGCTGTCTTAGCAAGGAGCAATAGAAGAAAAAAGAATATATTTTTTTTGGTTGAAACATTTTTGACAGTTGTAACTCTATCAAAAGAAAGGATTATAAAGTGACTTATTCTAATAGGTACATACACTAAATACCTTAGCTTCTTAAAAATAGTTCATATTGAAATCATTTACGTAATAGGCATTGTGCATTGTATGAGTTCCGTATTATACTCAGAATCCTTTTGTGCTTCTCTCTATGACACATAAGTTGTTACAAACAAAGTTTCAGACATCAGGTCACAGTTTTGAGCTGTTTCTCTGTAGCTCCATTTTTTTTTTTCAATTGCACCCACAAATTCCCAAGTCTGTTTATTTTGTTATTAGGAACTGTAAGAAGCATTGACTATGAAAGTGACAGTTTGGGAAAAGCATGAGTTTGGGCACCAGACCTTGGCTTAAATATCATTTCTGTCATTTACGGGCCATATAAGTTTCACGGAGTTTAATCTAAAGGCTTTTAAATTTCTCACATGTTAAAATAAGGGGGTAGGGAGAAGCCTAACCCATAAGGATTGATAGATTTGTTTATAGATTCTACTTACGAAGCCACCAGTACATTGTCTGCTATATAGTAGGAATTCAACATACAAGAATCCATTTGAGAATTATTTTTATTGATATATATATATATAAAACTAATGTGTAAAAAATGCATAGATTTTAAGATTTTGATAATTCTGTACATCCATGAAACCACCACCCGAAACAAATGTAGAGCATTTCGCACCCTGAAAAGTCCCCTTAAATCCCCTTTCCATTAATCTCACCCCCTCCCTCCCTCCCCCCATTTACACAGCCACTTTCTAATTTCTGTCATCATACACTTGTCTGATTTTGGACTTCATATGAATTGATTCATAGACTATGTACTCTTCTGTGCCTGGCATTGTTTACCTGACACAATGTCTTTTGAGATTTATTCATGATGGATGCCGTAGTTAGTGCTTTTTCATTGCTGTATAATACTCCACTGTGTGATGATACCACAATTTTTTGTATCTTCTCACATGTTAATAGACATTTGAGTTGTCAGCTTTTGGTTATTATGAATAAAGTTGCTGTGAGTATTCTTGTACAAGTTTTTTTGTAGACTTATGTTTTCATTTCTCTTTAGTGAGTACCTAGAAGTAGACCTGCTGGGACATAGGGTGGATATATATTTAACTTTATAATACACTACCAAATAGTTGTCTAAAATGGTTGAACCATTTAATACTCCTGCCAGCAATGTATGAGGGTTTTAGCTGCACTATGGCCTTGCCAGTCTTTAGTGTTATCAATCTTTTTGGTTGTAGCCACTCTAATGGGTCTGAAATGGTATCTCGTTATAGTTTTATTTTGCATTGCCTTGATAACTGATAATGTTAAGCCCCTTCCTGTGTGCTTATTGGCCTTTTATATAAATAATTTTCTGAAGTGTTTATTTTACTATCTTTGTATTGGGTTGTTCAAACTTTTGTTTTTGACTTTCCATATTCGGGACACAAGTCCTTCGTCATGTATATACTGCAAATATTTTTCCTAACATGTGGCTTGGCTATTTTCTTCATAGTGACCTTTGATGAGCACATTTAGTTTTGATGAAATCCAACTTATATACTTTTTTTCTTTTATAGTTGTTGCTTTTAGTGTTCTGCCCAAGAAATCTCTATCTACCCAAAGTCTTCTCCTAAATGCATTATGGTTCTGGATTTTACATTTATCTCTATGATCCATGTTCAATTAACTTTTAGGTGTGGTGTGACATAGAGATCAAGTTTTATTTTTTCCACACAAATAAGGATGATAATGATTTAATGCTGGGCTTATAAGCTTGGGTCTTACATTTTATGTTTTGATACTAGACACAGCAAGACACATCACTGTCCTCAGAGTCCCTAAGGTAATGTTAAAAGATTTCAACAATTTTTAAAACGTTTAATTGTTAGTAAAAGCTCTTCTCAAAAATGTTATAAAATATCCATGTTTAAGCAAAATTGTCAATACAGTGATGATTTCCATGGAACCTGCACAATCATCCTCTCCCCCACCCCCCAATTTGGTTTTCCATCCCCAACCTTTAGCGTCTTTCTTGCAAATAAGTACCAGGGCACTCTTACCCTGTGTGATAATCTGTGTGGCCTAGTTCTCCAAAGATAGGTTCTTATTCCAGGTATTTCACACAGTTTGTCCCTTTCTCTCTTGGCTCCCCTCCATAGCAGCTGACAGCAAATCTATCTCATAACTAACAGAAACAAATGTGTTGATGTTTATTACCCCATTTAACTAACTTATCTCTAGCTAAACAAATCCTATCTGGACATGATGTCAACTCAAAAATATGAATTTAATGGTAGAAATTTCAGGCACTGTATAAATTGATGAAAAGATCAGTTTGGGATCAGCCAGCTCTGTGATAGTCTTAAAAACCCTCTTTTTGGGGTGAGGTACCCATTATTTGACTCTGCTTCAGACTGGTCCTGGTGTTCTAATATAATAGAATCACCTCTACTTTTGCCTGTATGTTAACCATAAAAGGTACTTATTCCTGATTTGATCAGAATACTAGTTTGATTACATATTACATCATTTACAGCCACTTTCCAAAAAGGCACAGCCCTCCAAAAGGAAATAGTTATTACTTTAGCTGAGTCTGTAAAGTTTAAAGTGAATTCAGGGACTGTTAATTATCTCCTGATTGCTTATTATGTGGTGAATGTGAATACATAGAAAGTCAATCTGGATAATTTTGTACCTGTGCCAAAAAAAAAAGGGATTTCTAAGGTTAGTCAACCTCACAAAGTCTGATGGGAGTACTTTCTCTAAAATGTTCAATATCTCTTGTCTATATAATCTTGATTCACCACATTGCTAATGACCCTACATACATTTGGTGCTAGTTAGCAGTCACTAAAATCAACAATTCAATGCAAATTGTGATATTTTAATATTTAATATGCCCCTTGCTAAGTTTCCAATTCCATCTTTCATTTTAGTTCACAAATGATTTTACAATGTAGTGACTTTTTTTGCTGATAACATTTTCTTAATAAGCCTAAACTTTTCAAATTCTTTCTTTTCATGCACACTTTCTATTGCATTTTTACTACTCAAAGACTAAACAGGCAGTCATTTCTTATCAACAACCTCTTCCCATTATGGAAGATTCAATTGAATGCATCCATTTGTTTCATTCTTTCTGAGGGAAGACATTCTACCATCAGCATTGCCTCCTGTGGCATTCTGAGGAAATTTTCTATAAATCAAATTTTGCTACTGATTCCCTACCCAAACCTTTCTGGAGCCATGTTTGCATCAAGGGAAGAACGGGAAGAAGAGAGCTTCAATAGTTTCAGTCATATGGATAATAACCTATTCAAACTTTAACTTTTTTTTTTTTTTTTAAAAGACTTTATCATTTATGTGTCAGAGAGAGGGAACACAAGCAGGGGGAGCGGGAGAGGGAGAAGCAGGATTCCCGTGGAGCAGGAAGCCCGATGTGGGGCTCGATCCCAGGACCCTGGGACCATGACCTGAGCCGAAGGCAGACGCTTAACGACTGAGCCACCCAGGCGCCCCAGTTATTTTTTTTTTTTTAAAGATCTTATTTATTTGACAGAGAGAGGCACAGTGAGAGAGGGAACATAAGCAGGGGGAGCGGGAGAGGGAGAAGCAGGCTTCCCACTGAGCAAGGAGCCTGATGCAGACCTCGATCCCAGGACCCTGGGACCATGACCTGAGCCGAAGGCAGACGCTTAACGACTGAGCCACCCAGGCGCCCCCAAACTTTAACTTTTATTGTGTCTACAGATCCTGCTCTACCACCCTGGGAATCCCACTGCTCTTCCATTTTACCATGTTCTTGCTACCAAGAAGGTAAATGACCTGATAAATTGACCCATATCATAATTTGCTTTGGACATTATTACTTTAGACATTATTATTTTGGACATTATTACTCCTCAAATAAAGGTATATACTTGTTTTAAACTCCCATCTTAAGGGAGACCCACTGGAGAGTCTCATGGTGAATTAAATTAGAATATAACAGACTACTCACTAAAATTACACTACTACTACTATGCAAAGCTAGCCACACTTAATGTATACCAGGTGTAAATGAACACAGCTAGAATCTCACTGTACTATTATCACATTAATAAATAATGCTGCTGATTACATTCATACTACTGATGATCATCATCATCATCATAATGACAACTTACATTTATTACCCACTTACTATGTGTAAGGGGCGCCTGCGTGGCTCAGTTGGTTGAGCGTCAGACTCTTGATTTTGGCTCAGGTCATGATCTCGGGGTCGTGAGAAAGAGCCACAGGTCAGGCTCCACACTCAACTTGGAGCCTACTTAAGATTCTCCCTCTCCCTTTGCCCCCCACTCCGCTCGGGTGGGCACCTGTGCAGGCTCTCACACTTCCTCTCTAAAACACACACACACACACACACACACACACAACCCACACTGTTCTCAGCACTTTTGAAATATTCTTCTTTTATCCTTAGAGCAATTCTATTAATCAGAACATATATAATTATCCCTTTTTTACAAGTAAGGAAGCTGAGATACGGGGTAGTTAAGTAACTTGTCTAGGGTGATACAGATAATACTGAAAACATTTGCTGATATTGTCCACTAGCTACAGGCACTAAGGGTAGTGTTTCCTAAGCATTATGTCCTTTGCTTTCACGAACCAGGTCAGGAAGCTCTGGAGGAAGCTGGGGCTTAGAGAGACTCAGTCTGGCATCACCTTGTAAGCAGAGAAGAGTGAATCCAGAAACCAGCTCTGTCTGGCACCTAAGTTTATCCTCCTAATTACTATACTCTTTCACAATAATGTATAAAACTATTGCAGACGATGTTGATAATATAAGAACAGGAAATGGCAGTTTCATTCTTGGGCTCACAGAGGAATATCTTATGGAGCTGATGTAAGAATCCCAGTCTTTCTATTTCTCAACACGAATAGGCTTTGCAGATACCACTGCAGTATGTTCCCGAAAATGTCAGTTGCCACAGTGAGCAGTGTGCTTTGGGATAAGACAGCAAAGGAAGGAAGTGGCTAAAGATGAAGAGGATTAGAGGCAAGAAAAATTAACCACCACTCTCTCCAGCTGCCTGACCTTTGACCTCCCCTTAGCCTACCCAAAAAGATAAAGATGTCTTCCTTGGACAACACAAAGTGAAATTCAACTAGAATTATGGTCAAGAACTTAGCCATATGAGGCCAGTATAAATAGGACATTTTGAAAAATGGATAATAGGGAAATTTATTCATAAAAGCTGGAGACTCTTACCTGATTGAGGGTTCTTTTTCAAAAATACTTCCTTTCATTAAGCATTGATACATGTAAGATATATAAGATAATGCAAAAGATACAAAAGATAAGTACTAAAACATAGATACAGATATATGGTACTGGTATATGGCCAAAAATACTTCCCCTGATTTTTCCACTTATCATTTAACAGAATATTTTTTTGTGTAATTCTTTCTTTTTTTTTTTCCATTTTCTTCAAAACACAAGCCTCTGAATAACAAAAAGTCATAGTACATATTATCTCTCCTTCATGTTTTAAGGTGTAATTATTTCCAGATTTTCTATTTGATAAGTGTGGTAAAAACCATGCTCAACCTACCATTTTTCATTGTTTATGTTCATTTATTCTGCTTTTGACACATTTTATATTTTCTTACCTGAGGTGATACATTATAGTAAAGAATTCTGTCAAGTATTTGTTTTCTTTCTTTCTTTGTTTGGGGTATGGGCAAATTACTTTTATTCATTTGGGTACCCTTTCCCGAAATTATGGTATCTGATTTGTTTCATTAATTCCTATTTTTAGAATCACATAGTGATTTTTTTTCATGTTGGCATCTGCTCACACAAGTCATGCGCAATGAGACACTTGCTTAGTGGCTCTATCAGTGGAATCTCTTTATCTTGGAATATATAAAACATGAAGCAGAAGATCTTGTGTGTTAAAAAATGAAGTGCTAGAAAATCACCAACATATAGAAAGCTACATATTATTCTTCCCATGTTTCATAAATTTTTCATGTGTTATTTTCTCTTGTAGTTTAATGGAAGGGAGGCATATAAAAGTGAGAAGGGGGGTGCACCTGGGTGGCTCAGTTGGTTAAGTGGTGGACTCCTGATTTCTGCTCAGGTCAGATCTCAGGGTCATGGGATCAGGCCCCAGATCAGGCTCTACACTCAGCACAGAGTTTGCTTGAGATTCTCTCTCCCTCTCTCTCTGCCCCTCTGCTGCTCATGCTCACTCTCTCACTCTCTCTCAAATAAATAAATAAAATCTTTAAAAAAAAAAAAAAGAGTAAGAAAGGGCCGACAGCTGACAGAATTCTCTCACCAACTACTGTAACTCGTTTAAGCTCTGACTCCTCCTCTGTAAAGGGGGGGCTATACTCCCTCCATTGCTGGTAGACTACTTTGAAGATCTGGGATAACGCAAAGTGTCACACGGTTGACGCTTAACAATTGCATGTAATAATGTAGTAATGTTGTAGGATTCTTCATTTATGTAGTCGCTCATCCTTGGGTGCCTTATTGCTACATTTTTGTTTCCATTTTTTTATTTCAAGATGTAACCCAAACTCTAGGCAAGACTTTTAAAATTATATTTTCCTCTATCTGGGAATAGACAGTGTATTTGTTTCTTAAGGCTACCATAACAAAACACCACAAACTGGGTGGGTCGGTGGTTTAAAACAACAGAAATATATTGTATCACAGTACTGGAAGCTAAAAGTCCAAGGTCAGGGTGTCAGCAGAGCCATGTTCTGAAATCTGTAGAGGAGACTCCTTCCTCTCCTCTTCCCAGGGTCTAGCTGTTGCCAGGAATCCTTGGTGTTCTTTGGTTTACAGCTGCAACACCTCTATCTCTACCTCTGTTGTCACATCCTGTTCTCCCCTGTGAGTCTGTGTGTCTGTCTCTTACCCTCTATAGGGACACCAGTTATTTTGGGTTATGGGCCCACCTACTCCAGCATGACCTCATCTTAATTACATCTGCAACAACCTTGTTTCCAAATAAGATCATATTCTGAGATAAGAGGAATATATAATTCAATCCATAATAGTAATAAACCCATCATATAAAATATTTAAGTTTTATGATACCCATCTCTTATTTCAAAAATGCTTCTTCACAAAGAATAAGGATTCATAATATACATACCCTCTGTCCAATTTCTGCTGGAAAAACTTTCCTCCCATTAGGGACATTTTCCCTCTAAAGTCCTAATTCCAATTTAAGTCAAAATCACATTATGACTTTGCAGTCTGTTGCCACTTCCCTTCTTATACAGTGACCTCTGGCTAGTTGATTTTCTTATAAAATGTGTAGCAAATCACTTGACCCTTTCTGAGCACTATTTTTTCATCAGAATCAGTGCTATTTCTCTGAGTTCATAACACAACTGTAAAAATCATGCTCCCTGGTCAGATGAGTGTCTTAGGTATGAAGTCTCTTCAGTACTTGTCTCCCATTTTCTATATCCCCATCAAACTGTGACCTGTTTGAGGCCCTACTTCTTATATTTTTTAACTAACAGTAATAATATGAATTGTGTGAGATGTTAAATGAAAATGATATGAGGTTCAAAAACATATTTTTCAAATACTAATATTATTCATATTTATTTTTATAGTTTTATTTTGTTTTTTATTATTATGTTCCATTAGCCAGCATGTAGTGCATCATTAGTTTTTGATGCAGTGTTCAGCGATTCATCAGTTGCATATAACCCCCAGTGCTCATCACCACACGTGCCCTCCTTAATACCCATCACCCAGTATCGTTGCTTCATTTCCATCTCCAACTACCATCCTCCCTCTCCTTCCCTTTCCAACAAAACTCCTTGGAAAATTGTTTACACTCAATGTCTACAATTTCTCTTTCCCTCCACTCTTTTAAACCACTCCTTTTTAGCTTGTATCCCCACCCAATGACCTTATCCCCATCTCATGGCATTAAATATCATGTATATGCTAATGATGCTCAACTATGTCACGAGACCAAATCTCTCACCATATAATCTATCTTCACTTGAATGTCCAAAGAAAGGCATGTCAAATTTAATACACACAAAACTGAATTACTAAACTCACACCACTCCTGGGGGAGGCCTGAGGAGGGAAACCTTCACTGCTGTCATTTTCCCCTTTTCAGTTAAATGGCAAACTCCTACTCTAACACAATCAACCCAAAACCTTGGCGTCATTTTTTGACTCCTAACTTTCACATGCCATGGAAAGATTGCCACACGATCTTCTTGGCTCCAACTTCAAGGTATACTCAAGTGTTCACCACCTCTTCACCATGATCAAAGCAACATTATATCTGAACTCGTTCGTTGAGATGGCCTCTCAGGAGTCTCCCTACTTTTTTCTTGCCATTCTGCAAGATATTTTAAAGACAACAAAGTGATCCTGCTGAAATATAAGTTAAGTTGTGTCATCTTGCTGCTCAAAAAAACTCTATAAAGACTTTACATTCCTCTTAGTGTAAAAGCCTATAAGACCATATACAATCCATTCCAAAGGTAATTGATTCCTCATTGCCCCTTGTCCTCATCTGCTATTCATTCCACCATGCTCTCTCCACAACAGCCACACTGACCTCCTTGCTACTCCTGGAACATTGCAGACACAAGCCTGCTTCAGGACCTTTGCATTTCGATTGCCTTTGCCTAGGATTCTCTTTGCCTAGCCATCAGATAGTCCCCAGATACAGCTCTGCCTGTTTCCTTCAGGTGCTTACTAAAACTTCATGATCTCAGTTAATTTTACCCTGGCACCCTATCTAAAAGTTCACATATACTCTCCGACATTTCATACCACCAATTTGGCTTTATTTAGATTTCCTCTCAGCAAGTACCACTGTCTAACATATTATATATTTTACTTATCTTTCATATTTCTATCTTTGTCAGCTAGAGTATAAGCCGCATGAGGACAAGGAATGTTTTCTATTTAATTCACAATATCTGGAACATCATGGTACTCAACAATTGTTTTGAATGGTTTAGTTTATTCACCAACATATCCCAGAATTTAGAACAGAGCCAGATAGATAGCAGATGCCCAGTAAATATGTTTGAATGAATGAATCCTAAAATACCTATTGCATTGTCTTATACTTAGTATTAGCTTGATAAATGTTTGTTGAATTATTGAGTATTTTTAAGGTTTTAAAAAATAATTTTTAATTTTATTTAATTAAATAATAATTGTTTCCTTTAAAAGTTGTCTGAATATTTTTTTAAAATTATGTTACATGGTTTTCCTCTCTATTATTTTGACTTGTCTCCAAAATTAGAATGATGATATTTCTTTTTTCTAATCAATCAGTACATTAAGTGTTTAACTATGAAAGAAAATTATTATGAAATCTAAAAATTGTTCTGCTAAAATCACTTGGGGATAGCAATGTTGTTGTGACATTAAAAGAAAAAAAAGCTACTTTAGCTGGAAAAAAAAAGCAGAGGTCTCTAGGGCTATCATCTAAAACAAGATAAATGAGATTTCTACCTGAAGAATGTCCCTGATATAACATCTCAATTTCTTTAGCAACATTCACTTTTAGACCTTTATTTGGCATGATGGTATTTCAGACATAAATTTATAGCAACTGATCTAAAGGCATGCAATAACAAAAACTAAGATTAAGTTAATAAAATAAGTAATCATGTGTTTTGTTCCTTAATTAAAAATCCTATTTAGGGGCGCCTGGGTGGCTCAGTTGGTTAAGCGACTGCCTTCGGCTCAGGTCATGATCCTGGAGTCCCGGGATCGAGTCCCGCATCGGGCTCCCTGCTCGGCAGGGAGTCTGCTTCTCCCTCTGACCCCCCTCCCTCTCACGCTCTCTGTCTCTCGTTCTCTCTGTCTCAAAAAAAAAAAAAAAAATCCTATTTATACAGAACAGTGAGTGCCTCAGAACATTCATACTCTATTTTATTGTATTTTTTATTATAAGAATAATAAAAAGTGAGATAAGCACTGATCGGATTTGTCATTCCCTATACAAAACATGAATGCACAATCTATCCCATTCCTGAAAGGCCTATTCTGGAAATATATTGCTGTAAACATTTACCAAATCAAAACCACTCACTCTACTAAAATAAGTTTATTTGGAGATGGTACATAAATAAGATACACATAATCTATGATTAATAGATGCCCCCGAATGTCCATCTTGAGAATTTAGTGCCATTACTGATTTTTATTTAATCCCAGTGTTCTAGTGATCTCATTTTACAAAACTTTTCTGTAGAAAAAAAGAGGAAAAAAGCAAAAAACATTCTATAGTCTAGTCACAGAATTATCTCATTTGATATGTTTTATATGTAAAACAGGGAAGAGGGATGACCTAGAAAAGGCGAAAATGTGTTCTAAAATGCAAAGTGAACTGAAAAAAAATAAAATAAAATGCAAAGTGAATAAAGTGAAATCGGAGCCCTGTGAGTTTCTCAAGGCACAGAGACTTTTTTTTTTTAAATCGCAAAGTTAATATCAGGTCATTGTTTAAAAACCAGAAAGAACAATATAGAATTATATGTTAAAAAAATTAACATTCTCCTTCTCAACCCTTGCAGGCAT
Source organism: Leptonychotes weddellii (assembly GCF_054177405.1). Classification (NCBI taxonomy): domain Eukaryota; kingdom Metazoa; phylum Chordata; class Mammalia; order Carnivora; family Phocidae; genus Leptonychotes; species Leptonychotes weddellii. Next base: position 33,685,763 of record NC_138375.1, on the reverse strand, counting down.
TCCTGTTTCTGCCTTTCAACTTCCTTCTCCAGAGCTATTATATATGGTTTATTCTGTACCATTCTAGAATTTTCTCTATGTATATATTTATACCTTTCTTCATAAATGACTTCATTGCTATTTCACATGAAAGCTACTCCCAAACAATTCTTAAGCCAAAAGAGAAAATGTTTTGGCAAACCTCAGGAACCAAGTCAGCCAAATAATTAAACAACTTAAATATCATATCCATCACTTTTCAAAAGAAGGCAACAGTAAAATATGAGTAATGTTACCTGACAGCATTAAATTGTCAAAAATAACATTTATTTTTTACTACATAAACAAAAATTTTCAAAATCTACATGTTCAAGAAGGTTTCTTTTGGGGGTGATAAAAATGTCCTAATAGAAGGATTATTAATATACATAACTATAATATTCTGATTCCAAAACTTCTCACCTGCCCATTTATAGGTATTCATTTGAATTATTTTTTAGATGATTCATTCATTTTGAATGAAACCAGTAATTAATACCAACTTTCCTAAATATCTTCTAACAATTACGTTAATTTCAGTAACTTCGTTGATGTTTCCTATGTACTGACCATATATACCAATATAGAACCAGTTAAAAATTTTCTAAGAATATATAAATGATCTGTACAAACAGAGAAAAGAGTTCACACACTGTGTGCTTGGCATAGATCTCACCCTATTTCTGATTAGTCCTACTCAAGTACAGATTATATGTGGAGGCAGAGGTTAGGAGAATGAGATTTTCCAAACCATCAGGTCTATAGAAGTCTAAAGCTTTCAATGGTAGCTGCTAAAAACTGTCATGTATTAAATATATAGGTATCTCCCCAAAAGAAATGAAAATATATTTTCACACAAAAACAAGTACAAAAATGTCCATAGCATCAATATTCATAAGAGCCAAAAATTGGAAACAACTCGTGTCCATCAGCTGATGAACTAAGTGGTTTTTCATACCATGAACTATCGTTCTGTCACAAAAGAAAAGAAGTACTGATATATGCTAGGGTACAGACTTTCTCTCTTGTGAAAGAAGCCACCAGAAAAGATCACATACTATATGCCATCATTTCTATGAAATGTCCAGAATAGACAAATCTATAGAGACAGAAAGTCTGAAGTTTGTATTGTAGAGGAATAATAAATGAACAGCACCAAAGGTCCCCCAGCAGCTCTAGGAGGCTGCTTCACTATCTTTGTCAATACTTCAGACTTTTGGTACTAAGGTTATTAATATACTTGCAGAGTATATTAATAATCCTTCTATTAGGACATTTTTATCACCCCCAAAAGAAACCTTTTACCCATTGACAATCATTCCTCCCAGACCTAGGCAACTGCCCATCTACTTTCTGCAAGTATATTAATAACCTTAATGTTGAGTTGTATATTTTGTTGTCACTCTTACAGGACAATCAACCAACTGTGTGCTGGAAGCTAAAGATGAGATGACTTGTCAGGGTAGCCATGAGAAGGATTGCCTTGCACAATCAATGTTCAGTGCATCTTTGAATAATCACTGAGTGATCTACGAGCTGACTTGACTCCTAGTGGGCTTCCTAGTATTGACAAAGATAGTGAAGCAGCCTCCTAGAGCTGCTGGGGGACCTTTGGTGCTGTTCATTTATTATTCCTCTACAATACAAACTTCAGACTTTTGGTACTCAAAATATTCACGTTCATTTATTTCAAAGCTATAGGTTCTGTTGTAATTGTCACAAGTTTATTTTGAGACTCACAGTGAGCAATTACTCAGCAGTTTTGCAATATCAACCATATCCTGGGGGCAGGGCATATAGAAAAATCTTGGTTGATGCCTGCATAGAAAGTTCAGGGGGAAAATAGAAGCATAGGAGAGTAAAGATTGAATTTATCCTATTGGAACAAAAAAGTATGACTGCTAAGACTAACTTCATATGTAAAGTTTGCTAATCAGTGAACAAATGACTTCCATGACTTTCTTAAAGTCGTGTCATGGGGCATGGAGACAGCCTGATTTTAAGGGTGGTGATGACAGAATCTTGGCTCTAGCTCTTATATGTTATCAGAAAAGAACAAAAAAACGAAAACAGTGCATAGACTTCTTAGGACAAGAATTAATTTTAAAAGTGGGATTTAATGATCCTGCAGGAAATAGAAATTCTCCTTCAGTTTCTCTTCCCATTGCTATTCCATATACCTTCCAGTACTTTTATTCGGCTGCTCATCCATTAGATTTTGAGCTCCTGGTGAGTAGCAATCCTGCCTTTTAGAGCCTAAAGAATTATCACAGATGTTTAGACAGTACTCAGAAGGCAGGGGCTGCTATTAAAGGTACTGTCTTGTTAATTGATTAACCCAGGTCATAGAACAACTATAACAACAAACACTAACCTCTAAATGAGTTCTTGTATTTGCCTACTTATTGCAAAAACTTCCTTTGGAATCATTTGTAATTCAAATTTAAGCTAGAATACTAAAGAAAAAATATAAAAGGAAAAGAATAGCTTTAAAGTCTTAGAAGATCATGCTGTTAAATAGAAACATTCTCATTTTCCATAGAACAAATAGTCACATTAAGTAATAAAAGCACAGCAGTAATGAGTGACTATATAGTTCACTCCTTCACTGGATCTTTCCCTTGGTATTTAAATCTTTCCTATTTTTAAGCAAACAAGTAACAAACAAACAGAAAGTCTCTTTGACCTCCTTTCTCCTCTCTCCATCCTCCTTTTCACAAATTTTCCAAAATGCTCTTTATATTACACCGTTTCCATTTCTCATAACTCTCATTATCTCACCCAAGCAGTTCTTTATTTAATTTTATTTTATTATGTTATGTTAGTCACCACCCAAGCAGTTCTTTGTTGAGCTTTAGAATACAACTGACCTCATGTCTTTTGACCTCTTGTCACGTGACTTCTCATTTATTGCTACTGTAGTATCAATATTTATTGATTTATTTATTGATACTGTAGACTATTCCCTCCTTTGCAAAATTCTTTTTTCAAAATATTCTTTTCTTGGGTTCCTTGACACACTTTCTTACTTCCTATATCTTTGGCTACGAAAAGTTTTCTTTGCAATATTATCTTGCAGGAACAAAGTTTTGAAAACTCTGATGCTTTGCTGGTTTCAAACATGCCCATGGCTTCAATTGCCTTCTATGGATTAATGAGTCTTTCTCCATGTAGACCTCCCTTTTTAGTTTCATATCAGTACATGAAACACTCCACCTGATATCTCCATGTGGTCGTCTCCAAGGCTTTTCCTAAATATTTTCCGGATTTCTTCACTTCTGGCCTCCACTACTCATGCTCAACTGTGTACCGCTCTCTTCTTTCTCCAGGACTACAACATTGCATTCTTAGCTGGTTTCCACATTCACCATTGCCCTCTCTAAACCCAGCCTCCAAATTGCAGCCTGAATCATCCTTCCAAAAAAGCAAATCTGATCATGTAGTCATCCTTCTTTCTTCTCCACCCTACAACACACATTAAAGAACTCTTCCTGAGGTCTCAATGCTCTTAACAAAAAGACCAAACTCTTATGGGGCCTGGTTATCTCTCCAGGCTTATCTCAATTCATTTCCTGTCTGAATAGACTGCACCCCAGCCAATGGCATTCTTTCAGTTCTTGAATGTTCCACATTCCCTTCCACCACCAGGCATTTGAGCAGGCTACTTCCTCTATCAGCAATCTTCTCGTTTCCTATTATCTCCTTGGTAGACTCTGACTCTTTGGTGTACCACTTCCTCACGGGAGCATTTCTTGACTACTGCTGGGTAACAAACAACCATAAGTACAGAGACTAACAACTCAAATTTATTATCTCACAGATCCCATGGGTCAAGAGTATGGGGACAAGTTAGCTGAGTCCTCGGCTTAGGGTTTCACCCAGACTGAAATCAAAGTGTTGATATGTTCAGCCTCATCAAAGGCTCAAGATCCTATTCCAAGCTCAATCACACTGTTGGCAGAATTAATTTCCTTGTGGCTGTAAGGCTGAGGTGCTCATTTTCTTGCTGGCTATCATCAGTAAGTGAATGGATATGCAAATCATGGTATATTCATACTGTTGAATACAATCAGCAATAAAAGTAATGACTGATTAGTACACACAAATTAACTATTCTGAGTGAAAAAATCCAGACCAAAAAAAAATACATACTGTATGATTCTATTTATATAAACATCTAAAAAATGCAGTCTATCATGGCAGAAAGCAGATTGGTGGTTGCCTAGGAATAGAGCAGATGGAAGTGGGAAGGAGAGTTACAGACAGGCATGAGAAAACTTTTGGAGAGTAATAGATGGGTTCACGATCAACTGTAAGCTTTAAATAAGGACAGTTTATTATATGTCAGTTTTCCTCAGTAAAGTTATAAAAAAGAAGAATCATCATCACCACCATTTTCTGGTATCTTTTATGCTTTAAATGACTTTGCTTGCTCTCACCTGACCTTGGTCAGGATCCCAGGACTTCTTTTGAGTGTCTGATGTTTCTTAGCTACAGAGACCTGGTTTGGGGTATCCAAGGCTGCCAGATGACCAATCTTTATATGAAATCCCAATTAGAGCACTAGCAAGTATGGTGCCTGAGGACAATTTGGAGAATTGATGAACATGTTTTAAATATGGCAGACAAACTTTCATCTCTGCCAAAGAGACCTTTTTGTTATAGGCCTGTAAATCAAATGGTGCCCTGAGCCAAAAATAGAGTAAGTTACAAAGCTTTGCTAAAGGTAGCTACGAAATCAAATTCAATTTTTAAAAATTTATTTCACAGTGACCAATAAATCAATTCAAACTAAGCTAAGGGTTTTCCAAGAATATACCAAATAAATTAATTGTAATTGAAATCAAAGTTATACATTTTCTGAGACCACTGAGAAGAGCAGAGCTAGGCATAGTAAAATGTTATCACTGTACTGAACTTGAACCTGAGTTTACTCGGTCAAATGATTCAATTCCCTGACTGTATTGCAGGTAAAATGATGCCCACAGTTTGTGGACATCTCAGTGGAGCTCTCGTTGGATGATATCTTGGTAGAGAAAAATTAATATAATGTCCTAAGGTGCATGGAGTAATTCCCTAATAACTACAACTGATTAAATTCTAGTTAGAGCCGTTCTAGGCTTCCAAGCACCACAATTAGTAGAGTGCATTTTCACCTCCTAAATTTGAAGAAAAATACCTAGATCGCAGAAAAGTCTAGTTACTGTCAACTACATAAATGAAAGTACTTATATACCACAGCATGTATACAATTAGCTAATAAATTTCCACTCAATAATTACCTGAAATTAGGAAAGCAGAAAAGAAAGAAAGGAATGTGCCACATACCAACTCCACATTTTCCCCTAAAAGCATTGCTCTCCAGTGGTGACAGTCACAACATGTTTGGGAAAATGTTATTGGACCTTGTGGAGTTAACGATATAGTGTGGCTTTCAGCTAGGAGGAGAGCTTTAAAGCAGAGTCCTAAGAATATTGTGGTAATTGTACTCAACGCCAGGGAAAAGAAGTAAAACAGCGAGATGCTGAAAATAATACATTTTAATGGAAAGAAACATAAAACAAGCTTCACAACGGTGCCCTTTTAATGTGCTCATGATAGCTGTTAATTTTGAAAAGGTAAGTGGACTGTTTATAGCATATAGAGAAGTAGAAGGTAAATGTTAAGAAGGGCTATTTGGGGATAATAGAAAGCATGGTACTAAATCTTAAAGTAGTAGCTGCTTAAAATCTTGCCATTTTCCAAATTTAGTCTATGACCTAGAAAATTTTAACAGCTCAAAGCCTTAGGCAGATCGAAGAATCAGTCCCACATTTTGGACTTTTTAATCAGGATAATGGATTCTGACCAAGTCAAAGATATCAAACAGTAGAAGTAAAGGATTATTAAAATATTAAATGAATGGAATCATAAGTCATAGAAGTTGAGAGCAGTGAAGACCTTTACATGTGACAGAGTACAGCTCCTTTTTCATACAAATAGAAAAAATGAGCCTCAGGAGATTATTTGCCCGGCTCAAAAGCACATACCAGAAAACCTTTATAATCATGACTTTCTACAAATGATTTAAATGCCTGGAACACAGGAGACCCTCAATAAATATTTGCTGAATGAATATATAAATAAGTACTTTAGCCTTTTCAAAACCTATTTATCAGACATTTAGTTATGCATAGCTATATAGTAGGTGATTAATGGCAGTCTGAATATTAATTAAAATTTTTAAAATACATAATACCATTTAATTATTAATTTCATAACACAATTTTGTAACCAGTGTGGCCAAGATTAGGAGTTTAGTCTGCGAGCAGCCACCTACTACCTCTATGATCACCAAGGGAAATATGCCCTGAGGATAAGGTGTGGGTCTGTCAGTGCAGTCTCCTTGCGAAGTGTGCTGGACCATGTCCAAGTCCTTGCTCTCTATTCCCTGTCCTTGTCTGGTCTCTACCAGTGAAATGAGAGAAGCCAAGAGCAGGATTCACAAAACAGGGACATCAAGGACAGCATGTTAGATGGACAAGGAAAATATAAGGAGAAAAAAGTGGAAAGGCTTTGGAGGACGTAGGATTGATAGCCACGTATTAGTAAATTGACAAATCTGCTTTCTCTCAAAGGGGGAGGAGCCAGAAAAGCATTGGTATTGTATCTTAAAGTTCTTAAGATGTTGTTGATATGGCCTGGAAAACACAGTGTGTTAGTTTGCTAGGACTGCCGTAGCAAAGTACTGTAAGTTAGGTGACTCACACGACAGAAATTTATCATCTCACAATTTGGAGGCTGGAAATTGGAACTCAAAATGCTTTTCCTTCTGCTCCAGGCCTCTCTCTTTGGCTTGTAGATGATCATCCTCTCCCCGTGTCTCTACACACTGTCATCTCTCTACATGTGCTTGTCTCTGTGACCAAATTTACCCTATTCATAAGGACACCAGTCATACTGCGTTAGGGCCCACACTAATAATTCATTTTAGCTTGATTACATCTGCAAAGGCCACATTCTGAGGTATTTAGGGTTTAGACTACAACACATGACTGGCGGGGTGGTGGGAGACAGGATTCAACCTAAAACACATGGACTACGTAAAAAGTAAGATTTCATTTTTACTTTTTTCACGTGAAAGGTACAAATGAAGTTGTCAAGTGGCTATAAGATAACATCTTTACTTTTGGAACTAGCTATTACATTGCATTAATGGTTTGAGGAGGAAGTTTGCACCTCTTGAAAACTTCCTCATCTCTAACTTGCCATTGACTTTGTGTCAGTACACAGGGAAGTAGCTATATGTGGTCCATGAAAAATCAATCTTCAAATAGACAATTTGAGAGAGTCTTGTTTTTAGTTTCCTGCTTGTTTCACAAGATCTTGGATTTATGGTTAGGAAGCATCTTTCTTCTATTGTTAGCACTTTTATTTATGTATCAGTGGTGGAGCACTTTTTTTTGTAATGGTCAGAATCCTACTGAGCAAAAAAAAAGTGTTTTCCAGCATTTTACAGAGTGACTAGAAATTGGAGAAAGTGGTAGCACATTTATTTGCTAAAATACTTATGACGAATTATAAACAGGGTAGCACAGTGGTTAAGAGCATGGCTTTGGAGTCTGATGGATCCAAGTTAAAAATCTGTCATTTGCTAATTGTATAACCTTGAACGATTAGCCAACCTCACTATGCCTCAGTTTGTGACTCAAATTCATTTGTGATAGTAATAACTAACCTCATATGCATTTTGTGAGAATTAAATTTAAAAATGTTCATAAAATGCTCATAATAAACAGCTGGCTCATAATAACCCTCTCTCTGTGATAGCTCTTGTTATTAAATAAAGAATGAGAATTGGAAAATGAAATCACTATGTAAGCATGAGCCTGATATTATGATATTAATAAAGAACAGTAAGATTCAAAACCTGTGATGATACTCAAAAGGAAAACAGAGAGGAAAACAACAATTTCACATTTTGTTCTTAATTACAATAATTTGCTCAAGCAATACATAAATCATTTTTACCTAGATTATCAATTTCAAGCCAATCATTTGCACTACTTTTCAAGTAAAAATTATTAACTTATATTCCCTCATTTTTATTGGTAATTTCCATCACAAGGTAGTAATTATAAAATTATTTATTGCTAGAAATTGGTCTTAGAGATAATTTTGTCCAATTTTTTCATTTTACTTGACAAGAAAATTGATATCCAGAAAGCATAAATGGTTTTCCTCATGTTACATATTTAGGTCATAACCAACCTAGGCTTTTTAAATCCCAGGCCAACAGTCACTGAAGGGCATAACTCTTCAAAATAATACTAACACATATTGTATTGAGCCATACAGTGTTGAACTTCCAAACTTTCTTACTTAATTTTCTACCAAGGAAGAAGATTTCATTAAACTTGCCAACTGGAAATTAATTACAGCACTAACACCTGATATTATTTAAAGAAGCCCCATACAGCAAAAGCTTATAAACACCTACCTTTAGAGCACATAAGCAGGTACAAATTATCTTATCCAATTGAAATTTAAAATTAAACTGTACTAACCTTAATATATTGAAAAAGTAAAGACACTCCTAAACTGATGGGGATAACAAAATGAAATTAAGTTGATGTTGCAGCCCTTGGCTAAATTCATCTGATTGATCAACATGACAAACTCACTAAAAGATAAGGTAAGAAAAAAGGATGGTTTTTAAGATAATCAGATCTGTCCACATTAACTCGTCTTGGAGACAGCCAAACGCACAATGCCTTGCATTATTTGTTGTTTTTTTTCACTGATCAAGAGATTAAAAAGAAACTGATGTAATTTCTATTGACAAGATTTCTAATCACTCTTACATCTCTGTTTTCCCAAGGGTTTTGAGGATAATTGCTAGAAAAACTCCTGAAATGATGAAAAATTAAGTAGTAATGCCAATGTTGTGAAGGCTCTGTCTGCTTTGGGGAGAGGGGGGGTTAGGAAAAACTAGCCTGGTTCTTGTCAAAGACATGGATAAGATGGATAAATCGTTGGCATTCCAGAACCTTTCCCAGTGTTAGAGGAATTACAGAGGGCAAATATTAACAGAGGGAGAAGTCAGTGGACACTGCTAAGAGGAGCAGGGGAGAATCAGAGAAAGGACCTCAGTCAAAGGATAGTGTAGGAAGGTGCCCAAGGCTCATTGGGATCATGTCACAGCATCAACTATGGGCTTACTATGGTGGAATGGATACATAGGTGAACCTGTTAGTGGAAACAAACAAACTAAAACTCCATGCTGAATTGAGGAAAACAACTTGGCTTTGTGAAACTGGAGCTTGAGTTGGGATACCGCATCACCAAACATTTTATTTGTGTGTTTGTGTGCTTAGAATTTGTCATTTGTCACATTTCATCTATAGATGTGTTCATAGTGAATGCATAGACTTATCGTAGTTTACGAAGCAATAGAAATAGAAACTGAGTCTAGCTGTATGCATTTTACCCTTGAAAATATATAACCAGACACATATTGGTCTCTAAATTTAAGTTCTTCCTATATAACTTCCTTATTAATTTGGTCTGGTTGCCCAGAAGGCCTGCTGGACTGGAGCTGTCATGCTGAGACATTACTCCATGTTTCTTATATCTGTTTTTCTTTCATTTTGGTTTATTTTCTTATTTTATTAAAGAAAATCTTCTAATAGCTGCCCATGAGAAAAGATACATGGATGTAATTTTTTCAGGTCATTTATGTCTTAAAATTTATTTCTTTAACTTTCTACTTGCCTGCCAACTTGGCTTATTATAGAATTTTAGGTTGGAATTCATTTCCTTTCAAACTTTTGTATCTTGTGCCCCATTATATTCTAGCTTCCAGCGTAGTTGCTGCTAAGTCTACTGCATTTTGATTCTTTATCTTTTCTATGGGACATATTTTTGTTCTCTTTGGAAGCTTTTTCGATTTTTTTTTATTCTCATTATCTGAAATGTCATCACAACGTGAGTTGTTGTGGACCTTTCTCACGATATTGGGCTATCAGAGGGTTCATTTGGGCTGGAAACTCATGCCTTCCAAATAAGAAGTATTTATTATTAATTATTATCATTATTAAATTTCCTTTATCCTCTTTTTTTCTGGAACTCCCATTATGTGGTTGTTAGATATTTCACATTGATCCATCATGGAGTGATCAAGTTTTCATTTATTTGGACTCTTCTACTTTTGATCTCTGCTTTTGGTTTCACTTTTTGAAAAATATCTTCAACATTATATTCCAAAATTTTATTCGTTTATAACAGGTATCATATTTTTTATCTTTCAAAAGTTTTTTATTGTTGTTTGCTTGTTTGTTTTAATAGCCTTCTATTATTCAACAAGTAAAATACCTTCTTTTGTCTCCTAGGAAACTGACCATAATTCTGATATACCCTTATATTCCCAGCATTATCTCTGTTTCCTTCAAATTCCTTTTCCTGTCTATAGTTGTTTTCATCTCTGCCTTTCAAGAAGGGACTTTCTTAAAATTAATAAAACGTGAATCTGAAACCCTTTGTGCTTGGGCAGGACTTTGCAACTGGTGAGCTTCACCACAGAGGAAATGGTAGAGATCTGACCATTTTCTCAGGGGATTTTTCCAACTACTAGTAACAATAGATTTTTTCTTTTTTCCTTTGAGGTTATCTGGCTTTTCCAAAGAAGAAACTTGCAATCCTCTGGCTGGGATATGTGCCTGGGTCACAGTATTTTTGAAATTGAGGAATACAAGTTTGCTGAAGCTTCATTTCAGTTTGTAGAATTTCAATTCATTCTCCTCTTTTCAGTGTGGTGCCTCTTTCTTCCCTTCAGTGTGCCAGGTGGCCCCTGGTCCTGAGCCCCTCTCGTTCAATTTTTCTGCAGAATCCCCAGGATCCTGCTGGCGCGGGGAAGAATCACCTGGCTACACAGCGTGGGACTTGCACTGAGCTCCGGGCAAAGGTCCAAACAATGTCTCCGTGTTCCGCCTCGTACCTCACGCCGACTTGAGCAGTAAGTGCAACGATACGCAGCTGAGCCTTCTCCTGAGTCTGTGATCCGAAGGGCTGGCTTCTCGTTTGTGATCTCCTTACACCTTATGTTTTCCTTCACTGCTTATGTGGCTTTAACACATCTCATAAGGCTTCATATACGATGTGGGCCTTTAGCAAGAAAGACACCTAAGTTCAAAATTTTAAATAATGGAATAAAGGAAAGAGATCTGTGCTTGGAGAGAAGTATCACGAACAGAATCATGCAGCTGACGTGAATAGGGATTTTATGTTTGTACGGGGTATGTGGGGGGCAGAAGCAATGGGGAAAATGAGGGAAAAAAAAGAGAAGAGTCCCTTTGAGGAACAGCAGACGATGGTTCTGTGGGAGCCAGTTAACAGGGACTTGAAGGTTAAGCTACAGAATTGGAAATAGTTATAAAAGGCAGTGGGGGGAGCCATTAACAACAGATTTGTGGTGAAGGTTTCATGAGATTGGATAAGGAGGCAGGGGCATCCTGCAGTGCCTTTTCCATAAGCCAGATAGATGAGGGGTGGTGAGAGCTACGGCAGGACTGGAAAATCCCCAGTGAACTAGATATGAAAGGTGAAAGAACGTTATTGGGAGAAGTTCTCAGAAATCTCAGATTCTAAAGGCTATGTGCTAGGCATCGCACTATTATCGTAAGGTCCCTTGAAAATGAAGAGTAATATTAAAGCATCTAAGGTGTGGTCTTTATGATTCTAGAATGTCTGCATGGAAAGTAGACTGTTATTTGATTGTCGAAATATTTCTGTGGAAGGATGGCCACAAAATAGCACACTTACAATAACAGCAGATTTATAAACGCCACCAGAAAAGAAAATACCTCAAGACTTCAGAAGAAAAAACTTTATGTGGTGAAGCTCACGCATCCTTCCACACGCTCCCAAATATATTCCTTGTACCTGGCACACAGAAGCGATGCTGAAATAATTTCATTAGAAAAGGAGGTTTTAGATAGACAAAGTTAATTCTTAAAATGCCATCAGGCATAAGAGGATTGATTGCTAGTAAAGTTTTAGACATATGGTTATTATTCAGTAATGTTTATTTGATTATGACTAAAATTGAATTTATAAAATTATGATAGAAATATAACATATAAATATAAAAATAATTATAGACTCATACTGGTTTTACAACAACAAAACAGATTTGAGGTTAGGCATATTCAAGTACAAAAAAAGATGAACAACTATAGGAAGATATTTTCTCTCGGGTTTTGTGCATTTGGAGATGTTCAAGCGAAAGTCCTAGTTCAGGTATAAACCTGTGCTTCTTAAAATACATTTTTTGCTCTGGCCAAAGCGCTGCTTTTTCCCTGAAATTATGCCAGTAATGCAGACAGCCATGGTGTGATCGTTAAGTTAGCATTTGGTGGGGACACTGGGACCAGCAGCTCCATCCCAGGGGCACATAACCGCCAGTTATTTCTGGACCCGACTGGAGGAGCTCAGTTTCCTCTCCTCTGGGAGAGTGCTGCTGTCACAGCAATTTAGTGTCTCTTGCCACCACAGCAGGACATTGATTAGTTTGATTGTGGGAAAGAAAATGCCACCCATGGGATAATCAGTCCTATTTTTTCAGTGGTGGGCAAAAGGGTATCTGCTCCTAGTCCAGCTTTGTGTGAAGAGAGCCACCTCACAATCTGCTCTTCCTACTTGCCGGATGCCACACTATCCTCCCCACCCCAAGAGAGCCAGAGAGAATTCTAGGTCAGCTGCAGCAGTCTGTGGCCCCCAGGGGAGTCTTTACTTACCACAGATGCAGAGTCAGGTGGTATTTTGTAGATGGGAAGGACCTGGGGTCAGCTCCGGTGAAGGCTGGTTCTGAGGAAGAGGCATGAGGTAGATGAAGTCAGGTATCAACAGTGTCCCAACTTCCTCTCCTATCAAACCCTCCTTTGTTTTGTTTTGGCTTTTGTTTTGTTTTTTTTTTTAGATTTTATTTATTTTTTTGAGAGAGAGATACCGGGGGAGGGGGGGAGGAGAGAGAGCATGAGCGGGGGGAGGGGGGGGGAAAGAGGAAGTAAGCTCCTTGATGAGCCAAGGGCCTGACCTGGGGCTCCATCCCAGGATCCTGGGATCATGACCTGAGGCATGATCCTTAACCCGCTGAGCCACCCAGGTGCCCCGAACCCTCCTTTGTTAAAGGAAATATCTAGTTCACTTCTTATGTCACCCCCAAAATGTTCCTTCTGTGATTTATCTTTTTAAAAAATCACTATGATCATTTCATATCTTAAAGCTTGTCATGGATGTCACCTCACTTTTCAGATTAAAATTAAAAATTTTAATTTTAAAATTTATTATTTAAATTTTAATTTTCAATTAAATTTAATTTAATTTAAAAATTAAAAATTATTATCATGGCCTAAAAGTGCTGCACGGTCCAGCTGCTAACCCCCTAGTCAGCCTCATCCCCATTACTCCCCACTTTGGTCAGTGTGCTCTGGGAAGACAGCTTCTCTCTGTTACTCCAATCCCCGTGCTCCTTCCCACCTCACAGGAGTGGCTCTCTCACTGGCAAATTCCGGTTTCCACCTGGCAAATTTTTAACCACTCCTAGATCTCAGTCTGTGCCACTTCCCAGGGAGGATGTATTTTACCGCCAAGTTCAGTTAGATTCTGCCAATGTGCTCTCTGATTCTCTCTGTATTTTTCCTCCATGGCACTTAGCAAAATTGTTGTGGTATAATTATTTGGTATGTGGTTATTGATTGATTGTTCATATCTCCCACCTAATGTAAGCTCCCTGAGAACAGGGACAGTATCTTCTTTGTCACCACTGTACCTTCAAAGTTCAGCACGGTGCCTCACCCATAATCGTGTAATCAAAGCTTACTAAGTATTTGATGAATATAGGTTGCCACTGAATCCTTACATTCTCCACCAGGTCCTGGAAGGGTAGAAATATTGTTAATATCTAAACATTCTCTCCAACCTAAGACCTGAGTGCCCTAGACCCCATTTCTAATGGCTTACTGTGTTAATGCCTCATCATGGCAGGAAAGGCGAAATCTAGACCAGGCATCATTTAATGGCATTTATGCTCTCCTTCCAACTTGTAGAATACACATGAGGAATTAAAGCAGTGTCATTTTGGAATCATTTCACTAAAAAAGTTGAGCTGGTGCTTTTAGCATTGTTTAATTTTTTTTTTTTTTTTTTTTTTGGCAAAAATTCTGGATGTGGGGCGCCTGGGTGGCTCAGTCGTTAAGCGTCTGCCTTCGGCTCAGGTCATGATCCCAGGGTCCTGGGATCGAGCCCCGCATCGGGCTCCCTGCTCAGCGGGAGGCCTGCTTCTCCCTCTCCCACTCCTCCTGCTTGTGTTCCCTCTCTCACTGTGTCTCTCTCTGTCAAATAAATAAATAAAATCTTAAAAAAAAAAAATTCTGGATGTGAGCACATCCACATTTTTGGTAGAACTTTCTGTGCAATGTGTAATCATGAAGTTTACCAGGTCAGTTCAACCAACTCTAATTTCAATCAGAAAGACAGGAACTCATTCTAACTATATTCTGTTTGGCTATAACTACCTACCAAACAACCCAAAGTTTAGTGGTTTGAAACAACAATTACTCATTTAAAAAAAAAAAAAGTATATATATGTAATTTGGACAGGGGTCTCTGTGGACTGCTCATTTCTGTTCCTTGAAGCATCTGCTGGACTGGCTTGACCAGGGTTGGAGGGTTCATTTCCATAACGGCTCATCTGCATGGAGTCTGCACTCGTTGTCAGTTGGAAACTCCCTTGAGGGCCACTCTTTCTTTCCCTTTGGCTTCTCCATGGACTGCTTGGGCTTCCTCTCATAAGATAGCTCAATCTCAGATGTGAGTGTAAGAGATAGTAGAGGTTGCCAGTCTCTGAAAGTGTTAGCCCAGACAGTGGCCCAGGGTTACTTCTGCTGTATTCATTTGGTTAAGCGCTATAGACTGAATGTTTGTGTCTCCCAAAATTCATATGTTGAAACCTAATCCCCAGTGTGATGATGTTTGGAGGTGGGTGATTAGGTCATAAGGGTGGATCCCTCCTGAAGGGGATTTGTGCCCTTTTAAAAGAGACTCCGGAGAGCTCCCTCACTCCCTCTGCCATGCGCGCAAGCACACAGCAAAAAGATGGCAGTCTATGAACTGTCCTAGACACCTAATCCGCCGATGCCTGGCTCTCGGACTTCCCAGCCTCCAGAACTGTGAGAAATAAATTTCCATTGTTCAAGGCTCCCTGCCTACGGTATCTTGCTCTATAGCAGCCGGAATGAACGAAGACACCAAGGCAGTCACAGCATCCCCTACGGTCAAAGGGAAGGGTATATCGAATAATTTCATACAACCTGTCCTTGTCCCTGGAAAGAAGCAGTTGAGTAATCCATACCTGGGTTGGTCTCAAGGCATTTAAGCAGGAAGCGAAAGCACAGCCACCACTTACCGTCGGCATTGCTTTTGCCTTCTTTCCCTCTCCCTTTGCTTGGGTTTGGAAGAATCCTTTGAGGTAGTTGGGTAAAGACTATTGGCAACAGTTTGGAAAGAGATCGTGACTGTGTTTAGTCCGTCACTTCATCACTTCTGGGTCTGATAAAAAAAAATATATCAACTAAAACAAAACTATTCAGTATTTTTACTCTGTACAACCTTTTGTTGAAAGCAATGTTTTTTTTAGTTGGGCTTTAGGGAAAGGTGTCAATGGTAGGATTTACAAAGTCTGTAGCCGGACTCAAGTCTTGCCTTTGAACGTCAGCTGTGACAGCAATTCAGTGTCAGAAGTGGAGTGCAAAGGATAAAAATTATTGCTGGCAGGAGAACACCAGGCTGCCATGTCTGAGCGGGGTAGCAAGGGAAGGCTTTCCAGAGCAGGTGGAGTTTTGGTGACACCTTGCAAGACGGCGAAGATGTAGAGCGGTTCGAAAGGGGAGGGAAGGCAGAGATTATTCTAAGCAGGTTTTCTACATTTCACCATGAGCAGTAAGCTAGCATGGGGAGAGGCAGGCGACAAGGCTGGAGGAGATGGGGGTCAGCCTGCCGAAGACGGGGGACAGCGGCTGGGGGCTTCAGTGCTGAGATTGCAGCACTGACGGACAGTGGGAGCCCGGTCGTCGGTCACACGGGCCTGAGCTGCAGGGGCAGAAGCAACAGGCACGGAGGCCGGAGAGGAAACCTACTGACAGCGGGGGCACCAACGTCAGGTGGGCAGCTCTTCAGTGGAGGACAGATGCAGGAATGCAATAGGAAGGGATCAGAATCCCAGGCTAATGTGCTAGGTCCTCAGACAGCCTCAGGGAAGTCTCTAAAGAAACAGAGGAGAAAAGGAAGTGCAGAGGCCTTGATGTAGGCAGCGGCAAACTGCTGAGCTGCTGAGTCTAACCGGTCTCTCGGGCCTTCACAGGAACCAGGCTGAGGCCCCAGGTCTTTGAGATGGCCTTCGTCAAGCACGGGCAGCTACAGAAGGTTTTTGAGCAGACCACGAGTGGTCCTTGAAAATTAATCAGGCGGAGAGGCCCGGGAGTGACATATATATTCTAAACAAAGATCTGTCGTCACAAACCACACCACCACCACCATCCACCAACGATGTTGAAGGCATTTTATATCTGGGTACTGTGCGGGGGGTGTGGGGTGACCCACACACAATCCAATGAAATGATTAGAACCAGTATTATTGTTCCCTTTTGGTCAAGGGGGAAAATGTGAAATTGACAGTGTAAGTAACTTATCTTAAGTAACAGTTCAAATTAGCATCAGAGCTGGGAATGAAACTCTCTGTGGCTCTCACTCTATTTGCATTAAGCTGTGATCACTGTTAGGTGTAGGCTGGGGCCCATAAGTTTAAGGACTGTCTCACGGGCCACTGGAGGGACCAGAGGGACCTTCCTTCCAGTCCCTCTGTGTTGCAAAGCCCACAGTTGCCCTCTGCAGTTGCAGAAGCCCAAAACTTCAGTAAAGACTGGAGGTTGCCCTTGCAGCCAAGTCCACCCACCTGTCAAAATGATAATTAAAAATTTTTAAAAATCTTTTGTGGAGAGTAGCCCCAGGAGCCCATAGTTATAGCTGAAAGAAAGATCTTATCAGCATGTAATTTCTCACACATGGTACCCCTTCATTTTATAGAAAAGAATACCAAGATCCAGAGAGGTTAAGTAACTTATGCAAGATCACACAGTTACTCGCTGATGGATACCAAACCAGAATCTAGGTCTTATGTTTTAAGGTGCAATTTCAATGATGGATCTTTTAAAATTCTGTTTTTTCTGTTAGGAGGAGTGAAAGGCCAGAAAAGGAATCCAGAATCATTTTTTATTGATCCTTTAGATTTCCCTTGGTCTAATGTTTTCTGTGTGGCTACAATATCTAATACAAACAAAAATCTTTACCATTTTTTGGGTGATTTGCTTGGATCAGTTTTATAGATGAAGAGCTAATTGACAGAGAGCAACAAGCACTCATAGATGGTTAGAAACTTTCCTCCAACTTCCCCTGACCTTCTTTTAGATACTCTATACAGAAAGTCCTTGAGGCCAACCATGGTGTTTTATGTTTTTCTATTACCTAATTTTGAGTTTCTAGGAGATACTCAGGAAACAGTAACTAATTGATTGAGGTGGAGAAAACCACCCTGAACCCAGTGCTGGACCACACAGCTACATACAGGAGTCCAGCTTGGTCCAAAGGTCAACTCCCCCAGGCTGTGAGCTGCAAGTGAGCCAACCATCTCTCTCGGTGACTGTGTGATCTGGTGAATAACCCTGTGTGTGGAGAATGAGGATGTATCATGAGAATGCAAAACTTGGGAGTTTTCAAGAACGTACAAATTTATTTTGAATTATCATAATAGCCGGGATGAGGCTGAGGTGGTAGCCCCTCCAATCATTATCATAGGATAATGTCCTAACATAAAATGCCTTTTCAAGTTTGCCATGAGAGAGCATTCAGTCAGGGACTAGTTCACAGGTTAATGTGAAGGGAGCTGGAAAAAGGAGAGGGGTCACTCAAGGGCCATTACCAAGGGGACAGTCCTGTTAGCATACTTCCAGCTCCATGAGGACCAGTGGACCAAACAAGATGTGGTGAAGAGAAGAGAGGTACCACAAATGACATGCCATTTCTACTCTGCCTGCTTCAGCTCTGCCTTCACTGATCAAAGTCCCACGTAAGTCAAAGTGCTCTGGCTTGGATCATAAACCGAGGAATTTTTTGACAGAGGACTGAACCTTTCTGCCTATCAGGTGCCTGGTGTGTAAAATCGGCAAATCCATAGCTACCTGCGATGGTAAGGAAGGCTTACTCCGGGACCAGCAGTATACAAAAACTTACACATTTATCATCATTGTCCCTGCAACCCTTTGAGGATAGAGTAATATTGTCTCCTCAACACTCAACACATTTTTTAAAAATCGCCATTCTTCTCCCGTGTTTATTCCACATGATATTCAGTCTCTTTCATGGTGAAAATTAAATCACGTATATGAATATTCCAGCAGTGTCTGATACCTTTTTGGCATTCTAAATTTTCCTTCCTTCCTCTTCTCTTTCCCTTCTCTGTCTCTCTGCCTTCTTCCTTTGCTACCTTAATGCACCTAGTCTTAACCTGCCATCACATCTATGTATTTCTAGAATACATGGGCATCATGGCTCCAGCAAAGAGAGTAATCCAGAAATATTGACGAATTCTCATCCTACAGTAGGGATTATGATTTTGCAATTCATTTTCATGCCACATCCAAGCATCCAGGATGGTGCTTTAACAAATAAAAAAAAATGTGTCTTGGAAAAGAAGCTCTGCAGTTTTTAGAGCCCAATGGAGCTATTTCCAAATATACTTTGTCTCCTTTCAGGTTTTCCTAAGGCTAGTCTTAAACTATCCTACTAATTCCGTGTAGGATAGTCTTTACACTATTTCTGATTCACTCTGTGTCTCCAATGGAAATCTTGTTCTGCATCCTTGGCTCTCTACCTTTTTTTTTTCTTTGACTCTTCTGCCAAGCTAGGATTTATGATAGGTATAGCCTTGCATAGCCTATCAAAGATTTAGGTGTATTGATCATCGTCTCTCTTCCACTACTTCAGCAGCCTTTCATTTCCCAGGCCTCTATGGGAACATTTCCACTATTGGTAAGAGCTTCCAGAAGGTCTCCTCTCAAGGGGCCCTGGAATTCTTCAGCAAACACAAATCAGATTTTTAACACAGCTACACTAGTCTTTTCAATGTTCAGTCACTGACATGTACCAGAAGCAAGTTTATAATAGCTTTTGGGTCCCATACTTCATAGAGGAAAGATTCATTTCGGCACACTGTTTCTTTTTTAAAATCTATAGTAAAAAACATATTGTTTTGAAATCCTGTCTTAGGAAAGTTGCCTTTTGCCCTTCAGCGTATAAGAAAGACTGTGACAAATGCTGATTTATAATAAAACACATACAGATAATAAAATCTAAGCATAGGGAAAAACCAAAATAAATGAACCAGCTACCACAAAATATTTTTTTGGGATGCTTTTGAAGAAGGAGGAGAACCACCGTAAGATATTCATAGTTTCACATAAGTACAAGTTTCAGACCCCCAAACACCACATGCATCATTGTGTCCAAATGCTGCCTTTTACAAATGAGCAAATGAGATCCTGAGAAGGTAATTGATTTGGCCAAAGCTACCTAGTCACTAAGGGACACTTCTTATTCAAGGATTCAAGTCCATCTGGGATTAAAACAAAACAAAAACAAAATTAAAAAAAAAAAAAAACAACCATTGTGCTTTGTTCTTTGCTTCCTATTTGCAAGGCAATTGCTCTGGAAATATAGCCCTTGCTCTTATATGGTTGCAAGTTTCCTTGGACCTAACCAATCGTGGGTACTTTAATTCTATTTACCCAATGTTCAATGGCTCACTGCTCTCCTCATCTCATGGATGTGTGTCTTACACTTTTACTTTTCCTCTCCACAACTACTGACCTGATCCTCCAAGTAAATTCCAAGTGTCCTTATGTTGCCCCTGCTCCCTGCGCCCTCCAGAGTCTACTGCTCTCTCTGCCAGGGCTAGTTCCGCATTAAGTGCGAGAATGCCTTTCTTCCCCTTGGGTCACCCTTTGTCCCTGAGAACCATAGGCGCACAACTTGTAACATCGAGTTCCTGGTGTATCTATTTCACTCTTCTTTCTCCCTCTGCCAACCAACTTCTTCTGCTTTTCCTTCACCTGGCCGACTATATTGCTGTGACTACAATTCAATGGTTTATATGATTCGGTCCTATGGAGACAGTTCCTGGACATCTTAGAATTTCAATTCCAGGATCTTAGGAAAGAAAATCAGAATGACCAATCTTGAGTAGAATGTCTACATCAGGTCCAATCAGCCATGGCTAGGATTATATAATACTAATATGTCTGCAGTGCATCAGCCTCTAAGAAATGGGAATAAATCTCAAAAAAATGGGAAATGGCCATGGACAGAGCAGATATCCAATAGGCCCACTATGGGGCCCCTAGTCAGACACCATGGTGCTCATCCCACTTCTTCTTTTCCTATATTTTGAGGCAGATTCTTTCCCTGTGTGAATCAAAGAATGTGAATGTGTGTATGTGTGCTGCTCATTTGATCAACTTATCAGACATCCCTGAACATTTCTGAATCCCAGCAGTGAGCCGAACTTGGGCTCAAGCTGACATAAATTAGCCTCCCAATATTTAAAATAATAGCTAAATAGTTCACCCAGAAAATTTTATCTAGTATAATCACTTGAGCATAGGACTACCTTTGCTCCGTTTCACTTTCTTGCTTATCAGAGAAAATCCCCACAGCCAATACCGATTGTATGTTAGGTAATGAAAATTAGCCATATCTTCTCCACTCTACAAAATCTACCCTGAGATTCTGAGTCTTTGAAGCTACATTTGAGCCATACCTCGTCCTCGTACCCAGATACTTTAAAAATCCAAGCGTGACTTTAAACACCAGCGTGGAATTGCCTCCAAATTAATTCTCATTTGTTTACTGGGGAAACATGATAACTTGTCTTTGTAGAGCCAGAGAAAAGGAAATTTTTTCTTCAGCTCAGAATTCGGACATCCGTAAGACTGGCATATTCCACTTTTTTCTTTGAGGCAAACCTCTTCCGTCTACCCCACCCAGAGGGTGCAAATGGGGCTGCATAGCCTCAGAGCACCAGCTGCTTTTGGGGGGTGCTGGGCTCGGCTTTCAGCGTGGACTCTGCGGGCCAAGTCGCCTCTCCAGGAAAAGAACAATCTGGAGAGAAATTCATCTCATTTATTGTAAAACGTGAAAATGCAATTACGTAATTTGCAATTACAATGAGGTTTTCAGTCTTCAAATTTAAATTGCTGAATCACTTAACTTGGTGCTTACATATTGCCTTATATATTTTGTATTTCCTCTGATTATGTCTCCTCTTCCCAGTGAGGGCAGAGACCAGGCACTAAACTTTTCAAATCTTCCACAGCTATTTTTATGGTACCTTATACATAGTAACATCTATTGTCTATTGACTTAAACTGGGTGCAAACACTTATGTTTTAATTGCATTTTTTAGATTAAATCGAATCCTCCAACTGAACACTGAAGGCACAAACACAATGCTATTTAACCATTCTTTATTTTGTGGAGTCTATTTTGAATTTTGAGTGATCTTTATAAAATGCTAAACCCCCAGCTTTCTACTAAATCTAAAATACTTTAGGTTAAATAGAAGAAAAAATTACCCCTCGTCTAAAGTAAAAGTTGCAGTCAGCAGTCTTAAGTTCTATCACCAGCTTCACCTGAATTTATCCCTTCCTCTGAAACAATTTTCCCTAATCGGAACAATCTTCTAAGAGGATAAGTGGAAGCTCCCACAGAGAGATACTGATCCAGGATTCTTCGGGTAAATGCTGTTAAGGAAAAACTTGGTAGATACTCTGTCACTGAAACTCTTGTTATCTGCTCAGGGACATTCTTTTCTCAGACCTTTAATCATCACAGAGCAACCTGGACCAGGCCACAGTCTAAGGCAAGAGTCAGAAGGAAGAACACCAGTGTCTTCCCAACAACATCGTTTACATTCTAGGAAGGTATTAATGATGCATCTATCTACTCCACTTCTTCCTTTTTTTTTTTTTTTTTTTTTTGTCTATGCAGAAAAAGAGTGCTAGGGAAGGGCCCAGTGTTCTTTTGCTAAGAAGGGGTAGGAAAGATGAGAGGACCTTGGCTACCAGGATATATTTTGCACTAAAAGGACGGACTCCAATACTTGAGGTGGATGTCCATTGCAGATCATTGCTCATTCTTTGGACCATCCTTCAGCTTAGGTCACAAAGAGAGACCTCTGACATTTGCTGTCTCTCTTCAATCATTGCTCATACTTTCCCAAGATGGCTATTTCCTTGTCCATTTCTTCTTTATAGGACACTCGTAAAAATCCTACTTATAAAGAAATCTCCCCTTTCAACACCAGCAAACACCCCTCTTTTCCATAGCATTCTCAGGAATTTAGAATTCAAAAAATATGGAAACAATTTATGCCCATTGATGGATGAATGCATAAAGAAAATGTGGTAGTTACATACAATAGAATATTATTCAGCCTTAAAAAAGAAAGAAATTCTCCATTTGTGACAAAGTGGATGAACCTGGAATGCATCATGCTGAGGGAAATAAGCCAGTCACAGAAAGATAAATTCTGCATGATCTCACTCATATATGGACTCTAAAAATGACAAACATAGAAGCAGAGAGTGGAATGATGGTTGCCAGAGCCTGGGAGGTAGGGAAATGGGAAGGTGTTGGTCAAAGGATACAAACTTTCAGTTATAAGATGAGTAAGTTCTAGAGATCTAATGTACATCATGGTGACTGCTAATAACACTGTATTATACACTTGAAATTTGCTAAGAGGGTAGATCCTAAGTGTTCTCATAAAAAAAGGTAATTATGTGAGGGGATGGATGTGTTAATTAACTCGATTGTGGCCATCATTTCACAATGTATATTTATATGGAAACACCATGTTGTGAACCTTAAATACGCACAATTTTTATTTGTTAATTATACCTCAATAAAACAGGGGTGGGGGAGAGGAGAAAGAATTCAGAGAAATCCCTTCTTTCCCCACATTTCTATAGTACTTATTATCAGTTCTGTAAGTATAAATTTTATTACAAATGACATCATAGTACAGTTGTACATATGCATGTCTACACTTCTCAGTTGGAATGTAAACTCCCAGTGGGTGAAACCAGATATTAGAGGTGGTTTTTTTCTCTTTAGTGTTTACTCTAGACCCTTACTCCTAGTATTTAGGAAACAGATGTTTATATATTTATAAAATGCTAAATTAATGATGATACACTCACATGCTTTACTAAGACTAAAATATTAAAACTAATAAAACACCTTGAATACACATAATGCAAATGCATATACTTTCTAAATCTCTTTCTGCCAGTTCTTGTGTAACTTTGCCCAAATTTCCCATCATTTTCAGGCACCAAATAAAGTTTTTTTTTTTCCAGAACCATAATGACATTTTTAATAGCGTAAAAAATTGGAGATAAGATTCATTCTCAGAAAACCAAAATAATTGTTTTGCAACATTCTCAATGCTGTATATGGCAAACATCATAAGAAATCTTGTTACTACATTATTCCTATGAGCATCATTTCTGGGGCTTCTATAAATTAAAAAAAAATCAAGATAGACTTTTAGCACAAAGGAAATAGTTGCTCAAGAAAGCTCTTAGATATGGTATATATTCAAACCATTTAAGAAATATTAAAATAGGGGTGCCTGGGTGGCTTAGTCAGTTAAGCATCTGCCTTCAGCTCAGGTCATGATCCCTGGTCCTGGGATTGAGCCCCGCATCAGGCTCCCTGCTCTGCCAGGAGCCTGCTTCTCCCTCTCCCTCTGCCTGCCGCTCGCCCTGCTTGCGCTCGCTCTCTCCTTCTGTCAAATAAATAAATAAAATCTTAAAAAAAAAAATATTAAAATAGCCAAGTTCTTAGGACAGGAAAAAGTGTTCCAAAGAAAACAATCTGAAATTTTTATTTGTACTCACAATGTTAGGGATTTGAAGAGTTATTCAGGGGAAAGGGGACTCTGCTACCTTGTTTGTGTCCCTAAATTTGCCTTCAGGTTTGTACCCTATGGAGTCACTTTCCATTCTGTAGACGAAGGTGGGGCCCATAAGAAGACCGGGCTGGATGTAATGGCCAGCAGAGTGGGACAGATCAAACAGACCACTCCCACATTCCAACCCACATGTTTGATGGAGTGGAGTGCATCTTCCCATTCACACGTTCATTTATCATTCATTTATTTCACAATTATTATGGAATGCCTACGGAATACCAGAGACACAGCTAGGTGTTAGGTGTACGCTGGTAAGTACAAAGACCCGGAGCCTACTCTACAGCCTACAGTTAGTTTAGAGGGGCCAGTCAGGCAATAAAGAAGTAAACGGGCAACTATAAATAAAAACTGTGATCAGTTCAGGCCATAAAAAAGATTCTACTTTCGATTGTGTGGAGGGATTTTGCTGAAGGCATTGTGGTCAGAGAAGGTTTCGCTGAAGAAGTCACAGTTAAGCTGTGACCCAAAGGATGAAAGGAGTTGGTCATAGCGGTGGCAATGGCTGGGAGAGTTCCAGACAGAGGCATAAAAGCCTTGAGTGGGAGAAGAGCTCAGAGGCTCAGCAAAACCGAAAGAAGCCAGTGTGCTGGAGTGTGGAGTCAGAGGGCATGATGTGGGGATGAGGTCAGGGAGGCGGAGGACAGACAAATGTTGTGGGATTGGCTTAAGTCATAGTAAGTAGCTTTGATTTTTTTTAATGCAGTGAAATGAAAAGTTACTGAAGGTTTTAAGTAAGGGAATAAGCTGATACCCTTTATATTTTCAGAAAATTATTGAGGCTGTTTTGCTGAGAACAGAAAAAGAGGACGGATGGGTGAAGGACCTGCGGGAGGCTGTTACAGACGTCTGGGGCTGGGGGAAGAAAGATGGTGGTTTGGGGAAGGGGGTGGCAGTGAGGCCAGAGAGAGATGGATGGACAGGAGCTCTGTGTTGAAGGCAGAAGCAACAAGACCCAGTGAGAGCTTCACTTTGGAGGGGTATAGAGAGGAAAGAAGAAAAGATGATGCTTAGTTTTCTGATTGGATGGCAATCCCATTTTACCAAGGTGGGGCAAACCAGGAAGGAAGAGGCAGGAGATTTTGAGGTGAGATTAAACATCATTATGCCTTTTAAAATAAGTAGTCCTTTGAAAAAAAAAAACAAAATAAGTATAATGCAGCCAAAATAAATATAAAACTCTCTCTTTCCCCCTCTCTCTCTAACTTTCCTTTGTATGCAATTACCTGTGAAAAATGACAGATTTAGAACACTCTGAAGGCCATTCCTTAACTGGTAGGGTACCCAAAGCCGGCATAATCCCTAGCATAGAGGTTTGCAAATTTCTCAGTTCATGATGCCTTTGGTATAACTTTTTCATGGCATCAGCAAGATCAAATGCCATAGAGTTAAAAAAAAACCTAATGTTTTCTTAACTAGTTTAATCCAAACAAACTGGAAAAAAAATTGTATTTTATTTCATGTTTAAATAACCACTACTGTATATACTAACAGGTTGGATGTATGTGCCTCCAGGGCATTGCATAGCTTTGGAGACCCTGCCATCAGATTGCACACGACCACCTTTTATTTCCTTTCATATTGATTTCTTCACTGCTACTTGCTTTTTATCACAGCAACTTTGAAAAACCCAGCTTCTCAAAAATATAGCATCATTAAAAGGAATGTAGCACAATTTAATGTTGAAACTGTGAATGTCCCTCAGCTAATAATTTGCCTGTGTCTGAAAGACATTATTTATTGCGGTTTTCCTCAAAGATTTAAAATATCTTGCATTCCCTGAGGTCCTCAGGGGAGGGGGGGAGGCTGGGGGAGTTGGCATATAGTGTAGGAAATGTGACCTTCACAGTCTATGAGAAATTTTATGTAAACCTTAACCTGTGTTCTCAGATCAAACAGCATTCAGGGCAGGCACTGGGGCAGTCCAGATCTTTCCTAGAAGCCACTTCTCCCAGACTCTATGGCACCAGGCTACCAAAGTCATTTCCATTACAGGCATACGTTGTTCGGTTGTGCCCATCTTATGGTGCTTCCCAGACACTGCATTTTTGACAAATTGAAGGCAAGCTCACATCAAGCAAGTCTATCAGCTCCATTTTTCCAAAAGGGTTTGCTCCCATCATGTTTCTGGGTCATATTATGGCAATTCTCAAATACTTCAATGGTTTTCATTATTATTACTATATTTCTGATAGTGACCCATGATCAGTGATTACAGCTCACTGAAAACTCAGATGATGGCTAGCATTTTTTCTCAATAAAGGAATTTTCAATTAAGGCATACACATTTTTTTAGACATAATACTGTTGTACACTTAATAGACGACTGTAGAGTGTAAATGCAGCTTTTATATGCACTGGGAAACCAAAAACTTCATTCAACTCACTTTATTGCAGTATTTGCTTTATTGCAGGGGTCTGGAACCAAGCCCGCAATGTCTTCAGAGTATACCTGTATTCACTTCACACACTCATGAGCCTCCGGTGGGTTTCAGTTAGTCCTATTGCATCAGGAGCCAAACTTGGCCTCAACTTGAGATTCTCCATTAACTGACCGTGGCTTCCATGTTTCTCCCTCTTGTTGCTGTAACTCCCCCTGACACACCGTCACCCCGGCCCTGGGAGTCCTCATCAGCCCTTCATTCCACCTTCTCTTCTGGGGTTTTTGGCTCTGATTGTGATGCTTCCTGTCATCCTACTACCCATCCACCCTCGCTCCCTCAGTGATGAAGACCCACTGTGTCCACAAGGCTTTTCTGAGTAAACTCTGAAGTTTACTCCAAATGCCGCTCACTCCAAACCCCAGAGCCCCGGAACATTGAGTTTGTTGCCAGACTGCCTGTGTGTTAATGTTGTCTCTCCAGGTATTAGCAGCGCCATCTTGAATTCCTGAACTTCCTAGGTCATAGCTTCCTTAGCTGCAAATGGGCAGAATGTTCCCTGCCTCAGAGGAGGGTAAACAATTTCTTACTGGAAACTGCTTAGATCAGCGTCTGACACAGAGACATTAGTGACTGTAGCTCTGGTTATCGTTGTTGGTGTTTTTGTTATTTTAATGACAGGTTATCCCATCTAACTATGTTTGTTTTTCTGTGTCTACGGTGAAAGATCCTCCTCAAAGGCAAGTGCCATGCACAGTGTTTCAAATTCTGAAGTTGAGCTGAACTGAAAAAACAACACACTTTCATGGATTATTGTAAGATAATGCAAACACATGATTATAGAATTAGGATTCTTAGATTTTTATGTAAATGAAGTTCTCTAAACTGACTTCTCCCATATGTGTGCCAAAACTTTTACAAAACAATGATAATCTATTTGGAAGCTTTCTAAAATAGTCCTCTAAAGTATTTCTGAAATACTTTCCAAATACTTCTCTAAAATAGTCACTAAAATACTCCTCCGCTCTCTTAAAGAGAGGCTACCAAATATAAATTAAACTCGTTTGACTCATTGCTACTAATACGGACGTCCCTCACCATGCAGTAATTCTGTTTTGTGACCTCCTGCACCTCTATCTTGTCTGTCATTTTTCTTCTCATTGCATCTTCCTGGAACTACTTCTCCCCTTAAGTCAGAGGGAGAAGATCTAGATAGAGGCTATCCATTGGATAGACTCATCTTCCAAGTAAGAGTCTTGTTCACCAACACAATACTGTATGCAAGGGCCTGAGAAAGCTCATACTTGGGCTTAGTGAAGAATGGAAACCCAAGTTCAGACCAATGAGGTCACACATGATGGTTGAAATAATAAAGGGCTAATTAGAGAGCAAGGGATTTGCAATAGCTCTTTCAAGTTATCACAGAAAATTTTAGCTTTTTTTTTTTTTTTTCCTGGTTTGGAACTGTATTCTGAGGATTTGATATTGCCAGGATGTGAACGATGTAATTTCTTACATTCAGAGTATGGTGTTAAAACGGTGAGGTTGGGGCCAGTGGTGAAGAAAACCACTTGCACCTGAGCACTGTCATTGTTCCATTTCATTGTTCGTTTGTTTATGTTTCCAAATTTCATTTGAAGAAAGGGTTCAGAAGCCCTTTACCTCCAAAATATGAAGCACTGCTTAAAGTTATGGGGTGGAAATCAGGTCTTGGGTGATGTACAGGGGATTCAAAAAGCGAAACTATAGTAAGAGCCCTGCAGTATGGTTCTTTGCATCAGGAAGTTGAAAGTTCACAATACATACTCATTCTTTGGGTGGCCCTCTTGCATGCCTTATGTAGCTGTGCATGGGAAGAGATGATAAATAGCACTGATCATTTCCCCTTTAAGATGGCTATATCACACATCAGTTGACATCACTACCTTCATTAGATGCCTAAAAGCAGTTAACTTATGGTAAAAACATAAGCCATGTTCTTGGACATAGTGTCCACAGTAAGGTGTCATCACTGTTTTTTAAAAGCCACCTGTGATGGTTAATTTTATGTGTCGACTTGGTGAGGCTATGGTACACAGTTGTTTGTTTAAACACCAGTCAAGGTGTCTCTGTGAAGGAATTTTTTTATATGCAATTAACATTTAATTCAACAGAGTTTGAGTAAGGCAGATTATCTTCCATCATGTGCGTGGGCCTATTCCAAACAGTTGAAGGTTTTAGGAGAAAAGACTGAGGTCCCCAGAAAAGCAAGGAATTCTTAGACTGCCTTTGGATTCAAGACTGCAATGTCAAATTTTCTCTGGATCTCCAGCCTACTATCATGCCCTGCAGATTTTAGACTGACCAGCCTGATGATCATGTGAGTCAATTCCTTTAAATAAATAAAGATAGATGATAGATAGACCCATGGATACCTAGATTCTCTATTGGTTCTATTTCTCTGGAAGGCCCTAACTAATACAGACTAATATACAACCAAACCTAGCCGATAGTTGCTTCTAATCTGGCTTCTCCCTCTGGTTAAGTGTAGATCTGCCTTTACAAATATAGAAGCCTATAAACTGGTATGTTGCAAATAGCTAGAAGACCAACAAGTCTTCAATATCTGACCTTTAGCAGTACCCCCTGCGGGGTACACCTCTTTCCAAAACTATAGTGTATTACTTAAAGTAAATAAAAATAAATCAGAACAGTAACACAACACCTGCAGGGCCCTCTAGAATAATTTAAGGGTATTGTCCTAATCCTAGGACAAAGAGAAAAGCTCATCTAATTTCCGATGATAGTGCCACTCTTATCCAGATATAATGAAAAGGCTAATGGGCATTTTAATGTTTATATGAAGAGAAAACCAGATCCTGCAGCAACAGATCTACCACGGCTACTTGAAGAAGGTTCTACCAAAAAACAGGTATTAGGGGCTGAATTGTGTTACCCCCAAATTTATATGTTGAAACCCTACCCCAGTACCTGAATTTATTTAGAGATAGGGCCTTTAAAGAAGTGATTAAGTTAAAATGAGGCTGTTGATGTAGGCCTTAATCCAACATGACTTATAAGAAGACGAAATTTGGACACACAGAGAAACATTAGGGGTGCACACACCCAGAGGAGAGACCATGTAAGAACATGGTGAGAAAACCATCTTCAAGCCAAGGAAAAAATAAATCCTCCAAAGAAACCAAACCTCCCGACATCTCAATCTCAGACTTCTAGTCTCTAGAACAGTAAGAAAATAAATTTCTGTTGTTTAAGCCAGCCAGTCTGTGGTATTTTGTTATGGTAGCCCTAGCAAACTAAAGCAAAAGGAAATCAAAAGTCTTATTTAAAACTCTACTTCTGTAGAGCAAGAAATACTTCTCTTGCCTTTTTTTTTTTTTTTTTTTTTTGTCCACAAAGAGTGACAGTGTTCTTCTCCTAGAGTACTGACAATCTTTTCAAATGATGGGGTATTTCGTTAGATAAACTTCAACTTTTCATTCTTAGATTCTATTTTCTTAGAATAGGGAGGAAGAGCAATGTGGAAAGAAGGCATAATGCCCTGTTCCAAAAAGTCTGAGGTCTCCGGCAGAAATGGTGTACGTGACATACAGAAGCGAATTGACCAAAGGAAGGTAGAGATTACGCGGTAGGGGAGGAGGGATGAAAAGAGAAAGTAAAAGTAAGAAATTCAGATAAAGCTGGAGCAGGAGAGCAGTAACCTTTACCCATTCGAAATCCAAACGCTTGGAAGCATTTGAGAAACTTAAGTTGGTTGTTTTGTTTTATGTTAGCTCAGCCATTGAGGCCATATTTCTTCTTCCCAAAATATAACCATCCGTTGTGTTACAAATCTTCAAACTATGCAAGTAAATGGTTGAGTGAATTTCATTTAATCATTTAAGGGTTTATGCTAAAATTTGCTTCAGGCAGATAAGTTAGAAGTATAAGGATATGTCAAATTCTCCAGTGACTTATGATGAATTCTAGAGTGTGAAACCACTCCTCTCTGTTGTTTGTAGATAAGAACTTTTAAAAGTGGTCTGTGCATTTGAGAAATAAAGTGAGTGGAAAATTTCTCTAAGTAGGACATATTTCTGATGACTAAGATTGGTACATTATGTCTACTCCAAACTAAGTCAATAATGGATTGTTCCCAGATAAGCACACAAAAATGAATTATATGTAACTTAGAGCTGAAATAGCAGACATAAATTTACTAATTTAGTTCACCATAGAACTGGTCCAAAGAAACAACAACAACAACAAAAACTTCAGAAGAAGCACAAAAACTCACTGACTAGGGTAGCATGACTTTCATCAAGTGATCACACTAAGGTCTTTAATAATTGCAGAAAATGACTAACCCATTCATAGTTTCCGTGGAACGCAGCAAATGGTGTAGAATCAGAATTTTATAACGTCATTTATCTTTCAAGTTTTTTTTTCATGATCCAAGTGAAAAATTGAGCCCTCATTACGTGAGAGGAAAATCAAACCAGAGAATGCCATAAATTTATGGAGAGCTATGTTGAAAAACACATCTTGAAAGTGACACAGCGGTGATTGATGAGAAAAATCTCGAATTCACTTGCAAACTGTTTTCCATTAAAGATTTTTAAATCTTGTGATTTTGTTTTTAACAAAAGTGCTACTGGTTTTTTTTTGTTTGTTTTTTTTTTAAATATTTTATTTATTTATTTGAGACAGAGAGAATGAGAGGGAGGAGGGTCAGAGGGAGAAGCAGACTCCCCGCCGAGCAGGGAGCCCGATGCGGGACTCGATCCCGGGACTCCAGGATCATGACCTGAGCCGAAGGCAGTCGCTTAACCAACTGAGCCACCCAGGCGCCCCAAGTGCTACTGTTTTTTAAAAGATCTCAGAGAATAGGAGTTTAAAGAGCAACTTTTCAAATTCCAGAGAAATTGAATTCAAACACTATTTTATCTGGACTTGAAATCAGCATGGAATGTCTGCTGGACAATGAAATGGAACCTAAGACAGTAGGCTCATGCATTTCTTTACTTTTTCAACTATAAGCATTTGCAAGTGCTAGAGCTTTTCAAAGTACATTTAAAATTATAAAATGGAAGTGAAAAGGCACAACCTTTGTCTTGTGAAAATGGCAATGATAGCTTATTTAAACTATGTCACCTAGAATGTATAAGATGCTTATTGACAAGAAAAGAGGGAGCTGGATTTTGGGGGTGGAGGTTGGGCAGAGATGAAAACAAGTGCTCTCTCTGCCCAAGAGAATGGCTCCTTCAGGAAATACTTCATGTTGTAAAAACATATTCTTAAACCACTTCCTAGCTTTGGTATGGTTAGTAATACAGAGGAAACCCATTCTCATGAACATAAAACAAAGAAGTCAGGAGATGTGTCAAAATCCTTACATCGTACCTCTTGCTAGTGAACCCACACAAGTTGTTCCACATCTCTACACCTTAATATTTACATTGACAATGCAGATAGTATCTTGTCTAAATATTTGACTGAGAAAAATAAAACTGAAATAACATATAAGAAAGCCTTCCTAAAGTTAAAAGAAAGAAGCTATTCCATTGCAATATTTTATTGCTATAATTTTTTATTGCTCTAAAAATTTCCTTCATTTCAACAGTCATTTAGATCTTACAGTTCTTTTTTTTTTTTTCTCACCGCAATAGCAAAGCAAATGTTCCATTAACTCCAATGAAGTGAAGAAACTTCTCTGACACATTCCTGGATTGTCTACTCAATCATGTTCTATCAAATCAAAGTAAAATTGCTTCTGTGAAGTTAGTGGCACCATTAAGGAGGGTGTAGTCAAGTGTTAGAGTGAGATTCCAGTTGGAGGGTTGTGTTCATATGTCAAAGCAACACAGATCACCAGTAGAGCACAGGAAAATTCTCTCCACAACCTCTTCACTTAGGACCTGCGCACAGATGCCATCTCAAATTCATTCTGACCTCAACTCATAAAGTTTAGAACCAATAACAAAATTGCATTGTCTTGGTCAAGGTAGACACATTTTCTAATGGGAAGCCACTGCTCTTCGGTCAAGTTAGTGCTGAAAGGGCTCACAGAAATCATCAAAACCAGTGGTTTCCAAACATTTTTAGTGCAAAATCTCTGTTACCAGATGAAGTCTTATCCCAAATCCTGCTATGGAAGACAGTCTGGAAATGGCTCTGTCTTGGAAGAAACAGTGGAGGAAGAAGTCTCCCCACCCAGTCTCCCCACTTGGAAACATTGTCACATCTTCAGAACAAGAAGTTCTATGGAATGCATTTTGAAAATAATGAATTTCTTTCATTTGACAGACAAAGAACCTTAACATGCTCTCCTGGTAGGAGGACAAGAGCCCACACCTATTGACTACATCCTGTGCTCTTTTTATTAAACTACCCCTTTTTCTTTATTTCTTATTTCCTCAGGGCACAATTGAGTTGGTTACTTCTGTGGGTATGTTCCACACACCTGGGGAGCCTGGGCTGGGTACAGGGAGAGAGACAGGGTTTGTGGATGAAATAGGAAAGAAAAATGTGATGTGTACCTTGTAAATAAGATTCCCTTATAACCAAAGGTTATTTACGGGGAGGGTTAAAGGGATGTAGAAGAAACTCAGAACAGCAGTTCTCAAACTCTTGGTTTCATTTCAACACATTCGAAGTTACTGAGGACTCCAAAAGCCTTTAATCTTCATGTGGGCTTTATGTCTCGTAATAACGAATAGAACTGAGAAATTTTAAAATATCGATTCAGTCATTTATTTAAAATCATGTTAACCATTACATAAAACGTAACATTTTTTTTTGCTTGCCTTATTTTTATTTATTTTTTTATGTTTTTACTACATCAAAAACTAATGATGTAATGTATGGTGATTAACATAACATAATAAAATAAAATTTAAAAAGATTTATTCTTAAGAAAAATATATTTTCCAAGTAAAAAATAGTGAGAATGGCATCGCTTTATATATTTTCAAATCTCTTTAATGTTTGGCTGTATGGAAGATAGTTGGATTGCTGTACCTGCTCCTCCCTTCGGGTTGTTATGACATCACACGTGTCACAGTCACTGAGTAATGCCAAGGTAGGCTTATAAGGGTACGAGAGTCCTAAAGAGAAATGATATCTTAATATTATTATGAGAATAGTTTTGACCTAACAGAGCCCACAAAATGATCTCTGAGACCTTAAGGGTCTTCTCTGTTGCTCTTTCACGCAGTGAGATCTCTACCTGGAAACTGACATGAAGCATGAATCAAAGCCTACAACAAAAACTGAAATGGTGTTTGAAACTGCTGGTGACCCAATTGATCTGTACTAAGAAGGCGGGGTTGGTGGGAGAGGATATGTTTGGTCCATTTATTCAGACTGTGTAAAGACTGTAAGTAGATATAGCAGATAAATGTCATTTCAATTAAATAAATGCAAACTAGGGCAAAGAGATAGAGTTTACCATCACCACCCTACTTGCAAAGTACAAGAGAAGGTAATTATTACAAGAAAGTAAAATTAGCAGTAGATCTTACTGAAAGACTTCATATTCTTTGAACTTCTTGGTTTCCTAGTGTTACGGGGCTGCAGGGTTCTTGTCTCATGCAGTCGAAGAATAAATCTCGAGGACAAAAGGGTGAAGTGAAAGTTTATGAAGTGAAGGTAAGAACAGAAAGGAAAGAAAAGGAGCTTTCTAAACTGAGAGGGGTCCGGAATGGGTTGCCACTGAAGGCTTTTATGGTCTGTCTTTTATAGAAAACTGACCAGGGAAGTTGGTAAATATCTTGTCAACATGTAAGACAAACATGGTGGATCTGTAAATATCATGTGAATATCCTGTCTATATTTGTAACAAACATGGTGGATTTGTTATGCTCCCTTCTCTCTGGTTAATATCTCATCTATAACAATTCTTTATATCTGGGATTTCTGGGATCCTAGTTAGGTAGACCCCTGTGTGAGCCCAGTCATGAGCCCCCTACCTATCTCTCTCTTCCTAGCCTCACCTGCCCCTTTACTCACTAGAATAGGCTAAGTTTCTATAATTCCAACATGGAATTGCTGTGAGCAGATACAGTATTATAAGAAATGTATTTTACACAGGGAGAAAATAAACTTTTTAAAGGTTTTTGTAATTTGTTATAATGTGTAATCATTTTCATGTGTTCTATGCCAAGCACATAAAATTCAATAAAATTCAAATTCAAAAATTCAATAAAATTCAAATTCAATTTAAAGTGACCTAGGAGTCTGTCCATGAGAACATTATAGACTGAATGCTATACATTCTGCCATTCTCTTTCCTTTCAAAAATGGGATGCATGCTGAGCCGATCCACTTGTCACTGTTCTCTTAAAGTTCCCTTTGTGTGCTCCCCATATCCAGACTCTCAAAGCTATGTAAAGACATGTGCCCATACAATAATCTAGAGAGGTCTGTGCAGGGGCACAGATTGTGAACAACTCAGCCCAGAAATACTGAACACATCCCTACACACACACACACACACACACACACACACACACACACACACACGGTGGGTTTAGCCTCAGGATGTTTTTTTATTTTGTGGAAAGAGTGCTTTCCAAAGTTCCACTCAGCTCAAGAGAACAGTCATAATGCATTTTTTTAAAGATTGTATTTATTTATTTATTTATTTATTTATTTATTTATTTATTTAAGAGAGAGGGAGAGAGAGCACAAGCAGGGGAAGAGCAGAGGGAGAGAGGCATGCAGACTCCACACTGAGCACAGAGCCTGACACGGGGCTCGATCTCACGACCCTGAGATCATGACTTGAGCCGAAACCAAGAGTCAGATGCTCAACTGACTGAGCCATCCAGGCGCCCCCATAATGCATTTTTAAATCAGAAATTAGCATATTTTTTCTGAGCTAATGGCTGGAAATGACAAATATAAAGAATGACACTGTATTAGAAATTCAATTCATGCAACCCTAGGTAAGAAAAAAATCAATTTTATGAAAGCATACATACTTTTCAACTTCTCCTTTTCAGTGCACTGCAAATAATACATTTTCAATATACTACAAATAATATCTTAAGGGAAATAAAAATAAAGGAAGAAAGAAAAGAAAGTAGGAGTGGGAGAAAATGCATATAAATAATACCTTTAAATACAATTGATTCTCTTGCTTCTACCTTCTCTCTTGTAAAACCCACTTCAGCCAACAAAAACGTGAATGCTTTTATTTATTTATTTTTTTTAAAGATTTTATTTATTTATTTGACAGAGAGAGACACAGCGAGAGAGGGAACACAAGCAGGGGGAGTGGGAGAGGGAGAAGCAGGCTTCCCGCCGAGCAGGGAGCCCGATGCGGGGCTCGATCCCAGGACCCTGGGATCATGACCTGAGCCGAAGGCAGACGCTTAATGACTGAGCCACCCAGGCGCCCCAAAAACGTGAATGCTTTTAAAGTTGAAAGGTTATAAAAGAAGTATCTCCATGATTACTTTTGAAGCTTCAAGCCTCCAATATTTATTTTTATAATTTGACCGTTATTGTAACAGAAACTACATTCACATCTGCAGAATCTGATGGCGACACCAACAGTGGAATCATGCAAGTGCATGCAAACCCAATGTCCCCACCAGAGGAACGTGTCAGGAGAACAGTGACATACACCAGAATACTGTTGGCGTTTAGGGATTAGTGTAAATGGAAAAACAGTGAGGCAAGCAGGAAAAAAAAAAAAAATCGGTTAGGTAAATGCGTCCTAGAGAAATACTAGTCTGGAAAATTTACATTACCCTTTTCATTTTTCTAAACTAAAAATACATAGCATAGTTTTACTGAAAAAATTGGGGTGCATATTTTTAACAGGAGGCACTGGCTTGCCACGTAAATGACCCATCAGGGAACATAGATGAAAGGACCAGTTCCAGAGTTAAAATGACCTCAGTGGAAGCTGACACCACACAGAGGTGAGAATTGGCTGTGTTCTGTCAATGGTGCCCACTGATCACCACCAGAGGACTGTCCCCCTCCCGGGTAGTGCCTGGAGCAATGGCACCTGAGTGGTCTTTCTGGGAGGTATTTAGGCAACTGAGAAAATGTGAGTATAAAGACATTAAACCTGGAGGGCAGCAAGCAGAGAACTTGTACTCTAATTCTGAGCTGAGCTGTTCTAACTATGCGGACTGGGCAAGTCTAGGAGCTTCCGTATGTCAGCTGTGACCTGTGATGATAATAACCCGGGAGCATTGACATAAGGCACAGGATATGAAGACTTTCTTTCTGAGATCTGACTTCCCTTTCTTCTCTGCGAGTCATCTGGTATTCTCTGGGTCAGTTTAGTGACAGGTTTGTTTGCACACTAATGTTCACAAGTTCTTATAGAACTTTATTCAAATCCTTAACCAAGACTTAGAACAAATAAAGACATTTGCTTGATAAATATAAAACAAACATAGAGCTCTCTCTCTCTTTTTTTCAAGATTTTATTTATTTATTTGACAGAGAGAGAAAGCAGCAGAGGCAGAGGGAGAAGCAGACTTTTCACTGAGCTGGGAGTCCGATGCAGAACTCAATCCCAGGTCCCCAGGATCATGACCTGAGCTGAAGGCAGACACTTAACGGTCTGAGCCACCCAGGTGCCCCCAAATATATAGCTCTCTTATCTAAGATTCTCTCCAGCACATTCTTTCCATGGGGTTCCTAGTTTGAGAATGTTAGTTGTTTGTCAGAGAGAATTGATTAATGTTCTCTATCCAAAAACATTGGATCATAACGAGGACCTACTTTGGACCTAATTTCTCTCTACTTCCCATTCTGTTTTCTTTTCTTTTTTTTAAACTAATGTATAATTTTATTTTTTTTTCCACAACATATACCCTCTCCAATGTCCATCACCCAGCCACCTCATCCCCTCACCCCCTCCCCTCCAACAACCCTCAGTTTTTTTCCTGATATTAAGAGTCTCTTATGGTTTGTCTCCCTCTCTGGTTTCATCTTGTTTCATTTTTTTCCTCTCTTCCCCTCCGTTTTCTTTTTATACATTATTTATCCCTCTTCTGGCTCCAGAGAGCTTTTCTCTTCTTTTTACCAAATATGTTTAACAGCACCCCTCCCTTGAGTTGTGTGTGTGTGTGTATTCTCTATTTTTCATGTATTACTTACAAAGTATCGATTTTTTGTCTTGTAACTATTGATATGTTTCTGTTCCCAGCTTGCAATAATTCTTGGACTTTGCTGTTTCTCTTGTGAAGCATGAAACTCACTTGCCCTTGAGTCACACACACACACACACACACACACACACAAACACACACACACATACCTTGCCTCAAATCTGCACCAAACTCTGCCCTCTGGAGAATGGAATGCTGCTGGCGGGCTTTTTTTCCAAGTAATTCTTGGCATGGCTGAAGGCTCTCGTTGGCTCTAAAAGAAATACTGTGGCCTAGGCTTCCTGGCAAAGGGCCTCTTTGAAAGCACACCCCAAGGAAACAAACCTGTTCTGCTGCTACTTTCTGGTTTTGTTGGTTTTATTTATTTATTTATTTATTTTAATTTTTCCTTTTTTTTTTTTAAGATTTTATTTATTTATTTGAGAGAGAGAGAATGAGAGACAGAGAGCATGAGAGGGAGAAGGGTCAGAGGGAGAAGCAGACTCCCTGCCAAGCAGGGAGCCCGATGCGGGACTCGATCCAGGGACTCCAGGATCATGACCTGAGCCGAAGGCAGTCGCTTAACCAACTGAGCCACCCAGGCGCCCCTGGTTTTGTTGGTTTTAAACATCCCTCTCACAGCTCAAAGAGAACAGCAAAGGGGCTACTTTGGGAAGTAGCAGACACTCTTTATTTTGTACTCTCTTCTGTCTGGGCATTGTTTATAAAATACAGAAATTTATAAAGTACTATAACATTTGAGTTATTTTTAATTCACCGTTGGGTTGTGTAGCAATAAAAATACAAACAGTGATGAGGCAATGTTCAATAAACCAACATTTTATTGCTGTAGAAGGAGCTTATGTAAACCTTCATCCAAAGTCACTCTGTCCATAACTCCGGGGAAGCAACAACAAAGCACACCAAGGTAACTCCTGCTTTTATATATTCTATATATAATTACCTTTCTTTCATTAATAAAAATTAGGATGTAATTTAATGCTATCTCATAAATATGCAACATTACAAATGGTGAAGAAAAAAGAGAGAAAAATCACCTGAAAGCTACTACCACTGTAATTTGTATTTATTTCCTAATATGGCAAGCACACTATGTATTTCTCATCTTGCTTTTTTTCTCTTAAAGTAACCCAGAAATATCTTCCATGCTTCTATGAAGCCTTTATAACTGTCATATTTAATAGTAGCACTGATTTTTTTCTCACTTCAGCAATGAGATTCCTTTTTTTGACTCTCTTTCTTAGTTACTCTTGTTAATATAGAATTATGAGTTCTTTCTCCTTAGTTTGATGCATTAAGCAGGAGAAAAATTATTGTTTTATTCAGTCCATGGTTCTGGTGAAGACTTAGAAGCATAGGCCAAAAAAAAAAAAAAGACAAAGACCGTGAGCACGGAGGGATTTCCTTCCAGTGGCGTGTCCACTACCACGGAATCCCTTCCTCATGTCTCAAGATGGCAACACCACACTGGCCCACTGGTACTCTGGGAGATTATTACAAAGACCCCCAGCCTCCAAAAGAGTGTCAAGAAGTGATTTTGGGTTAGCCCTCGAGTTCTTAACAAACACTAACATTTGGGAGGGAAAATGAAGGCGGCATAGTGTACACTTGCTCATCTTTCAAAACGTCCTTAATTTTGAGTCAAGATGCTTGAAGTAAATCACTCTGTTAATATCATGGTAGAGGTCATTTTTGTTGCTGAGCTTGGAATGGTATGTGGAATGTTAGGAGACTCGGCAAGAGGGCTCAACCAGCTCAAGGCCAGCTCAAGGCATCTGTCATCATCCACATTTCAGCATGGCCACTTTCCTGGGGGTGACAGCTCTGGCAAGGTTCCCTTCCCATCATCCTCAACGTGAACTGAGGTGAAGCCAAACACATTGTCAAGAAGGACCAGTGCTGATAATCCATGTAGTAAATGAGTGATGCCATCTGTAGTTACTGCAGCAAATTTTTGTACTAGAATTGAGGATATTTGGGAACATTTTCTAGTCTCCAAAATAGTCAAGAATTCCTCCCCTAAAACCATAGTTGAAAGAATTTCTCTGCTCACACTATAGAACAGTATTAATTTTAGGTGGATGAAAGAGTGAAAAATAAAAGAAAATGATAAAGTTTTAAAAATTTAAAAGAAAATATCTATAAATATTTATCTACAAATATCTACAAATGTTTATGATATGTGAATAGAGAAAGACTTTGTAAGCTTTATGTAAGGAAAACTTCATATGGAAAATTACCATATTGAGTTGATTACCTAAATATTAAGATTTCTCTATGTCAACATTATGAACAAAATTAAGTCAATCAAAAAGCTGGTAAAATATTTGCAACCAGTATGGCATTGTTCATTGTATTTATTTTTAAAGGTTTTATTTATTTATTTGAGAGAGAGCATGAGCTGGGGGGGGGGTGGGAGGGGAGGGGTAGAGGGAGAGGGACAAGAAGACTCCCTATTGAGCAGGGAGCCCGATACCATGCCAGGCTCCATCGCAGGACTCTGAGATTATGACCTGAGCCAAACACAGACACTTAACCAACTGAGCCACCCAGGCACCCCTGACATTGTTAATTTTAAACTGAAATTAGGTAATGAAATAAAAATAGCAATGATAATTCCATAGTGGAATATGTAAAAATCATAAACAGAAAATTCATGAAAGAATAAAAACAAAAATCTCACAAAAACTGGGGAAGTGGTCTACTTCCCAGGAGATGGAGTCAACATATTTTCCGTATTCCTCCACTAAGTACAATTACAAACATTGGCATTCTATGTAAAACAAACATAGGAAGTCTATGGAACATGGAGAGAAGGTGGCAAGACTGGCTAAAACCTGGGGATTCAAGGGATAAGAGAGCGGTGAGTTATCTAGGGGTTTTTCCTTATATATTCTAGACTTGGATCTGAAGAAGCCAGCAATGGAGGTATATCAAAAGACACAAACAAAGCCCCCCACAAAAGCCCGCTCTCTCTAACCAAAGGACGAGGAAAGGGGCAGCCTAGCAAAGAGAAGTTTTAGACTACAATAATCACTGTATTATATCCAAGCACCACAGAAAACAAAACACGCACACAAAATATAAACCAACCAACAAGCAAAGAAACACAACTGGGTTCACCCCAGCCCACACCCCTAAAGGCCGAGTGGTTTCATCATTGTCCAGTGGTAATGAGGACGACCTCCTTCTGTGGTTTTAGTGGATGTCATGAGGGAGCACTCCTACTCCTGCT
This sequence comes from Leptonychotes weddellii, assembly GCF_054177405.1. Lineage (NCBI taxonomy): Eukaryota > Metazoa > Chordata > Mammalia > Carnivora > Phocidae > Leptonychotes > Leptonychotes weddellii. Next base: position 33,644,891 of record NC_138375.1, on the reverse strand, counting down.
GACCAAGGACACATCAGTGGGGGCCTAGTGGGGAACCAACTCTCACTTGCACCCGACACTAAAAAGGGTCCACTTACTCAGGTGCCTACAGAGGCTGAGTGGTGAACCTAGACTTCCACCCCATCTGGCGAAGTGAGATGGTGGTCCAACATTTTTGTCAGAATCTCAAGGGAGCAAGACCTCATGATGTTTAAAGCACAGAAGTGGCCTCAATGACAAGATCACTTATACTGATCCCTTACGCTGGCTTAACTTCTTCAAGATGGTTCTTCCTCATTAGTGTTAAGATGAGAGTTGGTGGATAAGCTAGAATAAAAGGGTAATCCTTTATGAAGTTGGACCGTTTATCATGTGAATTCTTTGGTTAGTATCCTGGCGAGGAAGCTGAAGTGTAGTGACACAGTGACTGGGGAAGGGCCGGTGAGAAACCCCGCGGGCAGAGCGCTGGGAGAACTGAACTTGTCAATGCTCAGCGAGAAATCATCCGCGACGTGATGCGGTCCTGGCCCGCGGTGCGTGTGCAAAAGGAGGGAGCCGCCGAGCTCCAACTCTGCCCATCAACACGTACAACACAGAAGCAGCACACATCAGCACCCAGGAGGTGAGGCTGACCTGTTCACACGAGCAAGCTACACAGATCTTGAGTCAGGTTTTGGATTTCCATAAAGTATCGACCTGGGCAGTTAAACCAATTATATCTAAAGTTCGAGGAGGCAGGAGGCAACAAAATAATTGTAAAAATCTTTTCCAAGCAGGTGGCACACAGAATCTGTGTGCTTTCGAGATCCAAGTTGTCATGATTGGCCTCTGGCAGTCTTCTTTTCTCATTTTAGTATAATTCTAGATGTATATGACATTTTTTGTGGAGTTTTAGGCCGCTGACACATGGTGGCCATCTGGCAGGCAGTGAAGGAACACACGTCTGACTCGAAGGCGATGCATCAGTGGTTCAAAAAACAAAACAAAAGGTGGTTGATGTTTATAATAAGGGAGCAGTACAGACCCTGAGGTTCTTAACTCATCAGCATTCACACAGGCACTTTCACACGGAAGCATCCACTGCCGCTGAAAAACATTTTTAACTAGACAGAATATTTCAGCAAACTGTTGCTTTATGTGACAAAAACAAACAACAGACAAACAAAAAAGGTAAAAATTAAGTAATTTTAAACGCTTGCTTTGTTTTTGAAATTTGAAACAAATTTTGAAAAATTTGTTTTGAGATAGCAAAATTCGGGGGGCGATCTTATAGTTTCCTCACTTGCAATTGTTCGATGATTTTGCAGGATAAATCCAAACTCTTTAGTTTGGACATGAGGCCTTTTGTAGTCTAGATCTGGTCATCTTTTAATTTGACTTCCATAATTCGCAAATAGAAATCTTATTTCTCACCCGTGAAGAAATACTTAGTAGGTCCCTGAGACCTTATACCCTTTCTCCTTCCTGTGTCTTTCTCTCTATTCACGTGGCTTCTGACTCTTAGAAAGCATATTACCTACTGCTTACCTGAAAATTCCTCCTTCAAAACTCAATTTCCCTAAACTCTCAAAACACACCAAGCACGTCTTTTTGTTTTCCTGTGCACGTCCATTTTATCGTGCTTAAGGTATATATTGAAATCATGGTACTCCTCTTGGTCTCCCCCCACAAACTTGCTTGTTCATTTAATAGATACCAAGCAATAAATATGTGTGAGGCTCTGTTCTGAGCACAGGGAATACCGCAGTTGTAGAAGTCAGGGTCTAAAATAGAAAACAGTTTGGAGTGTTTACGACAGAGGAGATTCAATTCAGGGTATTGGTTAGAGAAGATAAGAACCAAACAGGGCAAGGAGAAGCAGTCTGGAAGTTGACAATACCAGGGAGGCACCATCATGGGACTGGAGAGGCTAAAAGAGGAAGAGACCTACAAGAGCCCAGGGGTGGAGATCGCATTTTGGAAACTGGCACCACACAAGCCTGCGCTGCAGGAGTTAGCTGGAGGATGGGGGGTGGAAAACAGTTTCTGCTAGAGGCCAGCGCAGAGCAAATGGAGGGAGAAATTGTCTTCTTCTCTTTTCTGTTCTCCAGTTTCCTGCTAGTGCTCCCCATTGTCAAGTCCATCTGGAAGCCAGCTAAAGCAGGGGCAGGAGAAATATAGTAGGTTTGGCTCCCACTGTGACACAGAGCAGAGCAGTGGAAGAGCGCACAATGAATCTGAAGGCAAAAATGCCCAGGATCGGCACAGCAGTGAACAATTTTTTTTTTTAAATGTTTTCCTGCCCTCATGAGTATATGAGCATTATGACATCTTCGATGTCAAACGTATGTTCCTTCACTTCCTACCTCACCTCTGTATCTGTAACTCCTGGCTTAGGGATTGCACATAGTATGTGGCCAATATCCAGATTGGATACCTTAATTGAAGAATAAAAAATTCATAGAGAAAAATAATCTTTATGATCTCATGGTTCCCTCCACATCTCTGACTGCTCTAGGAGGAAATACTCTGGATGACAGGTTTATCTCTTGATAGCAAATAAAGAGCCTAGCTTCCACTTCCACCTGGGTAGCTTATGAGTCCTATATATGTGTTGTGTTTTCTGTGGTGTTTTATTTGGACCTCATAAATCTGATACTATTCCAAGGTTTCATAGTCCAGAAGTTTATCAAGGTCACAGTACTCCAGACAATGGGAGTTGGTGTGACAATTTCTGGGTTTCAGACTGCTGTATTTCACAGAAAAGAACCTGTCCCTACAGCCCCTTTTGCAGATGCTGTATTCAACATTCTGTGAGCAGAGCCTTAGATTTGCCTTCTGCAGCCTGGGCAGACGAGAGGGCACTGGGATTGATCTCAAGCCCTTCTGGAGCAGACATTTCCAGGATTCTGCTGAACTTGTTGGCAAAACTCTCTAAGTGTTGTGAGTAGCATTTATATGAGCAGCTGTTCTTTTCATTCCTATAAGGTCCTCTCACTGGCCAAGGTCTTTTTCTGGGCCATTATAAATGCCAAATTAGCTCAAAAGGCATGGATAAAGACTTTTCATAAACACTGCATAAAAGTGATTCAGTTCAACAAACATTTTGGTGTGTTGATTCTGTGCTGGGCATTGTGCTGATCAGATGGAGGGAACCAAAACCACAGAGCAGTTGAGAATGTGAAGTCAGGTTGGATGGCCTCGGTTCCACCCCTCAATGAATAGGGGAACCTGGCCGAATCCTTGTGCCCTTCTGCCTCAGTGTTCTAATATGTAAAATGGGGATAATAATGGCAAAAACTTCAAAGATTATTGTTAAGAATTAAGTGAGAACAATGCATTGTACATAGTGTTAATAATCATCATCATTATCGTTCTCATTAATAAGGATTGCACAGACCATACACTCCTGGAGGGTGAGGATTAAGCTGTCCACCTTAGTATTCACCCAGTGCCCGGCAGAGAACCTGGAGTACAGTTAACTACTTACTTTTTTTTTTTTTTTTTTTTGAGTTCTACTCAAATAGAACTCAATACTGAAATGCATCAAGTTGCTTACTATGTCTGTCCTATTAGAAAATGCCCTAACTTCAGTCCTGAGTCATTCTGTTGGGGAAAATCCATACTGTTTACAGCACCCCAGCCTCTACGGTGTCTCTTGGCTCTCTTGCTCTCTGTCTACCCTCCGTTTGCATTTCAGGATTATTAGAGTTTAAGAGGGAGAGGGGAGAAGATAAAAAGGCGGAGATGAGAAAGGCAAAGTCAGAGTAAACAGAGAGATAAGACACAGCTCCAAGCACCAAAAGGGAGTAAAATAATGAAAAACTATTCTCTTCCACTTAACACTCACTCTGTTTCCACTCTCGTGTGGACTCTCGCGCACTTCCCTTGCTTAGAAGTCCTGCCTCCTCCTTCCCCCAGGCACCCAGATCCTTGGCCCAAAGATGTGTTTCTACAGGCCCACAGGAGTATTTTCAACACAGGACATACTTTCTTGATAGGCCTGAGTGGTATTGTTCAGAGGCCCAAATGTGATCTTACTGCTTTCACTCATTAATTCATTTCTGCACTAGGCAACTGGCTCATCTGAAGTATCCTGAGTTCCTACTCTTTAGCAGTTACTGCACTAAGGTGAATGGGACAGATGAATGAGTCCTGGGCCTCAGCCTCAGAAGACATAAAGAGACATCAGTGTGAATGAATAGTTATACTAGTGAGATAAATTCAGACAGAAGTACCTATGGGTGCTGTGTGGACAAAGAAGTAGGAATGACTAATATTATATAGGATTTTTCTTGGCTACATATACAGTCTTTCTCAACCTTCTCATTCTCTGCTCTCAACACTCAATTATCTTGGTAAATTCAATTGGTCTATTCGATAATTGTTTATTGAGTACTTGCTATATGTGGAACTTTGCAGAAATCTAAAGTATAAGTGATATTTTCTTGGGGCACCTGAGTGGTTCAGTCAGTTGAGCGTCCAACTCTCGATTTTGGCTCAGGTCATGATCTCAGGGTCAGGGGATAAACCCCCCCAAGTGAGGCTCAGCTTTCGGCGGGGAGTCTGCTTGAGATTCTCTCCTTCTGACCCTCCCCCTGCTCGTGCTCGCTCTCTTTCCCTCTCTCTAAAATAAATAAATACATCTTTTAAAAAATGTTATTTTTTTCCTCCTGGGTCTTCACAAAGTATTAGGGAGATAGAAACAAACAACAAAAAAACAAACCTCACGGCTTTCCTCTAAACAATACAGATTACAGTGTGGAAGAAGGTCATGAAGGAGACAGAGCTTAGCTTGGGCTTGCAGGTATAAATTGGGGATTGGTACCTGGAAGACAGAAGAAAAGACTTTCTAGGCAAAGGGAGAAACTTGGGGTCTGGAGCAGACAGACTCATGGTGGGTTCAAAGGACATTAAGAAAAAGAACGGCTGAATTCAGAGTGTTGGGTTAGGAGAGATGGTGGGAGAAAAGGTTGGATTGATGGGAAGAGTCAAATTATGCAGAGCCTAGAAATCCCAGAAAAAAAAAAAGTCTAATTAATTAGAGTATCCAGAGTACTCAGGAGTCCATTCTGCCCTTTCTGGGAAAACAAAGGGCGAATGAATGAATTACAGGCTTTCTTTGGCCAATTGAACACACTAGATAGTTCTGTTGTGAAGAGACATTGGTATCCTCTAGCCTGGACTTAATATTTAACTTCTCGCCTTTGCCATCTTTATTAAATGTCAGTCCCTGTTGCTGCCTTTAAACCTTTTCACTTTGATCTCTCCCCTGTTGTGAGGTCTGTTGGTGGTTATGTGGAAAATCATAGTTACCTAGATTCCTAAGTTCTGCTCATGTGGCTCACCTTTTGTCTGCATGTCCTAAAATGATGACAGCTTGTCAACAATGTCACAACCCAGTATGGGCCGACCTTTCACATTCTCACCTTCCAGACTGATGTTTCTGAAAACATGTCAACACACATGGCTTGGAGTGTGGTTGTGGAGGTGTGGGTAGAAGAGTGGCTGCTGTCATGCTGAGGAGAGCACTCACGGAGACAAATAAAATGGAAAACAGATGACAAATAAACATATATATATATATAGAGAGAGACCTGAAGAGCTTGAAGACTTGAAAGAAATAATGGTGGCCATCCTATAAAGAAAAATCAGGCTACTAAGCATTTAAACCACAAGTTGAATATGGTTTATAAAAAGTAGCATGGGAAATCAGTGTGGGACAGAGCCTGGGTTAACGTGAGGCCTCTAGCTAGGGGGCTGAGAAATAAATTTCTCTTGATACTCTTCTTGGTGTCAGAGGGTCTCCGAGATTATCGTCCCACTTTCCCTGTTGCTTCTGACCTGGGTCCTTTGCTCTGTTGGCTGTGGAAGGAAGGAAAGGCAGCTTCCTTCCTAACTTCTCTCCTACGGCCCACCTCCTCAGCCCACATCAATGAAGGAAAACATGCATGGCTAATCTTTCCAGGTTTTCTGAGGGCTTTTCCAATTGGGAAAGCGGACCCGAGCTTATTGGGGATCCCTTCCCAGCCCTCTTTCTTTTTGGCCCACAGGCCAAAAATAGTCACAAGGATACTCAAAGGAATAAAGTAGCTCCATCTAATATGGCGAAGGAAATTTTCTCTCTTTGTGCGTCTCCTGGGAGTTTCATAAATGAAGCTGAAACAGGAAGTTTATCCCTCCTGAGGCTGAGGGGCGGGACCAGTGTCGACTGGAGGCTATCTATCGTTTTGAGGGGAAGGAGAGTCTTACAGGTTTACCTTCTCCTTTTGTTTCATTTCTCTAGCCAACAACCCCATGAATCCTGACCAGGCCTGGCCAGGCTTTGATGTGACAAAGAGGTTGTGAGGAAGCTATCAAAACAGTATTTTCAAGACAGAATAAGAAACAAGAGAACCAGGATCCCAAGTTGAGGTTCAACTATTTTCTTTTTTCCCAGAGGGGATTTCCAGTTGGCCTATTGGCACAAGTAGCGTTTTGTTGTAGTGAATTTGCAAAACAAGACTTAGACATATTAACTTACCTTCAGCTTATAGTTTGGGACAATTGAGGTGAAAGGGCAGAAACCACTTAAGGAAGTACCCGTAGCATACAATAATACTGCTCTGCCCACAGATTTTTCAAATTACATGTCTTCCTTCATTCAAAAATATTTGCTGCTAACTTATTTGGGTCTTGGACGGACACCAAAAAATAAAGTTGCTGTTTTTTTTTAATCTGGAGGATCTTCCAGTCTAGTGGAAGAAGTGTTCATGTCAATGGCTGTAAGACTGCACCTGGTGACAGGCTTCAGAGAGGAGCTACGATTCCCTTTGAGATTTTTAAAGAAAAATGAAAGCTGACTGATCTGACAGTGATAATGGGTAGAATGACTTGACTCGTAGGGAAATGGGATGAGGAAAGACAGAGAATTAACAAAGTCCAAGGTTTGGGGGATTCAGGGATTAATGGGGATCCTGGCTTGACTGGAAATAAGAGTCATGGGAAGTGATATATATATGAAGATGGAAAACTGTTTTGTTTCTTCATATAGGGCTTCAATGCTGTGTTAGAATCTGTGGTCCATGAAGTAATGAGAAACCACAAAATCTTCTGAGCAGGACAGGACCTTGATGAGGAGATCTTCAAGGCTGGGTGAGAGGTTTCCTTCCACGTCCCCCCACGCCCCCCATCACGTCCTGCAGCATCCCGGATTGCAACTGCCTCGATCTGTCCTCACTGAGTGATTGTGGACTCTTGTAAGGCAGGAACCACTTCTTGGATGGCGAAAACGAGCATCTAGAGAACATGTGTGAGAGAAACTGGTACATACAATGGGCTAAAAAAATAAATGATTTAAATAGATAAATGAAAATATTAGAGCTGACAAATATTGCAGCATTCCAGGGAGCAGAGATATTTTGGATGGAGACTTGACAGCTCTTGAGACTGAGCGAATTTAGTGGGCAAGAGAAATGATTTTTCAATGTGGTGACTTCACGAATGGAGGTGCCTTGAACAGAAATAAGGTAGTCAATAAGCCATCAGCACTGATATTTCGATGGAAAAATATGGCTAGTGCACTCTTCTAAACCCTCATTCTTAGAATTATGCAAGTTGAAATAGCATTCCTGGTCCCTGAAAACCGATGTCATTTAGACAATATTATAAAACAAAATCAATGTTTACGAAATTTACTATTTGCTTACATTTTAAAAAAAACTTCTGTATTAAAAAGCAAATCAATGTGTTTGTCAGATGCCTTTTGAATGTCTACGTAGCTGAATATCTTGCCTCATGTCCAGTGTATGACCAGTCCCTTTCACCCTCTACGAGTTAAGGAAACTCCCATAAAGAGGATGGAAAGAAAGTGCGGATCTATTATTCTTTGTTATATGATGTAGCTAACTGGTAACATTGCCCTGTTATTTCTCCCAAATCATCCTGGTTGAGTAGCAGAAGTGGACAAGGTATGAAAGTGATGGAGAGAGACTGTGGTCCCCTTCAGTACAAAATGAGGGGTATCATTCTTTGTCACTTTCTTTGGTAATGCTAATATAAATTTAACATTCTATTTAATTAAAAGGTTTTAAAAAATGAAACACTAAATGTTTAACAGATTAAAGTTATGAAATTAATCATAACATTATCAGAGACTACTGGTGGTAGTAGGTAGAGTATAATGTTCAGGAATGCAATTTTTTACCCAAAGAGCCCCAGAAATTGTGTTAACTATGTCCGTACTCCAGGAGAACTACAAAGTATTGCAGGAATTTGGAGCAGGGAGTCATCATTTATGGCTGGGTGATCCAGAAAGTACTCATGTACTTGAAGGTACATGAGTTTGGCCTTGAATTATGGATAGATTTGCAATAGGCAGAAACTCAAGGAAAAAGATTCCAAATAATAAACTGCAGAAAGCTACACTGCTCCATGGCTCCTGCATCTCAGCACTAGAATACTGATTATGCTGTAAGTCTACAACTATTAAGAAATACGTATCCCAGAAGTTAACCCAGAAACACATGAATAGAAAAGCCCCCAATTACACAGCTGCAAAAATTTAGTTAGATGTCACAGAGTAGTAAGTATGTATAATAAAATTCAGGTTTGTTACAATTTATACCATGTTAGAAGAAAGCAATTCCTTTGGAAGGAACCTTATTTCACCATTGACTTATAATTATAGATGTACTTAATTCCATCATTGATTTATTTTTATTGGTAATGAGGATTAGTACTTTAGCTTAAAGTATCTCTCTTCCATGTATGTCAAGTAGTTAATGACCTGTAAATGAACTTAAATATGCTAAAGAAGCTCATTATTTAAGGTAATTATTTAGCAAAGCGATGATCCTTTGATTATGCAAATTACTGACATTAAATTATAAATCTGTGAGTATCCAGTTTTATGTTTCATTCCGGGCCCTCAACGTGACCTTCCAAACCAGGTATTTATTGCTTGATCCAAAGTTAAGATGACTAAGAGGACGATGAAAATATATACTTTAAGGGTGACAAGAGAGAGTAGCTGGTAGCAACATCCAGGGATTTCTGTATTTCCTTCAGCTGATGGAGTTGGAGCTGGAGTCGATGATGATGATGATGATGATGATGGTGATGGTGATGATGATGGTGATGATGATGGTGATGATGGTGATGGTGATGATGATGGTGATGATGGTGATGATGGTGATGATGAAGCTGTGGCTTGCTATATTCCTCCTGCTGAGTTGTTATTTAGGTTTGTGAATATATTATGTGCCAATCATAAGCATATTCTAAAGATTTGGGGCTTTAATGTTCCTTTATTCGAAGACAATCTTCATCAGACAGACATTTATAAGTTACTTTTTATGTATGTACTAAGTGCCAAAACATTTACTAGGGACTGAAAGTAATCTGTGCCTGGTAGCAAGGAAGAGGGGTGACTGGGGGAAAGAAGCAGGCAATCAATAGACCTTTTCATTGTGAGCTAAGTGAGATGGATGAGTTCTGGTCAGATACACGGAGAAGAATTAGAAGACTCACCTTGGTCCAGTCTGGGAGGAAGAGGGAAGGTGGTAGAAGTGAAAACAGATTGAAGGCTAAAGGGAGTAAAACTTGGAGCTGGGAAGTGGGGCTGTCTTAGGCAGAGAGAAAAAGCCTGGGAGAGGTGAGTAGCAATGGGCTGTTCTCTGGACTGCGGATAAACTCAGTATGACTCCAGTGCTGACTGAGTATCAGGATCACAGTGGAGGCGGTGAAAAATGAGGCTGGAGAGGGAAAAGAGGGAAGAAGGGGCCAGAAGTTTTATTTTGAGGGATATGTTAGGAGGCATTGAAAGATTTTAAGTAAGGGGCAAATCAGGTTTGCATTTCAGAAAGATCAGCATTATGAAAGGGGCTCAAGCCACTTGTGATATTATAAATATCCAGTAGCCTATTACCTGGGACCAAAGGGCAGGAGGGTCTTCCGTGTGCTGAGTTCTCTTTAGTTGCTGTCTCCAGGCATGTGCAAGTGGAGGCAGTGTCTATTTACTAACATACAGAGGTATTCAGTATCTTAGCCATCATAAAGCTGTACTCATACATGCTAGCTGAGTATCTGTTCTGGGTAGAAGGCACCAGATTCAGTCAAGGAGAGCTATAGGAGGTTACTGATATAACCCACATAGATGTTAACAGAAGTCACAAGAGAGATCAAGACACTTGAATGAACTCAAGACACCCACAAAGAGAAATTAAATGGCTTGGCTATTAAGTGGTGGGGATTGAGTGAAAGGGAGGGTAATAGGGGATGCCTTGTCTCCTGGCTTGAGTCAACAGGTGGATGGGGTGGCCATTCATTAGTTCATTGAGAAAAGTGTGAAAGGAGAGTAGAATAGCCTGAGGTGGGAACACCAGTGAGTTTACTTGAGGTATCTCTGGAACACTGAGGAAGAGATGTTTGCTTGGCATTTTTGATCCTTTAAATTGGAAACTCAGGAGAGAGAGAAACAAGAGCTGCAGGTTTAGGAATCATCATTACGGGTGGGAGTTGGAGCCATTCATGGTGGATGATGTCTTCCAAGCAGAGCATATAGAGTGAGGTGCCACCATCTTGGGTGTTGAGTCTTAAGTGTTCCCTAGGTGATAGCCCTTTGTATACACACACACACACACACACACAGAGTTCAGTGGATTTAGGAATTGGTACATCATATCAAAACAGATATGAGATTTACTAACCTACTGCAACCACTCTCTTACACATCTCAGTATTTACAAGTTTCATAGGTGGCGGGGGGTGAAGTGCATTCATAAACATGTCCCTTTGTGGATCAGGATATCCCTCCCCTACTCTTATTCACAAGGAAGAATACGTGCTTTTATAGACTTGGTGCAGAGACATTGTTTTCGGTTTGTTCTTCTCTCCTTCCCAAATACTAAGAGGAATACGAGAATCTTAATTGATCTCCAATAAAAAATTCAGAGGAAAATTATTTTTTTTAAATACTTTTTTTTTTTTAAGATTTTATTTATTTGCGAGAGAGAGAATGAGAGACAGAGAGCATGAGAGGGAGGAGGGTCAGAGGGAGAAGCAGACTCCCTGCCGAGCAGGGAGCCCGATGCGGGACTCGATCCTGGGACTCCAGGATCATGACCTGAGCCAAAGGCAGTTGCTTAACCAACTGAGCCACCCAGGCGCCCGAGGAAAATTATTCTTAATTTATATTGTCATCCTAACATATAAATTGAGTCTCTTGTTTACTAATTTTCTGCCTTTTCCTAAATTCTATGTCTTGTCTACCTATTCTTTTTCTGTTCTTCTCCAGGCCTTCGTACCCTTGAGAATTATTAAAACTGAGTCGTAGCTTCTTGCTTTCTGCCTCTCTCAGAAATCCTTCTGAATATGGCTGCCAACATACTTCCAAAACTCCGCTTCCATGACATCTCTCACCAAGGGCTGGCAATGACTTTTCCATTGCCAATTACATCAAGCACAGACTTCTTTCACTCCAGGCTCTCTAGAATAAAACCACACCTAGCCTATGAATGGTTTTAATGATTCCCTGATAGAGCTCTTTAAGGCAATCAGATCTAAATCTTCATTGACTCACCCCCCAGTCTGCTGTAATTCTTACACTTGTTTTCTGTTTTGCAGAGCTGGGATCTCAGCAATAATAAACATGGTTTATTAGAAAGACCACAGAGATGAGACTCAGAAGAAACTCTGGCCCTAGGTTTAGAGCCTAGTGACTCTTTTGACAAGCTATTTAATTTCTTATCTATAAGATAAAGAAATCTGCTAGCACCTTACGGAATTATTCTGAAGGGTAAATGAGACCATCTATGTGAATGTGCTTTCTAAATCATAAAGTGCTAGATAAAGCAATTTCTATGTAATCAAAATTTCTCTTATCTGAAATTCAAGAATACATGATTTTTAAACAATGTATATGTTTGATAGCTTTGAAATTTTCAGTGTTCCTAGATACACATTAGAAGTCACTACTATTTGAAATAATTAAAAAGAGGGACCTGGAGGTAGGGAACAGAAATAGAGGCCAGATAAATACTCAACAAATTCTTGGGGTTTCTCAACATTGGTTTTCCAAAAAGGCAGGTTTAAAAGGGTTTTAAGTTAGCCTAGGATGTAGGACTACACTCTTGCCAACTATATTCCTATGATGAGGAATGCAGATTAAGTATAAAGGGAATGGTAGTTCCAGGAGTGAGGAAGATTGAGCCATGAAGTCACAAAGATTATCAAAAATTTGGTTGAGGAATCAAAAGCTAAAAATTCAAAAAATTAAGTGCTTTCTAATATATGTATTATCTACAATAAAGCAGAAACAGATATATGAGTAAATCATAACTTTGTTGCAAAAAGATTACAAAAAGTATCTGGTAAATGGAAATTAGTAATACACTACCCATTAACACTAATATGATTCAAAATGTCACTTGGATTGCAGTTTTCAGTTCAATGAATTCAAAAGTATTTATGAGTTTGTGTAGGTTCACTCAAGACCCTTTATCTGTAAGCCTACTTTCCTTCATTTGCCAATTTTCCTTTCCTTTTTATTTTAAAGGCCTTGTCCTCAGGTTGGGGGAGATCTATGTGATATTGAGGGTCTGGCTAATACCATGGATCTTCCATGGTATTTCCCCCATAGCTATAATGCAGATCATCCATTCTTTTCCTAAGCATTGCTTGCATTTTGGGTCTTTTCCATTCAACATTGTTGTTTTTGTGCGATTCATGAATTATTTCCAAACGTGGGTTTGTTTTTCCCAAACAGATTGAAGGTTCCTTAAGGCCAACACAAAATCTAATACTCTCTATTCCTTATGAGAATATTGTGACTGTAAATAAGCACACTAGATGCTGAACAAGTATTCCTAGAGTAACTGAAATCAAGTGTAATAAACAGAAGTTTGCTATCTATGATTTCTCAGCTCTAAAAGTAACATGAGTAAAAAATGTTATTTCTTGTGGGGATATAAACTGAGTTCCTCATATTTACTATTAATGTGTTTAGAAAACCAAATTTGTTTAAGGACTAATGTCTTATTCAGTTAATGAGATGTCTGTTATAAAAAGTAATGGTTTAAAAATCATTTTCCAATTACTAATCAAGTCAGAAATGCTTAGAAAATTTAAGATGGTTCCTCTGGAATGCTCCTTTGGATATTCCTAAGTGTTTATAGAGAATACCTACAAAATGTATAAGTCTTTTGTTTCAGTCCTGTATTTCTTGACACGATTTGAGATAAAAATGGTACTCAACATGGCCAGTTAAATCTATCGCAAGTATTTGAGGGGAATACTGGCAAGAAAGGTTTTTTTTTTTTCTCTTATTCCCTCTTATTTTAAAAGTTTTTTTTTTTTTTAAAGATTTATTTATTTATTTATTTGAGGGAGAGAGAATGAGAGAGAGCACATGAGAGTGGGGAGGGTCAGAGGGAGAAGCAGACTCCCCACCGAGCAGGGAGCCCGATGCGGGACTCGATCCAGGGACTCCAGGATCATGACCTGAGCCGAAGGCAGTCGCTTAACCAACTGAGCCACCCAGGTGCCCTTTAAAAGTATTTTATAAGTGAAAAGGGCAACATCGTTTTTAGAGTTTGTTGAGAATTTCAAATATCTAGTCCCCAGAAGCAAGATTCATCATCAGGAATATCTAAGGCCTAACCGGTTTTCAAAATAGTGCCCACATATACCGTACTTGTTGAACAAATTCAGATTTATTGAAAGTAAACATTTACATTGGCTACAATGTTAGAACTATTACAAAGCTTGATAAAAGAGGCTTAAGTAGCAATAGAAAGCAAGTGCAATAAAAAGTGAATAGAGAAAATATTTGGCCTTAGTGATCTCTTGGCAGTATTTACATTATGTACATATTGTTAAATATTTATAATAACTCTAAGGCACCAAAGGCTAAATAGCAGGTTGCAATACTATTTTGTGCACAAAAGTCAAGAAATTTATTGTAAAGAAGACTGGATAGTTAAAGAAACATAGGCATCTTTTAATGTTTACATAAAGGAGTGGCTGTATTTTTTTAAATCTCAAATGACACATTAAATATTGGGCAGATTGAAGAAAATATTTTTAGAACATTAAATTATGTTGACTATGTAAATAAGCACTATTTTTTTTTACTGACTTGCTGGTAAATGTGTAATGTAATCTACTCTTCAACACAGCTTTTTCACACTCATGGATATGTTTTGTCTAAAAACTACTTGAAATTCTTTTAACCTACAAAAACTTATCCTAATATATCATAGTGTATACAAAATCTCCAGGAAAAATTGACTGGACAATAATATACATCAAATTTATATATAATCTGACAAAAATTTAGCAGGCATTCAATGCCAAAAGAATTGAATATTCAGTCTGCCATTCTGGCAAAGCAGTTGAGTATTTTAATCCTTTAACTGTAAGTGGGCGATTGTTTGTGGCTTAGGTGAGTGGACATAAAGTTGGCCCATGGAGAAAACCAATCTTAAAGGGAACTAACCATATTCAAACTTTGCCTTGAAACCCCTTGAAACACCCACTTACTGGGTCTTAGCTATGTCACTCAGCACCAATGACTGAAATATCCATATTTCTGCATGTCAGGAGGTAACTGACAATATCTATGTCCAGCAACATGGTCTTGACTGAATTATCTGATAATTTCCATTTGCAAAATTTTATTGTTCCTTCGACTGGAAACCAAGTTACCTTAACAAACAGTATATCATTTGTCTTGAGGTAGTGTTATAATGAAGAATTCAGCAGAACAATCGAATACCATCCTAATATTTTTACAATGTGCTTCAAGTGCTACTATGAAATCCACATACTTCAGTGGTAGACAGTCCAAGGTTGAGTGGCCCTTCGTGACATATTAAATTACTATCTGATGAAGGCATCCAGACATTAACAAGGAGGATGAGTTTTTCCTTAGAATTTTCTCAAACACCATGGCCTCTGGCAAGTTACGGTATTATGGTATGAAGTACTGCTAAAATTCTTTCAATGATATTAAAAATTCATAGATTTGCATATTAAAAGTTTCCTTTCTTTTAGCAAAGCGGAGAATAATTGAGAGATGTCTTTTCTAAACTCTTAAGTTTTTCAATGAGAGATATTCAGAACATTAACAACAGTTTTGGGATTGGTTTTTTACATCACATATTTGATACTAAGTTTAAGGATGTGGCACTCATTTAAATTTTAAATTGAAAACCACCTTCACACCCAACATTTGACTGAGATTTGTTGAGCAAAAAAAATAAAAATCATTTCAACATAATGCAATGTAAGGCACCAAAAGTGCCTTCCCATAATGTATTCTATAGCACTAGGTTATAAGTATATTATTACTCTTTTCTCTTCTTGAATGTTCAATCATTTTCTTCTCTTTTTTAATCCAGTGGACAGTGAAAGAGGACAAATTACTCATTGTGAAATGTTTACAAAATCAGTAACGCAGGAAAAAGTAGAAATAAATTAAGGTTCTTCTTCCCCTACTTCAAGAATGAAAATAAATGATTACCTTTGCTCAGTGGGTTAATACTATGTAGTAATGGCTACACAATTAATGTAACTATAACAAAGCATCAGTGAACAGACTTCAAATATTATATAAATACAATACAATATCCATGTTTGGAATCATCAAATATCTCAATAGGTAATCTTAATGGGGTGACTGAATCAAGGCATGATAATGTTCAAACTTCTACATTTTAAAGACCTACTTGGATCTTGGAAGCATGATATTCATTTACTAATGATAGATACTGAAATTAGATTCTTTAAAAATAAAGATAAGTATCAGGATGCTGTAGTTACCACAATATCAAAAGTTCAATTAAAGGACTGGCTCTAATACTTAGAATATTTGCTTACAAGGTTCTGAACTTAATTTTTCAAAACAAATTTACAATCTGTCATTCTACATTGCAATAACATTCAATGAATTACCATTAGGAGACATCTGATTTTATTATCATAAAAGATGTCTATTGTCTGTAATATTTAGTAGGCATTAAAACTATCAACCACTTCCCTTGCTCTAAGAGTTTAATCTACTTTTATTCTTGAACTGGCAGTAGAAGTTTGCATTATGCCAGCTTTTCCTCCCTGAAATACTCTCCCCTGAGTCCTCCAAGTTACCCTTCCAGTTCAGATTCTCATACTACACTCCTTACAGATCACTCAACTGTGAAGTCAGACCTTAATGGATTAGGTCCGTGGTTTTAAAACTACGTTTGGAGGCACCGGAGGCCACACAGGTCGGGCTCCAAGACCTCAATTTCTAAATCCTGCTAGTACATCTTCACAATGCTGCTATCTACCGAACGAGCCACAAAATTAATTTGAAAAATAATTTTGTTGCTTAAAACTGTTTTTAAAACCCAGTCAAAGGTTTTTGGAAGCCTTGGGGAATCTTGACAGAAAAAAAGCAAGTCGTCCTCTTGTCGCATGTGAAGTCTTCAAGTATCTGGTCACAGAACACTAAGTAAGATACTATAGCTTGGCCCTACCATGCAACACGATCCCTCAGTCTGGCTTTTGAGTTCAGAGGCACAAATCAGAACAGATCAGTGTTTTAAGTGGATCCTATCACAATGATTAATATCCCATCCACCTTAAGACTATTTTTGCAGAAATAAGTGGCATATCAATTATTTACAATACAAGAAAACAAACAATTAGCAAATACTTCTTAGATAGCAACCCTTAACAATGAGTATGACCTTTGTGCTCCCCTTTTATGCCAAAGGAAATAAACACAGAAGTTATAACATTATATTTGCAAATGACTAAACATTTTTATTTATTTTTTCTTTCTAAATAAATTAGAATCAGATAAGAGCCTAATGACTCAGGGTTTGAACAGAGTGGTAGACTTGCTAATTAAACTGCTCTCATGAATGGCCTTATTCCAAAGACATCATGTAGGAAAATAAACACTGTCTAAAACTTATGATGAATAAGAATAACTTTAGGACCCAAAGAAACAGAAATGATTTTGATGAGCACATGACTCTTGAAAGGAAAATGCTAAGAGCTGGTGTTATTATTCTCTATAAACTTATTTGTGTTCTTTTAATATAAAAGAAACTTCAACGTTTGTCTTCTTTCTCAATACGAAAAAAAATAAGCAGAGGTATTAGATGAAAAAATACAAAAAATGCTGGTGTGGTATAAATAAATTTTAAAAATGTTCCATTGTAGGAAATAAAAAATATATACCGTTTGTTTAAATTCTGAGGCCCTTCTTTTAAACATATCATCATTTGAATATAGAATTAGTCCACCTGGGGCATCTGTGTTCCCCAAATTATAACTGTTAGATAACATTATAAAAGAGTTGAATTCTAACTGAAGGGGAAATTATTTAAACAAATAGAAAAATTGTTTCTAAATATCTTCAGTGAATGAATGGTGGTAAATTTGACTCATGTCTTGGTTTATGTCCAGATTTACTGCTTACTGAATATTATTTTCTTTTCATCAAATGAGCATAGAATCGTGGAGCCGTGCTATCTCTGTTGTCAAAGCACATATATGTGCATATACACACATAATTGCACGATCACACATTTTGATGCATCAATCTATAGATATATACATTACATACTCTTGGGCAAAGCACTGCATCTAAGACCTAATTGTTTTTGTATAAGAAAAAAATAACAGGAGAATAGGAAATATCCCTCCCCAAAACATTTGAATGTTCATACCACTAATTAAGTAGCACACCAGAATGTGCAAACATACTTATTGCAAAGTACTGTATAGATTTAGACGTCATTATAAAATGTTCTCAGATCTATTTTGGTAACCTAAAATGTCGGTATATAATACAAATTTCCAATTAAAGAGTTTAATATAAAAATATCAGCACAAAACTGTTTTTTCAATCTGTTTATTGTGTGAGCAACCCAAACTTCAGTTTAAGTGCTGTTGTAATTTTATTACTAGATTCCATAACCCTACAATTGATAAATTTTATACCATTTTAGGTATTTAATAAGATACTTAGAAATACTAAGAAAAAAATCAGTATTCAAAGGGTTACTTTTGTTTATAATAACAATAAATTATTTTATCATCTTCTTCAGTTCAAAATCCAGCTTTGAACCCGAGGAAGGCTTTCAAATCATGTTAATTAAATGATGGTCCTTTAACCAGTAGCAGTTTGATTACCAATTACTCGAAGGATCTCTTTGTGAATGCCTCCTTCTTGTGTGTTAATATTCGTATCTCCAACCTGACCATCTTCATAGCTAAAACACAAAAAAGAAACGTAAGACATTTTTAAAAAGACGAAACACTAACAAAAAAAAGCACCCCTCAGAAATGCCATTTGATACCTAAAATATAGCCAAAGGGATTCAGTAGTGAAGACGTTATTTCTCAGTTGTATTTAATAATGTGTTCGCAAATGCAGAAAAGCCTGCATGACTAAACACATGATTATCCCAAATCATGCCCTGATTTGCCCCTCCCTCTCTCCCTCTTTCCTTCCTTCCCTCCTTCTTTCCCTTTTAATCTTAACTTTTTCATCCCCACATAAAGCATTGTTCTTGTCTTTGCCTGGCGGGCATTTCCCACGGCAGCTGTTCTACGGAGCCCACCGTGAAAGAACATACCAGCTTCAGCTTTCGGTTCCGTAGGTTCGAATCTTGTGAACCCCACTCCCACTTCACTCATTTGTTTATTTTCTGATCTGCGACACCCTGAGAAATGACTTCACTTTCTGCCACTGCTCCCTCACAGTGCCTGCCCTCTCATTATTATTCCGTCGTGATCAGTGCCGCCTTTTTTTCCTTATCACTGGCGGCTCTGTGTAGTCTGACTCTAGAAGATACTCTTATTTGTGCTGATACTTCACACAAGAGTGCAAGTGTGCTAAGTTTCGCTAAGCTATAGAAGTGGAAATATAACATTAAAGGACAGCGATTACTAAGTCCTTTAGAAGGAAAGAATTGCGTATTAGATGATTATTCATTTCCTCTAATAAACTTACTTGGGCAAAAAGAATTTTCCAAGAATGAATTTTTAAACTTCCGTGATAAGATTCAGAAGTAGAATAGGTGATGAATTAATTTTACTTCGTAAAAATGACTTCAAGACAGAAGCTTTCGAGAAGTGGTAATTACTTCAAAATAGATAACCATGGGTGTAAGCAGTCTCAAAGATTTATGCGCACCCCTGCCTTTTTCTCACCACATTAAAATTCTCCTGAAATAGCACAATACAGGAAAATGGAATAGATGACATACAGCAATGAGAACTCAGGTCCTTACATAATCCACTGCTCAAACACCTAGTGATAACTCCATTTGTAGCAAGTTTAAACTCTTTAAGAACTGACCCACGGTGGCCAATCAACTAGGTTAATTCTATCCGTGTAAGTACATACACATGCACGCATGCACGTGTTTATCTATGACACTCAATGGTGAAGCACTACTGTGAAGAAAAGAAAGGGATATGTGGTACACGGCCTACTTATAATGATTTTCCCAGGAGACCAAACTGTAAGTGCTCTGTTAATTAAATGGAGAATGTTAAAGTGAAATGCTTTAAGCAATGTCCAACGCTAGTTTGGAGCTTTGTGGCAAACCGTATAAAAGATACATTTTATGGGGCAAGTAAAATATGTTATATGGTTTCTGTGTACATCCTGGCTACCCCCGGGGCCAAAGGGTAAACTAAGGCATCCATAACGCTGAGCCAAGGCTGGGGAGGCACCCTGGCTTGCAGGCTCATCCCGCGGGAGATAATGGTATTCACCAAGCCAATCCAGCTAGTTCCTCAAGGATCTGGATTTCGGAAAGCAAAAAGACACTGCCAAAAAGAGGATGGAGAGACAAAGAAAACCAGAGTGCCAGTTACGCATACCAGTCCACGCGGATCTCTCCTCACTTTCCTAATACGCATTTGTGTTTGCTCTGACCCTGTGGCATCTGTGTCCTCTGTACACTGGACGCAAAGCTGAGTAAGACAGTCTTGGCTTAACTGGTACCTGCGTACTACCAGCTCTATTCCTTTCAATTTAAAGCTGACCTTTGAGATTTGTCTACAATACATTCTAACCGCTCATGCTTTCCTCAACCCACTGCAATCATTCTTCCGACCCTACCACTCTACTGAAAGTCTGGACAACGGTTACCCATGGCCTCTTATGTGAAGAATTCAGATTCTACCTGCTACGTCTGCAGTATGTGATACAGTTGACTGCTCTTTTCCCTGAAGCGATATTATCTCTTCACTCCCTAGTTGGTCCTTTGATTATTAATTCTGTTTCCTTCATTGCGTCCTCTTCCCTGGCCTCCCATTTCAATGCTGGCTTTATCCACAATTCACTCTCAGTGTTTTCTCTTTTCATGATATGCAAACTCTCAATTATTTCAGTCTCTCCCGCTGCTTTAATCATCACCCACATGCTGATTCCTAAACTATATCTCTAATCCTTACATCCTTCCCTAACTATAATCTCCCCACAGAAATCACAAATCTAGTGTATTCAAAATTGCTTAATTTTTTAACCCCAAGCCTGCTTTTTTACCTCTATCATAATCTCAGTTTGGAGTACCATCATGTACCCAGTCTCTCAACAAGAGAACTTCGGTCATTCTTGGCTCTTCCATGTGCCTAAATCCAATAAATCACCAAGTTATCTTGCTTCTGTTTTCCTAATTATTGCCAGGTGCATCTTCTCTCCATTTGATGCCATTACCTCCGTTTATGGCTTCATTATCATTCGTCTAAATAAGTGATTTTCAAGTTGCAGGTTACACGTACAATTAGC
Organism: Leptonychotes weddellii; assembly: GCF_054177405.1. Taxonomy (NCBI): domain Eukaryota; kingdom Metazoa; phylum Chordata; class Mammalia; order Carnivora; family Phocidae; genus Leptonychotes; species Leptonychotes weddellii. Next base: position 33,624,157 of record NC_138375.1, on the reverse strand, counting down.
GGGTTCTGAAATTAACTTAGATTGTCTGGGCTAGCATTTTTCAGTGAAACTAGAATAGGATAGGACACAGAATACCGAATGCACCACACAAAGCAAGCATTGTTTTTTCCCAAGTCACAATGTCAAAAACGTTTTCTTTTGGAGTGAGAAACACTGACCTAGATGACTGTAAGAACATTGTAACTGATCTCTCGGTCTCCATACTTAGCCCCACCGTCCCCTCCGAGAAGGGTGTTTTCTGCTCTCGCTAGAGTGATACAAATGGCCTGCACTTCACTTGCAGGACAAAAATCCAATGGCACTGGCATAGTGCACCAGGGTCCTTCGGAACCCAAACCTAAACTTCCCCTCCAGTCATGTCCCACTACCCCAACATTCTTATTTCCATCAAATGGAAGGGTTTGCTATCCCCAAATACTACATGCTCATTGACACGTGAAAGGCATTAATAGTTAATGGAGAGAAGATGAGACTCACATCCTTTAAACAAACAATAATAATTTAGGATAGAAAGAGCCCAGGGCAAAAGCAAACGGAGAGTAGAGAGCAAGAGTGAGAGACTGAGATGGAGATTGAAAGTATTGGGGCGCCTGGGTGGCTCAGTCGGTTATTCGGCTGCCTTCAGCTCAGGTCATGATCCCAGGATCCTGGGATCGAGCCCCACGTCGGGGTCCCTGCTGGGCGGGGAGTCTGTTTCTCCCTCTCCCTCTGCCTGTTGCTCTGCCTACTTGTGCTCTCTCTCTCTCTCTCT
>NC_138375.1:33572428-33622906 GCF_054177405.1 Leptonychotes weddellii | reverse complement strand
TGCTTGTGTTCCTGCTCTGTGTCTCTCTCTGTCAAATAAATAAATAAAATCTTAAAAAATAAAAAATAAGCCAATTTGCTTAAAAAGCTTTGAGAAGGAAAGAGAACAACAGAGGGAATTTAGCTGTCCGGAACTCTCTGGATATGTTAGGAAGTTTCCTAGATAAAAACTTCTGAATGTATTGACAAGTTCTATTTCCAAACTGATGTAGCAGCTTAAAGAATGGCACATGTCAATTTGCTTTCGGACTCCCTGAATCTGGAACCCAGAAATGATAGCATTGTTTTTCATTAGCAATAGAGAGGAGAAATTCACTGTGAACGAATGATATCCAGGACTTCTCCAAAGTTCCTTAAGGTATCTGATGCTATAAGAGCATTGTCTACATCATCGCCCATGTACAATTTCTTCATCACGTTGGAACGTTCGGCCTTTGTCACTGTTCTCATGCACTATGTGTTAAGCGTTTCTGCGAACAGAATTTGCATTTTACTAGGGAAGATAATAGAGTTATGCAAATAACTGTAAGATGGGCAGCAAGGACAAGCAATTTTAGGATGAGCAAGGATGAGTAAAATTTAGAGTAAAGACAGACATCATGTCTGACTGGGATATCAGGAAAGATCCCACGGAAAAAGACTATGTAGTTGAGCCTTAGGAGATCAGCTAAGGCTGAGCGGGCAGGAAGGCCCATCATTTGGAATGACTGAGCAAAGGCACAGTAGTGGGAAAAATAATTCCAAGTTGTGTTCAAGAAACACCTAGGATAATAATTTTATTTAATCAGTGGTCTGTATGGGTCATTGAAGGAAGATAAAATGGGCTCTGTGTTGCGGAATGTCATGTCTTTATTTGTTAAAAACTACCAGAGTGTATGAACAAGATATAATCAAGACTCTGCTTTAGGAATATATTAGTGTGATATAAGTAGTATGATCTTAAAAAATTTATATGCATAGAAATGTAGGCTATACATTAAAGATTAACTGTAGTTAATTCCAAGTGGGGATATTATGGGTGACGTTCTTCTTTTTTGCTTACCTTTGATTTCAGTTTCTATACAATGAATACTTATCACTAGTGTAATAATGTTAATGTTTAATAAATTTGGTATTGTACAAGATAGATTAGAAGCAATGATGAAATTAGAAGCCTGGAGAAAAAATAGTGATCTTTTGATGGACTCTGGGGCAGAGAATGAAATATCCATGGAAACAACGGTATTGAAAGGAGAAAACTGTGTAAAGATACACATGGGGGCTGATGACTATAGTGTACAAGGAAAAAGACATTAAAAACTATAGCTCAGGGTTCCAAGTGTCTTTGGGTAAAATTACTGCGTAGATTGGAGAAGCCAAGAATTTGACTCGGGAATTTAGCAATAATGGGTTTCACTTTGTACATATTGATTTCAAGGTAGGAGCAGACATTCTGAGAGAAAATACCTAGCAAGCAGTTAAGTGTGGGCATTTCATTCATTCCTACTTCTCTGCCAAGCACTGTGCTAGGCACACAAAGACAAATGAGCCATACAGTCCCCGACCTCAAGAATGTATGCAGAATAATGGAGAAGACCCTATATAAGAAAGAATAACCCAATGATAAAAACAAGCCCATGGCACCACACAATAACACCAAGGATTAGCACAACGGAGTCAGGGAAAGTTTCTGGGAGGAGGGAAGGCATAGCTAAAATTTAAAAGAGGAGTAGGAATCAGATAAATTAGTGTGAGGGAAGAGAGGAAGAAAGAGTCTAGATTTACTGGAGAAAGGAAAGAGGAAAAGCATGGAAGTGTGGGGATCATAGCCTACAGTTGAGGTCATGAAGCGTAATATCTGGAGGTGAGAAATTGTGGGTGATGAAAACTGGGGGTCGTGAGGCTGGGGGCTAGATCTCCTTGACCTTCCAATGCAGTGGTGCTGAAGGAAGAACAAAAGGCTGGGGAGTGAGTTGGCTCCCTTTGTAAAGGAGATTGGACTTTATCTTATAAGAAGCAAGCAGCTCCTAAAGAGTTTTAAACAGGAGAGTGATGTGGCAGTTTAAATCTTGGAAATGGATCTGGGTTGCAGACAGAGAAACTGGATTTATTATAGGCTAGTGAAAAAGCAAAGTTCCCGATCGTATCAGCTTGATGTCACACAACTTCACTGAGCCATGACTGAATCGCTTGTCTTCCAACTTCATAAATAACTTGTCTGTCTCCTCACTATGTTCCCATTGAAAGACTGGTTTGTTTTTTGTTTGTTTGTTTTTAAAAATCACGATGAAAGTTATCTTTCTTTTCACTGAATGGCCATTATACAGTTATTTTACACATTTTTCTTGTATCCGTCTCTTTAGATAGACTTCAAACTTTTACCAAAAATAAAAACCATACATAATCCAAAATATTATCCTTTTTAGCTTCATCTTTGTTCATTCATTAAAAATGTACTGATAAGCAGCCATGCATCCGGTACCAGGGGAGGTGCTGCAGGGCATCAGGATAGTAAATGAAAAGCAAAAGTAGGAGTCAGCCCTTTCAGACTTGACAGCCTCATGGAAAAGTCCGATACAAGAAAAAACTAAATTTTAAATCGAAGTTCTGCAGTGTCAGCTGCAGGAACACCAGGAAGAGAGATTACTTTTGATTAGGAGCTTCCTGGATGAAGTGGTATTTGAGCTGAACCTTAATAGATAGATTTTGGATAAGAATTCCTGAAATTTATTTAGCACTGAGATCTGCCAGACTCAAGAACCTGAAAATATCCCGTATCTCTTTTCTGCAGACTTGTCTGATTTGATCCTTCCTGTTCTTAAGTTTCTGAACTTATTGGTCGGTCTTGAAAAATAGGAGGGGCTGTATACCTTAAATTTATCTAATAGACAAAATATGGAAACAATTGATTTTGCAGACCTGCCTGCTCTAAATCAATGAAGCACTGAAGCATTGAACAGGTAGGTTGTAACATCAGATAAGCAAGATATGCAAACCTAGCAGTTCTTAACCTTCCCTTGGTCCCAGAGAGTTGAAGGAGAAGTCATATACTCTTACCTCTAACAGTTTTCACTACAGCGGGGGGTGGGGAGGATGGGTAGCCTCGGGGGAGACCATGACACACGACACACCTACTCTGTTAACTTGCCAAATTATCAACTACCTTCTCTTTGATTTTATTATTTAATCCTACTCATGGAAAATAGCCAATAGTAAGTCTTCCTCTCTTGCTCTAAAACTCCCCATTCGCTGTGAAATAAACATTTTTGTTGACTGTGACTAGAGCACGATATGTCCATTTGCTTTTTGCACCTCCTCTTAAGCCCAGCTTCTTGCCCTTTCTAAAAACTGTTGCCTTATTTCTACATGTGTCTCAGGGCGACTAATGAAACCAAATTTTCTCAACAATCCCTAGAATTGGCTAGAATCTGTTTATAACATCTGAATTATTATGTTTTGCCAGAAGCATTAAAATTTAAGTTTATTCATTTTGAAATTATCCAACAAAAGTTTTCAAACTTATTCTTTTTTTCTAAGTGATATCTTCCTTTAAATTTTACTTTCAAAATTTTTTTTTTTTGATACAGCAGTCTGTTCCCTAAAATATCCCCCCAATTCTTCTCTCATTCTGTGTTGTTGTTTACTTGCTGGGAAGAGTACGGTCAGGATATTAAGCACCTGTTTTATTATCACCATTCTAGAAATCAGATTAGCATGGAAATTATTTTGATTTTTCGTAGTTTCACTTAATAATAGATTAAAAAAGGAAGCCACAGTAATTTTTTTTTTAAAGATTTTATTTATTTATTTGAGAGAGAGAGAATGAGAGAGAGCACATGAGAGGGGGGAGGGGCAGAGGGAGAAGCAGACCCCCCGCCGAGCAGGGAGCCCGACGCGGGACTCGATCCAGGGACTCCAGGATCATGACCTGAGCCGAAGGCAGTCGCTTAACCGACTGAGCCACCCAGGCGCCCCGGAAGCCACAGTAATTTATACCCTAGTCATCAGGCCAAACTTCTAACATAAGCAATTAGATAATGTTAATTTAAAAAATCGGAACAAAATGAGAACAAGAAAATAAGATTTTCTGTCTGGTAACAGTATACTTGTGATAACTCACTTCTTTCTCATCAATTTATCTTTTCCTAGATGTTACCACTCACTGGGGAGGCACATCACTCATAGAACTCTGTGATTGTATCTTTTACAAAGAAGCTGATGGTTGTAATTAGAATGTACATTAATTAGTGAATGGATTCTCCTTCTGATGTGTTTGAATCTTATCAATTTTCCTTAATTAGTCTCTTCTCTCCTGAGGGTTCAGAGAAAAAGGATGAAATCTCATCTATATTTATAAAGAAATGAAAATCATTATCTTAATAGTTTTTTTTTCTTTACACTATTTGGAAAGTAAGTATACTGGAAGAATCTTATTCTCTTTTCTTCAGATGGTCTTTCCTCATTTTTTTCTTCTAATAAATACAGAAATGCATCTCTCCAGACACACACACACACACACACAACACATACATCCCTACAGATTTATTTTACATATAATTTACGTAAAATTTCAAAGAAATAACGTTAGAATGCCTACTGCCTAAAGTTGTTTATTTAGCTTAATAAATTTGAACTTTAGCAAGATACTAAGAGGAGTAAATTAACTGATTAACATCAGGCTAAGGAAAGGATTTTGGAGTTCCTTTTCCATCTAAATCATAAGGTCACTCAATCAGATAACTTTGTGATTAGATGTGTCTTTTGGAAGGCCAATCTTCTAACAATGGATAATAGTCATGATGGTCAAGAAAAAGGGGGAAATTTAATGAGTGCCCCCCCCTTTTTAAGATTTTTATTTCTTTATTTGAGAGAGAGCATGAGAGCATGGAGGGAGAGGGAGAAGCAGACTTCCCACTGAGCAGGGAGCCTGATGTGGGGCTCAATCCCAGGACCCTGATATCATGACCTGAGCTAAAGGCAGACACCCAATCAGCTGAGCCACCCAGGCACTCCTAGTGAGTGCCTTTCAATGAAGACCTGCACTGTGCTAACTTTGTCCTCATAAGAATCTTAAAATCGCATGCAGATAGCTTCCCAAGGAACCCTCAGATCCACATGGCATCCTTCTCTACCTTGCATTCTGACCCAGGAGGCTGACCTGTATGGACTCTATCAATAAGCTCACTTGCCCTCTACTCTCTGGCAGGGTTTGACTGATGGGGAGGCCCAGCAGGACACTGGCAGGGGGGTAAGTCCAGGTTTCCCTTGGGTCCAGGCCCATTAAAGTCACGTTGGGCTACCTAAGTCCTTCAACTGAAGGCTCCAGCTCCTTTCAAAGCTGCTGAAATAGTAAGGGTTCTCCTACAGGGTTCTGAGAACTGTTTCTTGTCCTTGTCCTTTTGGCCCTGGGGATGTAGAACCCCACTGGTGCTGCTAGATCCGGGTTGCTACAGTAGACCATGGTGCCCCTAGAAACCACACCTTTTTAAGCAATCTACTTGTGGGTGATAGAAATTATGATATTTCTCATGGGCCACAGGTTTCCTGTTGGGATTCTGCCTGGTAAGGTAGACATAGCGTGCTACTGTATCTACCAATGATGCTTTATTGTACCTACTGATAAAGCTCAGAGAGGTCATGCAACATGGCTAGGGTCACCTAACTGGTGAGCCTGGACACAAAATGTCTAACCAAAGCAGGCTCTGTCTACCATACTCATGGCTGCCTGGCCATGAAGAAAGAAATCTACAGATACATATATGTGTCACAATATGTATGTATTAATATGTATCAAAAATACAGAAGATACATAAATGCATAATACATAAATCAGTATCATAAGAAAGTCACAGTTTTCATACTATCCCAAAGAAAACCTGACAGTTAGTAAAACTTACGTTGTGAACAGTTTGCCAGTAAGCTAACAGATCAAGTGCTGCAGGCACAGCATGCCGTAGAAAACACTATATACTGAAGCAATCTTGAGGCAGTCATTTTGACATGGTTTATAAAACAAGCCAGTGCTTTTTTCCCACCTTCTCTTTAGAAGACTACGTAAAAGTACAAAACAGCTATACTCCATTCTTCCCCGAGGTCCTTCCTGGGATAGGACCATGGATGAGGAAGAAATAGGCAGGGAAAGGGTTGGGAGTCAAGTAAGGGTGGGTGAAAATCAGATAGGTCTACTGCACACATTATTTACTTAGATATGAAAAATAATGTGATTATATTTTCTTGCAGCTCTTATGATACAGCTGTGTCAAAAAATCCACATCAATATGTCCTGCACTGCCAGCCTATGTTATATGAAATGCAGATCATCAGCTTTTTTTTTTTTAATATTTTATTTTATTTGAGAGGGAGAGAGAGCGCATTCAGGGGGGCTGGTTGTGGAGGGCAGAGGGAGAGGGAGAAGCAGACTCCCCACTGAGCAGGGAGCCCAATGCGGGGCTCGATCCCAGGACCCTGAGATCATGACCTGAGCCAAAGGCAGACGCTTAACGACTAAGCCCCCCAGGTGCCCCAGATCTTCAACCTCTTATAGGGACAGGACATTCTCATTATTGTCTTCTTCGTTCCTAGTTATAATATTTTTTAAATCCATAAATAACTAAAGATATATGTGTATGTGTACATATGTGTATATATATGTTACATCTATCTGTATGTGTATGTCTATCTACACACATATACATATGTGTGTGTATATATGCACACATAGATCGTTAAAGAGACAGATGTTTTTCTTCATTTCTTCTAAGTTAACAGCATTTAAATATCATTCTGTTTTTTACAGCTCATTAAAATAAAACAGAAACATTCAGATGATGAGAAACTACCTGTCTGTTACCTATTGGCAGCTAAAGTGACCAAATAATAATGTAGTCACTACTACCTCATTCATGGAGAAGACAGTAACATACAAATTTGAACCTTCACACTTACACAAAAAAGAATCGTGTGCAGACATGATCAGTATTTGGGACGACCCATATCTCTCCATGTTTGTGCAGGTCAGGTGAGGTGATCACTGTAAGTGGAAGATAAAATTAAAGAATGATTTTATTCTAAGTTACTACATCCCTCCTCTTAGAAATCTAAAAGCAAAAAGTACATGCACAAACTAACACATGAAAAATGTTCAACCTTATAAGCTATCAAAAGTGTAAGTAAAAACAATAAAATGTCATGTGACAATTTTATGTTTTAAACACCATCAGTGTAACAACAGGAAGGGAATCACTTGTATATTATCAAAAGCAAATAGTCCTGACTTGGAGACTATGTAGACAGAAAGCAACTTCGTGTCCTATATTAACTATTAAGGGTTGAAGACTTAAAAGGCAGTTAACGGTGGCTACTGGAACTCCCAGCACCAGCTTTTTTAGTCAAGGTCAGATTTTATATAGAAAGAACAAAGAAAAGCATATGATCTTGCAAATCACCTATCAATTTGTCTACTTCAAGTTCAGAATAGAGGAATAATTTCGGTGTAGAAGCAGAAAGACCTGTTGGGTTCTCTCCTTAGTGCTTGGTTCATCTTTCACATTTTTCATGGTATTATACATTCAAAAACCAACTTAAAGAGGAAGGCGGCATATTCACAAAAGAGATTTGCAATACTTGATCAGAAAAATATAATTACCATTCTGGGGTATCTGCCAAGAATAAAATACAGCACTGTCTGAATTCTTGCCAATTCTGCTTTGTTTTTCACCTTTACGATCTCTATTGTACCTGTTTTCCATCTGTGCCCTTAGAGAAGGTCACAAGGAATAATGCTTTCACTAACCCATGTTGAGCATTCTGGAAATATAGTAAAATCCTTAAACACAGATAACATAGAGAATTAATGCTATGAGGTTGGTAAAACTTTCAACTTACCTTCACATAAGGCTATGCATTTTAAGTTACGGCTTTGCAGGAATTGGGACTGCTGTCCTTTTTTCTGTGACTAAATTCCAAAAGAATTTAAAAATCAGAGTTGAAAATAGGGCAGTTGCTCAAGTGAGAAAAGAACTCATCATCATTAAAAAATAATAGCCACTAAGATAGCTCCAGATTAGGGGGGAAAAAAAAAAAGGCCTATCTAGACTAGCAGTAATATCCTTGAATTCTTTAATGTCAAGCTATATTTGTTGTATCATTTAATTTCTGTACATAACCATTATTAAATCACTCTCAAGATAAGTGAACTAAAAACGCTCAATTAAAGTTTAACAGCCTCACATCATAGAATTAGAACTCAAATTTATTTTTACTGGAAGCCCGGCATCCTCATTTCAAGGGAAACAAAATTAAAATTGCATGATCTTTTCAAACATTACAATCAGTTATTCCAGATCATCTAACTTACCTAAAACCAACCCACTTTTACAGCACCATTAACTAAGCTACAGAGGTTACCAGAAAATCTCATGGAGAAAATCTGTAGTTTTGTTTTTGTTTTTAGGTATTAGGTCAGCTATACTTTTTTTCCCCCCTTATTTTAAAAATCACATTACTCATTAAGTAGATTTCTCATTTGTCCAGAATGGTTGTTTCCACTGAAACAACAAGGGATCTGTGCTTGGTCTTTTCTCTGCCTGGAATGTTCTTTCTCCCATATGGCTCATGCATTCACTGCCTATAGGTCTCCGCAAAATAACCTCAGACGGAGTGTTCTTTCCCGGCCACCCCAGGCTACACTCATTCTGGTCCCACCTTCCATCCCACGGTACTCAACAGCCCATTCCCTTGACTTTTCTCCATTTTTCTCTACCATCTAGCATTCTTTCTCTCTAAACATACATTTCATTTATCCATAGCCACTCAATAGAATGGAGGCTCCCTAAGGAATTCTCTATTGTGTTTGGTTCTATTTTTGATTTGTCACTAGAACCCACTGCCCAGGAATCTCTAACATTACAGTAGGAGCTTAATAAAGACTTGCTGAATATTGACTGAATAAAGGCGTTTCGATTATTACATTTTAGGGTCGGTTTTACACCTTTGTGAGTAATGGCCGCTTAAAATAATTCTGCAGACTTAAAACGCCTGAGTGCTTATTGAAGCCCTGCTGGCTAAGGAAGCCCAAGCTCCCTCATCCCATCAGCCACTCGAGTCACTACGACACCTGTGATGCACTGTTGCTTTTACTGCTGGACGCCGGCTCATCTTTGGCTGTCACCTTCTGCTTCTTGTTCATCCCTGAAAAACACCAGCAAAATCATAATTGAGGGACAAAGCCGGGTGGTACCCCTCAAATACGATCCAGGGACACTGCAAAGTTCCACTGGAGGTGAAGACCTCACTGCCTCGGGCCACGGATGGCCACAGTGGGCTCCGGGAGGAGCAGCTGCTGTGCCCTGGGAAGTCGGTGGGTTTGGGGAAGTCCCGAGGGTGTTAAGAGTGTAGACAAGCCAGCTTGGTTTTCTCTGTACTGAAGACAGGGATAGGAAGTTCTCTTGCGGGACACCTGGGTGGCTCAGTCAGTTAAGCGTCTGCCTTCGGCTCGGGTCATGATCCCAGAGTCCTGGGATCGAGTCCAACATCGGGCTCCCTGCTCGGCAGGGGGCCTGCTTCTCCCTCTGCCTGGAGCTCCCCCTGCTTGTGCTCTCTTTCAGTCTCTCTCTCTCCCTGACAAATAAATAAATAAATAAAATCTTTAAAAAAAAAAAAAAGGAAATTCTCTTGCATAAAACTGATTGATAGAGGGCGCCTGGGTGGCTCAGCCGGTTAAGCGGCTGCCTTTGGCTCAGGTCATGATCCTGGAGTCCCAGGATCGAGTCCCGCATCGGGCTCCCTGCTCAGTGGGGAGTCTGCTTCTCCCTCTGACCCTCCCCTCTCTCATGCTCTCTGTCTCATTCTCTCTCTCAAATAAATAAATAAAAAATCTTTAAAAAAAACCAAAAAAAAAACTGATAGATTTAGAAAATTCTTAAAACTTGGTTTTAAAAGGCTGGTAGAGCTTAAACTTTCATCCTTACATCTGGTTAGTAGAAGGAGAAGGTAAGGAGCGGGAAACATGAACAAGGTCAGAAAAATACGTTTATACTGAAACTTAACTTCATGAGTTGTTGATCTATATTTAATTCTGTGTAGAATTTACTGTATCGTCTAATAAAGAACATTTATGCAAGTTCTTTTGTCTGTGATCCTCACAAGTTTGGAGCTTACTCTGTTAATGCCATGACTTTTTACTGTGACAGATTTTAGACAAAACAGAACTAAGATTCATGTCTGTTTTAGAATAGATAGATATTTTTCTATACTTCATTTGGAAATGCCCATCTACTGTCCAGAAATGGAGAAGTATGTTGATCTTTTTGTTGTTGTTGTTGCTGTTTCAATAAAGGCTTGATGAGAATGAATGAATTGCAAATGGTGTGGATGTAACTCTTTCAAAGTCAGAAATATATCCCCCAAAGGGGCAGAGGTGGAGAAGGTCAGGCTGAGGTACAAGGCCAAGGGTTTCAGATGTGCACTTCTGGGAGAAGGCAAAGGCTGTTATCCTCAGAGAGGCTGTGCCGCTCTCTACCCCCTTCACTTGCAGCCTGAAAGCCAACTACGAAGCTACTTTCACAGTACTTGATGACTTGGTATGTTTTTCCTTATCAGTGCTGAGGATGTATTTTCTTAAACTGGTTTTATTTTAGTTTTTTATTGTGTTACGTTTTAATGAGATTTAGAATCTGATTTATGCTGGTTTTAATTTGTTTTCTCCTTTGAATTATATTATTCTATTTCCTATATTATCTTATTCTTCCTGGTGTTTCTTTTCTTTTTTTTTTTTTTTAAGATTTTATATATTTATTTGTCAGAGAGAGAGAGAGAGCACAGCAGGGGGAAGAGGCAGAGGGAGAAGCAGGCTCCCCCCACTGAGCAGGGAGCCTGATGCAGGGCTCAATCCCAGGACCCTGGGATCATGATCCGAGCCGAAGGCAGACACTTAACCGACTCAGCCACCCAGGCATCCCTGGTGTTTATTTTCTTAGTGTTGTTTTGGCATATTGTATTTCAAAGATCGTTGCAATAATATTTCTCAAGCCATAGGCTTTTCTACAATGTGACTTTGCCACATTTTCCTTTGGGGACTAATTCCCCACCCCTCAAAAATGCAGGGGCTTGTGACTGCTGTGACCCATAGCATATGTGGGAAGTGCCACCATGTGACTTCTGAGGCTAGGTCAAAAAAGGCCTACAGGGCGCCTGGGTGGCTCAGTTGGTTAAGCGACTGCCTTCGGCTCAGGTCATGATCCTGGAGTCCCTGGATCGAGTCCCGCATCGGGCTCCCTGCTCGGCAGGGAGTCTGCTTCTCCCTCTGACCCTCCCCCCTCTCATGTGCTTGCTCTCTCTCATTCTCTCTCTCTCAAATAAATAAATAAATAAATCTTTAAAAAAAAAAAAAAAAAGGTCTACAAAGTCCACCTGGTGCTCTTAGGGCATGTGTTCTGGAAAAGGTTGGGGTGGAACCCTGAGAAACAACTTGCTGTGGTTGAAAGAGCATGAACGCAGGCAAAGCGATTAGATGGGCCTGGTTAACATTTACCTGGTGATTAGACCTCTCAAGATATCCTTTTCTATAATAGAGCATCTTAAGACTTACTAACCAGGTACCACCAGAATGACATCTCCTGAAGCTGTGTAATATAATTATATAATTGCCCATACACACGAGCATGCAAGCAAAACCAACTATATATGCAGGTATACGAATATAAAAACTTTACAAGTCTGAAGGGAAATACAGAGAACACCAAGGTTGGGGGAAAGGAGAAAAAATTTCACTTGTTACTTTACACAGTTCTATGTAGTTTCAATTTCCTTCTTTTTTTCAATTTCTTTATAAAAATGAACATAATTACTTTATGTTTAAATACATTAAGATATTGCTCTAAAAAAAAAAAAAAAAAAAAAACACCACACCAATCATTGCAACATATTCCCCCAAATTTAAAAGTGCAAAGAAATCACCCCATATTCCACCACCTGAGGATAAGGAATGCTAATAATTTCATGATCTTTCTTTCCATATTTTGAATTTACCAGGCTCCTCTCCAGCACAGGCTTTCAATTTTTTCCAAAATAATTTTTTCACACAATTTCACCAAATAAGATGTCAATAAGTAGGTTGATTTTGAGGGTGTTTTTCTAATCCTAAATTCTCCATACTGTTCAAAATGTCTTTATACGATATCTAATAATCCAAAGAAAGAAGTTGGCATGATACAGAGTTACATCCCAGGATAGTGAATTACTACAGATGAATAATCAGTGTTCTACAGAATGCTTTGCAAATACTACATTCTCAATAGTTACTTGTGGAGGGGATAAATGTAGAAACTACTGAACAAAATGGAAATTAATTTTGAAATTGAAAAAAACCACATATTCCACTTTATATACTAGGGTAAGTATTATAAATTCGTCCTGACATGTGAGCTTTGTTTTCGCTTCTGACATGAATCAAATGGATTAAATGCAAATATATCAAATAAGCTTCAGTCACCTGATATACAATAAAAATATCAAAACCTCACACACTTGAGGTTAGAAATGAAACACGAGCTTACCTGAGTAACCAAAAGATATGCTTGACATTGGACTAAGATAGATTCCACTCCCGTACATTGCACCGTGGAGCTAAAAGGGGAACAGGTGGGAGAGAAAGTAGACAGTCAATGGTTTCAAAGGTTAATATTTTACAAAAGAAAGGAATCAGTCTCATGTTGGGAGGATTAACTCTTAGAAAATTGTAAGGCTCTTTCCTAAAGTCTAATGTGAAAATAGTAGTATTATCATCCTTGTCTTCAACATTCAGTGAGTTGATACGTGAAAAGTGATAGCCAGAGAAAAAATCCCTGATAAAGGTTTTCCACCCCACCTATGAAAAAGACAGTCACTTATTATCAAGTACTATAATAGGTTTTTATGTTAATGACTCCAAAATATTGAAAACCGAACAGGCTGAATTATACATGACAGAGTTTTGATGAGGACGCACATGCTAGTATATTAACAAAGTAGCCTATTTAGATTTTCATTATGCAACACTGTGATCCCATTCCTATCTCCTTTTAGGTTAACAGTTTCATTAGCAGAAACTCTTCAACTGGTCTAAGAAACTACTCAGAACAATTAAAATTCTCTCTCATTATTTCCATGTTCTAGGGCCCCTGTACCTTATTTAGTATGAACTGAATACTAATTCAGTAAGTGTGTGTTTATGGACATTTACATTTAACTGTATCATCTCAACTGTCATCGGGAGTGTGAGATCCAGCACACGCGACAGGATTGAGCATCTCATTTTCTGACCTCTTTCCATCGTCAGATGAAAATTAGCTGAATGAGAGTGAGGTGGGGTGTTGGAGGCGACGGGCATAAATAAAGATGAGCCCTATATCCACGATACCCCGCTAACTCCCAGCGCTGCCACGGAGACCGTGAAACAGGCAGCAGATGGCTCTTTGGTGTCCAATCTCCCTCTTGCTGATTCTTGGCCTTACCTTTCCTTATCCTCAAGTATCCACACTGGGGCAGTGCTCAAGAAATCTGTGTTGAATTATCAGACAGAATGCTTGTATGGTTTTACTTTCTGCATGATAATTTTCTTCTACTGAAGTTCAAAGTGATTTTACTGTTTTCTCATAGGGAATTCAGTTTCTTTTTATTTTCATCCCTATATGGTGTACTGGTCAATTCTGCTTCAGTTATTTTATGAACATTACTTACGCCTTTTAGAAATTCTATGTAATTTTTAAAGCCCACTTGCTTCCCCTTTTTCACGTAATAAAAAAGCACCAGGATTGCTTACTGAACTCTAACACTAAAGAACATATGGTCTTGTTAAAGCATTCAGAAAACTTACCTGCAGTCTAGTATTAGAAGCAACAACCAGACCATTCCTCAGGATAGAGTGCCAGTTTTCAATGTGTGAGCCACTAAAGCACAGAGGAGGGGAAGGACAAAGCAAAACCAAACATTAATAATCTAGATTCTAAAGTGGCCACAGTATAATCAGTCATGTACCCTCTGAAAGTCTTGAATTTCCAAATCAAGTATCGGGCAGTGGAATGTTCAGGACTAATAGCCAACTACTAAAAGAATGTTTTCCTCCCCACACACTTCTGGAAGATCGAGGGGAAGACATACCCCCATCAACAGGAAGCCATACTCACTGAAATGCAAAGGTGCTTCCAAAGAGTTTTTTAGCAGCTCTAAAATTAGATTCTTTGGCTGGTGGACTGCTGAGAAGAAGGAATTGATGTGGAGTGTGCATAAACTTCAGTTGCTGCCATTTAAAATAATGACAAATGAAAACATGTCAAAATTAACATATAATCACACTGATGACAATTTCAAATTTTACTCGTTTAAGAATTAATCGAGATTCAAGCCATACTAACTTACATTAACAGGACCATTCATTTAAAAAAAACAAAAAAACCTGCATAAATGATAAATCATATGGAGTTGCTGATATGACGGGTAATTTTTTAGGCTAATGGAAAAGGAATAGGAGACAGACAATCCAAAGTCATTTATATTTAGCTTTGGAATACATTCTGTAATCATGTCCAAGCAGATCTGCCTTCTTAATTATGTTTCTTTTTAAGGCTTTTATTATTGAATTCCCTAAGTATACACTCGTTACTCAACTGGGGAAATATCTGAGTTGGCTAAGGAGAAAAGAAAAGTTAGTTCAAGATTTTAAAATTGCAAAAATTATCATCATCACGCTTTATTTGCATACATTTATAAAACTGTAAATTGCCTACATTCAAATACAGCTCCCCCCCTTTGTTCATGGAAAGAAATTAAAACAATCTTTTGAATTAGTTGCTTGACGAAATTTTCTAATTGCTGCCCTTTCACTTAGGAATATACTTATATAGGAGTACAAAATAAAGGAAATATCGCAGTTTAGAGATTCACAGACAGGAGAGCTGAGAGTTCGGATACTGCTCTTCTTTGTTTTCGATCAGAACTGAAATCAGAGTCCATCAGCTTCTTCCTTTATTCTGTAAGCATATTAAGCCGAGAAGGCAGTATCTTCTCCACTTTGGGAAAGTGGGGCTGTGCCGACAAGAAACTGACAATGCTAAAAAAGCACATTACCTTTTTCTGGTCAATATCCAGATTCTTGCTATCACTTGTGGAATAACTAAATGACTTCATACTGACCCTTCTACTTACTTAAAAGGTCAGGGCAGCAGCCTGAATTTGAATTTGCTTTCTTGGGAAAACTCGGAGCTGGTGTACATACAGTAATTTCAAACTGAAGAGTTAGGCCTAACCTGAGATTACTTCAATTTCCTGGAGAGGATGCCTAAAAATCACAGGGGTCACTTCTCCCAACCAGTCAGGACGCTTCCCATTTCTGTATGTATATGTGAAAAAACAACTTACCCTGTTAACTGGCAGTTTCACAATATGTGACCTATTACTTGAAATAACCCTGAAATTAATTAAAATAGTCCATCAGTCACAAATATATGCCAAATATATTTTACGTTTTTTTTTTTTTCCCTTAGTTGGTAAGTGATCGGAACTTACGTTTGCTGTGACATTAACTAAATTGAGTAAGCATTTTACTTAATTACATCACTTTGCTTTGGTTCCTGAAACAATTTAAAGAGCTTATGGAAAGAAAAGGATAATATTTTAATCTGAGAACGAAGTAGTTCCTTAAAACCTGAGAGATAATGATTTTTAATAATTACAACATGAACATTTCTAAGCATACTTTCAAAGGATGATCCCCTAGATGCAAAGCTGATTCATACATCTGCTTCCTTGGTTCTTCCCTACACTGTCTAATTAAGAATGAGTTTCTGTGAAGACCTTTTTCTTTCTTAAAATATTTGAGGACGTTTGTGCTGATATATATACAGTGGTATATACACAAACTGTTATTCACCATATTTAGACACTGAGGTTGAAAAAAATTACATTCAGGTATCTGAAAGAACTAATTATTTTTATGTTTTTCAGAACAGAAAATAATAACTACGGAAAACTCTAAAAAAACATTTGGGGAAATTTTCTTCTCCTTGAAAGAAGAGTGACTAACAAGCTGAAGGAAATGATCACAAATAATTAAAAGTTAACAATCAGGTTGACTACTGGGGGTGGGGGTGGGGGTGGGGGAAGAGACTAGATATTTGAGATTTTTACCTTCATTGTGAATATGATTTCATGTGAGAATGTAAAAAATTACAATGAAAACCTTGTGTTATTCTACTCAAACAGAATTTTAATAATAGAGCATTACAGATACAAAGAAGGAAGCCTTCCAAATCTAATTTTTAAAGATTTTATTTATTTATTTATTTATTTATTTATTTATTTATTTATTTGAGAGAGAGAAACAGCATGAGAGGGGAGAGGGTCAGAGGGAGAAGCAGGCTCCCCGCCGAGCAGGGAGCCCAATGCGGGACTCGATCCCAGGACTCCGGGACCATGACCTGAGCCGAAGGCAGTCGCCCAACCAACTGAGCCACCCAGGCGCCCCCCAAATCTAATTTTTAAAGTTTTATTAGACTGAATGTTTATTGTAAAATCCTAAGTGAGAGTTAGGTAACCAGAATCATTCTTTCTCCTTTGCCCATCTTTCCATAATTTTTTAAAAACTTCCTGGTTGTAGCTAGATTAAATCTCATTCAGACCAATCTCTTATCACCTTTACATTTGTATTACTGCATTTATAATCTTGGTGAATTCCATAGTCTTTTAAGTTTTCAGTGATTTCAAAGACACATGTGCATAAAACCCTTAGAGGTATGGGGGGTAGGGATACTATTGTTTTCATTTTGCAAGTTAGAAACCAGAGGGCAAAGGCTTTGAAGCAGGTGTGGTAGGAACGGGGTTCTCAACCTGCTCTTCTATTCTCAGTCAGCCTTCCTAGGATCTATGCCAGACTCAAGCTATACCCCTCACCAGGCTCACTCTGAACAGAGCATCATCTGCAGCCGTCAAACAAAGAGTTCATCAAATTTATACTGCTCTTGTTAAGGAAGTGAACCATACACTATGACATTTTAGAAAGATTTTCAATAAACGTTTGAAACTGAGTTTTGTCACTGAGTCCTCAGTTAACTAGAAAATTAAATGAACCCAAACGGCTTCACCATATAATTCAGCTAATCACATTTTTTTTTAAACTATAGACAAACTGCTGTCAAATACATCATCTATCTGTGTAGTGCATAGGACAGCATTTTCTTCCCCTTGTGATACACAAGTTTTAATTAAAATGAGAGTCATTAAGGACTCTGTAAAATCACCGGGCCTCATAGGCTTGTGGAACTATAGCACTGCAGGTCTTGTAAAATAGGCCTTTTTTTCCCCCCTTAAAGCAGGCAGTAGAAAATGATGCTGTTTTCATTAAGAGGAAAACTAAAATTTTATACCATTGCAGTAGGGGATGAGCAAGGGGGTCTTGTTTATCCATCTGCTTCTTGATTTCCAGATATGGTGCCTGAAAAAAAAAGTCATTATACTTCTTGATTTTTCTTAAAAAAAATTCCTTTTTCCCTTATGCAAAAGGAAAATCAGGTTGAACAGGTATGTCTAATCTAGTTAAACCCGAAGCTCTGTGGCCGTGACATGGTCGCGGCAACAATTACCCTCATTGTGCCCCCCGCCCGCCCCCCTTCAAGGTGCTGTGAACTCTGAACTTCCATGTGGCCCAATGGGCTTGCCCAAACATTTTGCTCCAGAGGCTTCATCAAGTTTTAGCCTGGCTCCCACACACTAGGCCATGTCTAAAGGTGATCCCAGGCCCCCGACTGAGTCTCTGCTCAAGAAAACATGATGCTGCCCCACCACAAAAGGTACCTACCTTGTACCCACCCACACTGCTAGCCTTCCAGTAATTCTCTACTCATCCCCCTGCTGTAATTTCCTGCTTCCCCACAGCCCCCTATTTCCACTTCTCCGTAGCCCCCTTTTGTTCCCTCTCTGCTCTCCCTTTAAAAAACTCAGTCACTTCTGTCTTCCTCGGAGGTGACCTCACTCACACTGCAAGTCCCTCTCCCCCGCTGCAGTCCTCGAATTAAATCTCTCTCGCCACCTTTAACAAGTGTCAGGTGCTGTCTCTTTTTGATGATGACTCTTTTTAACTTTTAACAAACATTAAAGGAAAATTTGTAAGAGCTACTACTCAGGCTCATATCTGAAGGTACTGACTTAGGTGCAGAGAAAACTGGACAAAACTTGCATAAGAAGAGCCCTTCTTTTCAAAGTATTTAATGGAATTTATCCAGACAATTAACCTTTTCATAGAACAAAAGGCAATCTGTCTGTGATAACTTGCGTCTATCTATAGGGCAGTACCTTCTAGAAAATAGGACAGTATAATGTTATATTTATTTGGAGAGGTGTAAAGGATTTGACGCAATAAAACCTGGCAGGCATCCCTGTGGAGTGCAGACTGGAAGGGGGTGCAGTGTTACTATTTACCATCTTGACAGTGAAGAAGCTAAGTGTCAAGCAATTAAGCAACTTGCCCAAGGTCACAGGCCGCATCATTGATGAGCAAATTATACAACACACGCCTCTGACTTCCTAGGCTGACACTCAATCGTCTCCACTGCCTTCTATTAAAATAGCTTACACATGACCCAGAATAACGGAAGAAAATTTTGGCAGAGGGCTGATCCAGAGTCAGAATTTTGTAGCTATTTTTATCCGAGAATGATCTGGGTCTAGGGTATATAGTATGATAAATACCCTATTATCACCAAAGTCTTTGGTGACTAAAAATATTTACTTAACTTTGTGTAAGCCATTGGAATAGGTTCGCTTTTCCCCCAAGTGGAAATGTATTTCATTGTTTTCTTTTCCTTATACAAATAATAATATTTGTTTGAAGAGGAATTCAGGTAATAGAGAAGAGTATGGGCATAGAAAAACAACGAGCAAGGATGATGGTTTTTAAGCAAATGATATAACTTGTGAATTAAGGATCTCTTCGTTTAAATTGTCTGACACACATTATTTGTTGAACAAGAGGATGAATATTTGACTACATGGAATAAATAACTATCAAAAGACTCAAAACTCAAATTTGGGAATGTAAAAAGGTACTCTGGGAGCACATTTTCAAATACAGTAGGGGTGATGGCAGGGGTGAAGGGAGGAGTGACAGAGAAGCTTTGCGGGCCTCAAGACTGAAGGAATCCAATACTCTCTCCCCAAAGACAGAAAGGGACCCAGGGTAATACTCAGGATAAGCCTCCTGGGTGTCTAGGGCAGTGAAAGCCTTGAAACCGCCATACATATGTAAACCAAACCCATAATGTGTGTTGTTGTCAATTATGGATTATTAATTTCTACTTATCATGATGAGTTTTAAGCCTCTCTCCAAATCTTTGGCAGTGGAAAGGCCTCAAAAATCCAATAGCATGTGCTTTGCGAAGAGCTGGACTATAGCCCAGTGATATGTTAGACTTTCATAATAAACCGCAATCCTTGCTCATCAAACACCTCACCAAGCCTCCCTAAAGGGCTAAAAATACAAACTCATACTCTCGGGGAGGCTAGTGTCCTCCAAAGTTGTTTTGAGATTCTATTTGATAGAATATTTGTTTTTATTTTGACATTAAAATAGTGTGTTAAAATTACTACCATTAATTAAAATGGACAGTCTAGAAAGATGGTACCAGATTTAACCTTTGCTTTAAGATATTCTGACACACCACCACACACTCCAATTGTTGGAGAAATCATTAGGATTATAATCATTCAATTACCCTCCAAAAGTCAAAGTGGTCCACCAGTACACTGATGTAATTTAATCAAAACATCCTAGTACAACACAATTTTAATTTTTGACATATTTTAATTATACTCCCATCTAATAGAAAAATCTACATTTCACTACATAGCCAGTACTCTCAGACATTTTTAAAATATGATTTTACTCAAGCAAAACTGAACTGTACAAGACCACAAGATGATACACTTACTTGTGTCATTTCTCTAATAGAAGTTATGCTATCCAGTGCTTTCATTACTCGATCATAGTTCTTTTTCTGTTTGAATGGAAAAAAAAAACAGTATTCACTATAAGCCTTTGCAAGCCTACGTGTTACTGGAGAAACATATTTTCCCTGTACATGGATTTCCCATCAGAGTCGATTTGAAAGCAGTGACTGGGTTGTGTCCATAAAAGGGAAGGCTTTAATAAGATGATTCTAGGATGTAGGATATATAACTGAGTTAGAGGGAAGAAAAAAGAAAACAATGCCAATCCTAATATAAGTACATAAAATCATGTTTAGTCTATAGGGGGAGAACTATAAATATAAAAAAGATATTGTGCTCTTGATTCTTTGTGTCACCAAAAAGATTAAGCCATGATGAATAAAGTTAGAACAGAATCCTTCTAAAATACAAAAATCCACTTTAAGTCTTATAATATCATTTTGCTTTTATTTTCTTTTGATTGAAAGATTGTTACCAAAAGAGTACGACTAGTGAGTGTATCAATGACACCACACACTTAACTGATAATTCATCTTTTTTTTTTTTTTAAGATTTTATTTATTTGACAGAGAGACATAGCGAGAGAGGGAACACAAGCAGGCGGAGTGGGAGAGGGAGAAGCAGGTTTCCCGTGGAGCAGGGAGCCCGATGCAGGGCTCGATCCCAGGACCCTGGGACCATCACCTGAGCCAAGGGCAGACGCTTAATGACTGAGCCACCCAGGCGCCCCTGAAATTCACCTTTAAGTATACTCTAACTATGTGTACTCTTGCCACTTATGAAGGAAGGAAAGCTTTTCCAAGGACATTTTATATAGCCATTGTGTCTACAAAATGATTTCAAGATGGATAGTAAGAGAAACTAAGGCAATTTTAGCTCTCATGCAATTTGAAAATTTTGCTATTTCAGAAGGATTCTGCCTCATCTCCACAAATATTTATAAAACTGTTTTCTCAAGGAATGCCACTTGATCGACAATATGGACTAAACTTTCACTAATCTTCAGGTAACTAGGGAAAAGGCAAGGGATGATTAAGTAAAAATACAAAAGAAAGCAAAAATCAGTCCTTTTACCCACAACCCTTAAAATTACCATGAGGTTACATTAAGCTAGACTCTCAAAACTATATAATGAAATTAATCATATCAATCATTACTACCTAGTTTATTACTGCTATTTACCTGCCTTTCATGCAGATGGGATGTGTAAAGATTGCAATTTGAGAGGATGAAATGGGTCTAGTTTCATAAAGATGAAGTTCTGAAAGTGATTTTAAAAGATGAAAGGACAGGGGAAATAATAGGATATGGGAAAGACTGAAGGAGGCAGTAAATAGAGTTTGTGGGAAAAGAACGGTATTTATTAAATGGATAGAGTCCACCACGGGTCAGAGATGGGCCTGATGAGGGAGTGAGTTAGACGGAAAGAGGGAAGCTGGCAGCTCTAAAATCTCAGCTGCTGTTACAGGGGGCGGGAGGGGCGTATGAGGAGAAGTACTCACCCTGGGGTTGAAGGCCAGCATCTGAGGATCGTTAGGATCCACCACAGAAGGATATGGCTCGAAAATGACAACTTTTCTAGGAGATTCCAGTGCAGACCTACACATGGATACTAGTAGATCTACCACCTTGAAACACATACATAAGAGAGTTAGCATCCTTCGCGATTCAGCGCGTGCTTTGCCATTGCTCCTCCCGCTCGTGGTTGCGGAAGTTAAGTAGGAAAATCTCAAAACTGCTACCAACTTTGCGGCTTCAGACCACAGTTGACCAAACCTGACCATTAACTTCAAATGACTGACATGTGTTGCTTCCGATAACGTCCTAGTATCTCTTTGTCATGAACTCTCTACTATGCTCTCACATTGCTCTAGGTTCTATGGCAGACATGCACAAGAAAGACAGGTCCTCTCTTTCATGGAATTTACATTCTAATGGAGAAGATGCATAACCAAATAATCAGTTAAATATATGCTCAGATACATTTCTGGTAGTGTTGAATGCTGTAAAGTTTAAGCAGGTGTTAGAGACTAAGGCAATAGGGAGTGCTGTTTCAGAGTGGCTAGGAAGGTGATGATACTTCAACAGAGACCAGAGTGAAGACAGAGAGCGAGACAGAGCTCTGGGAGAAACTATTCCAGGTGATGGAACTGCAAATTCAGGAGATGAGTCTGACGTGTTCCAAGAACAGTAAAGCTCCTGACATCATCTTACTTCTTCCTACTCTCTGCCTCAGGCCATTCATGACCTTTGGTATGCTAAATATGATGGCTTTATTCCTATGTTCTTCTGTGACCTCTTAACAATTTACTAAGAGGCAGTGTCATTTAATGCTTAGGAGCAAAGTCCCCCTTCTCCAGTTCCCAAAACAATATGCTTCTGGCAAGTCAATCGAGAAAACGGACACTGTCTAAATGGAGAGAGGGCGCCCAAACGGACACATTGACAGTGTGAAGATAGGGGACATCATAAGGAAAGCAGTGGACTTAATCTTTACAGAGAAAAATATTTCTAGAAAGCTTTTAGACAGGCATTTAAAAAATGTAGAGTAAGAGTAAAACAATTTTTGATTCTTGTGGTTCATGGGAGGGGCACTGTGACCTAATGACCATGCGCTCACTATGTTGTGTGTATACTCACAAAACACATTCACCCAATCACAGCATCCAGAACTTCCAGTGACCTAAAATAATCAGGAACACTCAAGCCATTGGGCATATGATCTATAAGAAACCCTTCCTAAAGTACACAGACATACACCCCACAAGACTCACTCAGAAAACAGTAGAACTGAAAGAGCTACTATGTTTCCAACACACTACACCATTTATATGTGTGTGTGTGTGTGTGTGTGGTTTCCAAGCAATATATATAATAAAGACATAATAAAATCCTTTTTGTCTTCTGCACCCACACTTACACTCCTTCTACCCCAGACAGATGCACTTTAACCTAGACACAAATTATTTTTGGCATTTTCTGGTCTCTCAATAAAAGAAAAATCCAAATAAAAACTCCTGAAAAAGAATAATCAGTAAAATAAAACAGCCTTTTCTGGAACTCTGGCGGTGGGGAGGGAATTGGTACTATCTTATAAAAATTTTTAAGAATTAAAAGTCACAGTATGCAAATGAAGTGTTAGAAAAGTTCATGCCCTTTGCTTTAATAAAGGGTCAAATGATCTTTGATAAGGGTACTAAAACCACTCAGTGGAAAAGAATAGTTTTTTCTATGAATGACGGTGGGAAAACTGGATATCCATATGAAAAAAAAATGAAGCTGGACTTTTATCTTACGCCATACACAAAAATTAACTCAAAATGGAATAAAGACCTAAACATAAGACGTTAAACTATAAAATTCCCACAAGAAAACATGAGGGAAAAACTTCATGACATTGGACTTGGCAATGATTTCTTGGCTTGACACCAAAGCACAAACAATAAAAGCAAAAATAGACAAATGAGACTACATCAAACTTAAAAACTTTGGTGCATCAAAGGACACAATCAACAGAGTGAAATGGTATGGGATGGGAGAAAATATTTGCGAATCAGATATCTGAAAGCGGGTTAATATCCAGAATATATAAAGAATTCCTACAACTCAACAAGAAGAAATCAAATAATTTGATTTAAAAATGGGCAAAAAACCCAGATAAGCAATTCATTAAAGAAGACATACAGATGGCCAACAGCACATGAAAAGATGCTCAACATTATTAATCATCAGAGAAATGCAAATCAAAACCATAATGAGATATCACCTCACAACCATTAGGATTGCTACTATCAAAAAACAAAAACCAAAACCAGAAAATAACAAGTGTTGAGCACATGAAGAAACTGGAGCCTCTGTGCACTGCTGATGGAATTATAAATTTGTGCATCTGCTACAGAAAACACTATGGAAGCCCCTCAAGAAGTTAATAATAGAACTTCCATATGATCCTGCTGGAAGTGACAATCCCACTTCTGGATATATATCCACAATAATTCAAAGAAGGGTCTTAAAGACCTATCTGCATACCCATGTTTACAGCAGCATTATTCACAAGAGCCAAGAGATGGAGGCAACCAAAATGTCCATTGACAGTTGAATGGATAAAGAAGATGTGGTATTTTTACATTTTGAAAATTTTGAAAAATTATTCAGCCTAAAAAAGGAAAATTCCATCACATGCTACAACATCGCATCGATAAACCTTGAGGACATTATGCTAAGTGAAATAAACCGGTATAAAATAAACCACAAAAAGACAAATACTGTAAGAGTCCCCCAAGAGGTATTTAAAGTAGTCAAATTCATAGAAACAGAAAGTAGAATGGTGATTACCGGGGCTGGAGGAAGGGGGCTACATAAGGGGAGTTGTTTAATGGGTATAGAGTTTCAGTTCTGCAAGATGAAAAAGTTATGGAAATCTGTTTCATGACAAGTTGAATATTGTAAACACTACTGAACTGTATGGTTAAAAAAGGGTTAAGATAGTAAATTTTATGTTACGTTTTTTATCACAAGAATAAAGATACAAATAGATACAATAGTAATAACCTGAACAATGTATCCCTTTCAATCAAGTATTTATTAAACACCTTGTGCCAGAAGCATCAAAACAATCAAAACTACCAAAAATTATATGCGTTCTTCTGCCAATAATTTCATCATTGGAGTCACATAAACTATAATGAAATAATAGACATAGGGGGTAGAGAATTCAATTAGAATATTTCTGCTAAATAGATGTTCTAAGCCAACTTAAAAGAAATAGCGTTAACTACCACAGCAAAATCTCATGCTGTCCACCAAACCCTCCTACTTCTTGCTTCCCAGGTAGAGAGCTATTGACGGGAGGCAGCTGCTCTGCGTGCGACATTTCCACCCCTTTTGTCTACGTAAGGCTGCGTGATTAGTTTTAACCAATGGAATTGGATCGGCAGTGGAAAAGGGTGGAGTTGATGAATAAACAGGTGCACCTTCTTCGCTTTTATCTCTGCCTCTGCTGTATGCCATGTACCTAAGACAGCAGAGCCACACAATGGAATGGGTCCAGTTAACTCAATCATCACACAGAAAGCTGCCCAACAAACATTCTAACTGGACGGTTGTGGGAGCAAGAAGTAAAAATGTGTATCATCTTAAGCCACTGTAATTTTATGATTTATCTGTTACAGAAGTTAGCAGGCAGAATTTTTGAACAAGAAAAGGTCTGTATAACACTGTTTGGATTTGTATTCATTTGCACGTTAATTTTTCCATGGAGTAAAATGTCTACTTAAAAAAAATAAAACATAACGAACGACTATGCTTTTTTTTTTTTACCCCAAATCATGTATTTCCCCACTCCCAGCATTTTAAATGATTCTTTTTTTTTTTTTTTAAAGATTTTATTTATTTATTTGACGGAGAGAGAGACAGTGAGAGCGGGAACACAAGCAGGGGGAGGGAGTGGGAGAGGGAGAAGCAGGCTTCCCTCTGAGCAGTGGGACCGATGTGGGGCTTGATCCCAGAACTCTGGGATCATGACCTGAGCCAAAGGCAGATAGATGCTTAACGACTGAGCCACCCCGGTGCCCTCCCCCCCTTTTTTAAGTAGGCTCCACGCCCAGAACGGAGCCCAACAAGGGGCTTGAACTCACGACCCTGAGATCAAGACCTAAGCTGAGATCAAGAGTCTGATGCTTAACTGACTGAGTCACCCAGGTGCCCCAAAATGAAAGATTCTTAATGGGATCTTAGCACATAATGGTGAGTGCTATAGTCAGCAAGTTCCAGACATCTTTCTTCTTACACTGAATAATATAATTGAAGAGGCAATCTGGAGGCTAAGATACTTAGGATAGAGAAATACAGAATTCAAACAATGGGAATTAGGCCATTTGATGAGTGAGAAAAGGTCAGTGGGTTTATAGAATCACATGCTTCCAAAGGCCATTATATACAATCCATCTGGTAGAGCAAGACTCTCAACCCTCCTCTGCAGGTAAGGAAGACCCTGGAGCACTTGCAAATGAGAAAATTCAGGTCCAGGTGAGTAAGAAAGGCAAGTGCAGGAGTGGCCTACAGATATATAATGTATTCTGGAAAATAGGTGAATTTAAAATTGAAGATCAATGGCTTTCAAACATTTCAATATTGATCCCTTTTTTTTCTAAATAAAATCTTATATGAGCGCTGTGAATTGTGTAAGACTGTTGAATCACAGACCTGTACCTCTGAAACAAATAATACATTATATGTTAAAAGAAAAAAAAAAAAGAAGAAGATAGCAGGAAGGGAAGAACGAAGGGGGGGAAATCATCGGAGGGGGAGACGAACCATGAGAGACTATGGACTCTGAGACAAACAAACTGAGGGTTCCAGAGGGGAGGGGGGTGGGGGGACGGGTTAGCCTGGTGATGAGTATTAAAGAGGGCACGTACTGCATGGAGCACTGGGTGTTATACGCAAACAATGAATCATGGAACACTACATCAAAAACTAATGATGTAATGTATGGTGATTAACATAACATAATAATAAAAAAAATAAAATAAATAAATAAATAAATAAATAAAATCTTATATGAAAGCTCAACACAAATAAATAAAACAGAGCTGTTCTGGTTGAAACAGTATATGGGGGCTTGGAATCCTAGCTGCTGAGACACTCTCATCCCAGTCCAACCTCCTGCAGTGTCCATTTAAGGACGGTTCTTGCAACCTCAGAGAACCACTTAAAATGCAGGAGTCAACAGATGCACCAGGATTACTGAGATACAGTTTCTTTCTGTCTAGAAAGAGAATCAGTTTCCATGTAATCTTTAGAATTATAACCAGAATATTGTGTACTTGCTTTAAAGTAGTGAAAAGAATATTCTGCTTCAGATAGAATCACTAAATTGATATGATCCAGTAATTGTGTTTTGTAACTATCATTATAAAATCCAAAATTAACTTGTCTTTAACAACCATTATTTTTTGAGAGGTATCTATAATAAGCGGGGGGGAAAAAGCACCTAATATTCTGTCAATCTAGCCTACTGTTAGCATGATGTTCATTTTCCTTCTAATTATTTCTTAGTTCCAGGCTCTAACTCCTTCCCTTTTCACATCATCTGAGGGACAATTTACATCCACTAAAATGCACAGATGTTAACTTTACCACTTGAAGAATTTTATATATATATATATATATGATATATATATTATATAATATATAAATATATATAATGTATATAAAATATATATTTTATATATTATATGTAAAATATATATAATATATATACATACCTATTCATGTATGTATATTCACAAACATACACACAGCTGTGTAAAGCTTAATCATTTTTACATAGCTATGTTTTAGTGTATGTGCTGCTGAATTGAGCACTTCAAATAGCTATAAACAGCATATATTTAAGTATCTTTTTTTTTTTTGAGCAGTATTAGTTCCAATTGATGAGAAAAACCTTCCACATTTCAAAAAAAAAAAAAAAAAAGGAAGGAAAGGAAAAAGATCCACCATGGTCAGATACATTTGAGAAACCCTCCAAGTACTGGCTACTTATTTTCTTAGTTTCAGGGATTCTGAGAGCCTTTAATATGCAAATATGTGCATGTTAGCTGTAGGGGCGATATTAAGCCATATTTCTGAAATTTAATCATGGAATCTTTTTTTCCACATTACATATGATCAATGCTATACTGTTTGTATTATTGTTCATTCATAATTCATCATATCATAACTGTTTTCCTTAATATTTCTTCAAGAGCATGTACCTCCATTTAGGTAATCAGTGAAATGATTAGGTTAACAGGATGTATGTACATCCACGAGGTCTGTGCTAGTCTATATTAACTGCTGTACTTTCATCTGGAGTAATGCCTGTTAATTCTAGACATTCGATACTTATTGAACGAATGTCTGGTTTTTTTTGTTTTTTTTTTTTTAATTTATTTGAGAGAGAGAGAGAAACAGCATGAGAGGGGAGAGGGTCAGAGGGAGAAGCAGGCTCCCCGCTGAGCCGGGAGCCCGATGTGGGACTCGATCCCAGGCCTCCGGGAGCATGACCTGAGCCGAAGGCAGTCGCTTAACCAACTGAGCCACCCAGGCGCCTGAACGAATGTCTGTTTTATAGTCATTTTCCCCCACCCATCTTTGCAAATTTCGTAAGTAACAGACTGGTAATTCTCTTCACATTTAGCTTCCTGTTGATTTTAGTAAAGCTGAATATTTTCTTATGTTTCTTTACTAACTGTATTTGTGAATCGTGTGTTCATTTCCTCTATTAATCTGTTATAGTCCTCGTGTTTTTCTTTTCAAGTTTTATGTGCTTTTATACAATTATGTTTGAGGCAAAACAAATTTTCTCATACTTAGCTCTTAACATTCACTATTTTTTCAAGTAAAAAACATAAAGTATGTATGGCAAAACTTTCATTAAGCCATTAGGAATTTGTTTTACACACAGTGTAAAGGGCTAAGCTGATTTTCTCCCCCATGTTGCAGGTCATTTCTTCCCACTTCACTTACTAAATCATTTTAATTTTACAATGTGACATGATACTTCCTTTGAAGTCTATTAAATATATTTATAATTAGGTCTCTTTGGGGGATTATCTGCCATTCTATTCTTTGCCAGGATTGCATTTTTTTAAAAATATAGGATTGCATAATATGTTTTTGTATATGGTCGGTCTAGCCTCCCTTAATTAGCATTCTTTTCTTTTTTTTTTTATGTTTTCTCTGATTTTTTTTCTTATAAATTTATTAGGAAGTTAGGTTCCATAAATAAATTTAAAAAAAGCAATTGAAATTTTGATGGAATTCATGAAGTAAATTCTGGCATCTTTAGAATTTATTTTTTCCTTCCAGAAACATGGAATGCTTCTCTACTTCCAAGTTGTTTCATTCGTTTTTATATTTTTCTTCCTATGTCATAAACACTGCTCTTGCAAAATTGGATGCTTTTCCTTATATGTTCGGCCCTTTATCTTTTCACCTAAGTTTGAAAAATAAATTGGCTTCCATTTTATGGCACTATAACTTTACAAATAAATTTTACATAATGCATGTGCAAGGGTTTCAATATTTCAACTTCACCATGACAGAATCACAGTTATTTTTCAAACACAAGAAAGTTGGCTTAATTTCTTCCCTCGCCCAACTGCCAAATGACAAAACACTCACTAGATACAGATAGCAAAATTCAGTTTCCAGCTAAAAAAAAGAATCAAATGCCAGCTTGCTTTTTAATCTAATGTCAAACTATCAAAAATGTGTCCAAAAGAAGAGCAGACTGATGGTAACTAGTGGATCAGAATAAATTTTTCAAATCAAAATCAGGACTAATTAGCACTGTGTGCTCCTACCTGAGCTCCGGTTGCTATCTCATCAGCAGCTTCGTTCATTACTCCCAGGGTTTGAAAAGCAAACACACACAGCTCTCGCTCACACACAGTGGGCTACAAAAGAAAGGGCAATCAGTTACAACAGTTTTTTCCATTTCCCAATTCCTAAATTAATTTTATGACATTCCATTAAATATCTAAAAAAAAAAAATGTGAAGTTTCAGAATGTTAAAAAGAAAGGCTTCATAGGACCCTATTTAACAAAAGTTAAATTTCTAAATTTGGGTAACAATTCAGGAAAATAATCATCTAGTGATATGGAGTCACAAATACAAGAAATTCATTTCAAATAGTTGTAGGTGCTTGCACTTAGAATTTTTAGCAATAGATGGAAAATCCATCTCTCCTACTTAATACACATTTGTACCTGAGATGTATTAAAAAAAAAAGCAGACACCTAAGCTGGTGATATACTAAAAAATGAGGTTAAACCCAACAGCTGTGTAAAACAAATATATCAAGAAGAATTCCACTTTTTCCTAGGTAATTTTCTTTGGAAGGAATAAGCATGATTCTGCTTACTTGCTACCCAGCTCTTGAAAGATTGGTTTTGTTGCAAAGACTTTTGACTTCAATAACCTCCTGAAGTCAACAGCGCTGAAATATACACTCTGCAATTGCTTTGGGAGACTTCTCATCTTTCACATCTAATACAGTGTCATCTGTCTGATTTATCTTATCTCCCGAGTTACGTTGCATTAGGTAGCTGATGAAGCCTGACACGATACAACCCACGGTGTCGCTGCCTAGCAGACAAAAGGCATTTTGTTAGTGCCACTGCTCCTACGCTCATTCATTTCCGAGGACTTAGTCTAGTGCTTAACCAGTGGGAAGTATGGTCCTTTATGGTCCATCCTTCACGTTCAGAATGGGTCCATACGGTGGCTTTGTGGACAGAAGCATGACCGATCACAAACATTTCTGGTTGATGTTTCCCAAAGAGAATTTTAGGAAAAAATCAACTGATACATCCCTTTGTCCACCTTAAAAGGGCAGTTTGATTACATTTCAGAAACATCAGGATGCACAAACAATGAATCATGGAACACTTCATCTAAAACTAATGATGTAATGTATGGGGATTAACATAAGAATAAAAAAAATTTTAAAAAATTAAAAAAAAAGAAACATCAGGAAAAACTACCTATGAGAGGAAATTAATTGGAGAAAGCCCTTCACCCAGACTCAAGCTATATACACACTGCTATATATAGACAGCTATACTTAGAGCAGACTGTTCAATTTCTGCTTATTCTTTTCTTAAGTGTTTAACCTATTTTTAATATTCTATTTTTTTTGTGTTTATCTATGTGCATGTATGTCTCAACCTCAATTTTCCCCAGGGACATTGGTTGTTTCTTTTGTTCAATTTCTGGGAGCATGATATGGTCTGAAATAATAAGAGCAATCATTTATTGTACCTTTACCACAGCGACAAACACTATATTGGTGTATAGTGGACCTGTATACAAAAAGAATCCACGGAGAAGATAAACCATGGAAATCATAAAGGGCCCTAAGAATTTATTCATGTACCAGCTACCCAACAACCTTCACTGAGGAAGTAAACAGGGACACAGAAGGTATTTTATTTATAATACTACTCTCGTCAAATAACCATACATTTTTTGTGAATAAAATCCATCAATCCCAAAGGAATAATAGGATAAAGCTTATTTAGTGTATACAAGTAATAACTGATTTTATTTTTTCATTTGAACTTTGGCAATCAATTATACTTATTTTGTGATCATCCAAATATATATGTATTTATGTACATATGTACATGTGTATTCACAAACAGATTCCAGGGAATGTTTTAAAACAATAGAAACTATCTTTTACAGTACCAAGTTGTTGCTTTAAACAATGGAAATTAAAATGAAATAAAATATCTCACACTCCACTAGATTGGATGGATAAATTTTTAAGATTTTAATATAGGAAAAATGTCTAAGACTGAAGAAAAAATAGAATATTCTTACATATCTCTATCACACTTTGTCCCCAATCTTAAGTATTCATGTGCCACCCCTGATTTTGTCTCAAATAATTTTTACCAATTTCACCCTGACCTCCTACTTTTTTTTTTTTTTTATCTTGGTTAACAAATGAGCAACATTTCAATGCTTTCTTCTGTATTTCCATTTCATCCTCTTCCCAGACCTGATTATATTCAAATCTCCAAATCACATGGACTTGCCAACTGACCCATTACTTTTTTTTTTTCAAGGATTTTATTTATTCATTTGAGACAGAGAGATACAGAAAGAGAGAAAGCATGAGCAGGGGGAGACGGAGAGGGGAAGCAGACTCCTCGCTGAGCCAGGAGCCCAGCGTGGGTCCCAGGACCCGGAGACCATGACCTGAGCCGAAGGCAGACGCTAACCATCTGAGCCACCCAGGTGCCCCTGACCCATTACTTTAAATAGTAAACATACATTCCTAAAGATAAAGCTATGGCTTGATTACTTTATGGACACTTCTTTTCTTTCCTTCATCTTTTTGGTTGAAATGTATAAGGCTGATTTATAGGAATATACGGTTACTGCAACTATTTGAAGAAGGAAATCAGATACCCTAGAAAACTTTGGGGGGAAAAGGGCAATTTCGCTACCACACTAAAAAATTAGAAATACACATTACATTCTTATAATTTTATCTTCCCTTTTTTTAAATAGCAAATATAGAGGTAGTAATATGGTGATTAATTTATATGCTATATTAACACCAAACTAGGTAAATACTAGTGAATCTTTAAAATAACAATTCTGTATCTATTGCTCATTTTTACTAGAAAGTTCAAGACAGTATTTGAGATGTAAATCAACTTAATTTTGAGATAAACATTTACAAACTAGATTTTGTAAACTTTTGACCCTCCCTTCTCCCATGTTTACCCACATTTTATTTGAGAAGTTGAAAATGTCAACACAAGATAGCACATGAAAACAAAGTTCTCAAATCATATTAAGCAATCAAGATTAGATGTCTCACTGCTCACAGAAAGGATATCTTATTCAAAAAAGAGAAACCTAATCATTCTTCCCTAATGAAACATAAGTAATTATATTGTGGGTTAGTGTTCTCCCATGTTAGCTGACTCTCAGCTAATCCCCCACCCCCAACATATTCTGCTATTACTATACTTATTTATACAGAAAGCTCTAGCATCAATTAAAAATAGAACGTAGGTGGGTCACCTGGCTGGCTCAGTTGGTAGAGCATGCAACTCTTGATCTTGAGGTTGTGAGTTCAAGCCCCACATTGAGTGTGGAGATTATTTAAATAAATGAATGAATGAGTGAATAATAACATATACCCCCAATTTTTTTAAGTATTAAAAAAAGAGAACATAGTCATTTAATAGCTATTACTGGATAAATGTAATGATGTGTCTTACTACACATAATTTAATACAAAGCATATATGCTTAAATATAACCAAATGTGTACATCATTTATGAATTCATTTTTTAGTTTACAATCAATAAGTCTCAATTTGTAAAATATTACCAATTCTGAATGTTATTGTATTGCCCTCAAGCAATTAGTTCCTATAATTTGAACTGTAAAACCATGACAAGTCCCTCTTGCCATTCTACATACATAATTTTTTTGCAATATAATATTCATTATGCACCATTTGAACACAAGGATAACTTTATATGTCCCTAAGATTTATTTTAGAAGTTTTAAAGCTAAG
Organism: Leptonychotes weddellii; assembly: GCF_054177405.1. Lineage (NCBI taxonomy): Eukaryota > Metazoa > Chordata > Mammalia > Carnivora > Phocidae > Leptonychotes > Leptonychotes weddellii. The sequence continues at coordinate 33,589,860 of NC_138375.1, read as the reverse complement.
ACAAATACATTTTAAATTTTAGTTGAATCAAAACCATTTAAATGTGTGCAATGAAAACGTATTTCAAAAATGGTGAAGCCCTAAAGAATATTTTAGAAACTAACTGCATTTTAGAAACTTTGTGTCTTCAATGAATTTAAATTACTTCCTACTAAAAACAGAAATGGTAAAACTCAAGAGAATCTAGCTATGTACTTATATATAGCATGGTGTAGGTGAGAGGTTTTCAAACCTTTTCTGCCATGCTCTTTCCGTTCAAACAAAATTTTTCATGTAAGCCCAATATATAGAACAGATAAAAAGTGGTGATTGTTCCAATGGGGGCAGATGCGCACAGTTCAGTTTTCCTGTCTGTAAAACAGGGATAAAAAAATCACATCTAGCGAACCAGGTTGATAAGAAGACCAAGAAAGAGAACCAAGTAAGATAAGGTTTAGAAAATCTCCCTGAGGTATACAGAGCTGTTTAAATATTAACAATATTAGGTAACTTGGATAAGCTATACCTTCTACTTGTTTTAACCCAATGTGTATACAAAAATAAGTGTTTAATAAAAATTTTCATTAAAGCTTATTATGAAATCGTAGTTTTATTTTCATATCCATAGTTTATTGAAACCCTTAATTTATTGTTAAAATTGTTCTTGCTAAAAGAGAAATGAGCAATGTAAATAAAATTCATAATTAAAAAACTAGGGTTGAAAACATATGAGAATAATTAAGAATAGCTACCAGAAATTCAAAACCTATAAGCCTTTAGCTCTTTGTATTTCTGATTTTATAGTCAATGCTTCCTGTTCTTTTCATGGTTTGGAAGAGAGACACATTCAGGGCAGGGATGGGTGGGGGGGGAGTTCACTGTCCATCAAGAAAGACAGGAATCCCACAGAGATCAAGACAGATTTATAGTAAAGATAGGCTCATGCCTGTTTAAGTTTCAACACAGTGTTCCCTATTATCTCATACAACTAAAGTTGTTGTTTGAGCCTTAAAACCAATTTCTTTCTACTCATTTTGGATGTGAAAAAAATCATATTTCTGAACTAAAGTGTTTGGTATAATTATTATTTAGCCTGTATTTCAAAAATTGAAATCTTATTTCTGTGGCATGAGGTGGGGGATGCGAGGAGGAGGTGAGGAGGGAACAGGATGTGCTTTTCCATCCATTCTTCAAATATTAAAGTCAGACCTAAATACAAGAAGACCTACCTGTTTTACTCTTAGGAAGTAAAATGGGACATATCAGGGTTTACCTACATGTTCAGTTTCTCAATAATTTTCATGGGAATGCCTTAAACTTATGACCAAATTATAACTGGGTGTCATTAATTACACTCTGAAAATAAGAACTTAGTTACAAACATTTATCTAAGGTCCACAGCTCAGGTTTCTCAGCTGATTTTGCTTCAGTACGACTGGGCATTATTCTCGAACAATGATACAAAAATCTCAAGCCTCATCAGTGCATTCATAGCAAGCAATCTGGAATATTTTCACATGACAGGAGAAGAAAATGAGATCATAATTTTCATATCATATGTTGATCTGGGAAATGGGAAATTCTACTAACCAGGGACATACAGAATGATTGCCAAGTACCAATGATAAACTTCTAAACACAGAGACCCCAATCCTTACAACCATTGTGGTTTTCTCCAACCCAATTCAGCAGCGCTTGTGCAGGTTCAAAGAAGAAGACAAAGTTGCATTGATCATGGCGTTCAGTGTGAGTATAACAAAAAGACAAGGACACTGGGAAGGAAGAGGCTGAGAAAACAGTGGTGAGTCTGGCAATAAATCCTTATTTTTGTGTTTTCCAAAAACACTGGATGAAGACAAAATCAACATTTTAAAGCATCAACAGTTTGCTGCATTAATACTCTAGTTGACTGCAAAATGTAGAGAACTACTGATTGGGTTTGGGTTTGGTTCTCTGATCATGATCCAAACTGCACTGCCACACAGGAAATCCAGGACTCTAATAACAATCCTTGTGATGTTAATGTGAGTTTTGTGCATTTTCAAAGTATTACCTGTCAGGCCTCACGCCTGGGAGTGACATTTATAACCTTTGTGAACAAAGAGATAAGTTGGTCATTGTGGTATTTCTAAATCAGGAAGCAGGGTAGTTACCGGTGGTGCAGAAAGTATGACATGCTTACCCTGACCTCTAAGTGACAGAACAGTACAAGTAGTGACCAAAATGTTAGGACTTCTGGAAAATGGTAGTAAAGGACGACTTACGTCATTCAGTAAATAATCATGCTTAGAGAAAAGAGAAAAAAATAAGATACAGTTTGAATTTTGAAAGAGAGAGATCTAACAAATGTAATGAACATTAGGCAGAGAGTTCTATGGGACCCCGAGTTTTATCTGACCTATTTAATCACCCACTGGGATATAACTTCTCCTCTTCACATCTCTAGGAGTGATTACAGTTGTAATGTGTCATCTGAGCGGAATAAATGGTCAATGAGTCGGTATAGTGATTAATACTCCAGAAGAAATTTTATGTGTAATAATTTTATACATTTCTATTAAAATTACAGTAAAACTTTTTGCAATATAAATGTGAGAAATACAGAAAAAAATGAGTATGCCGGATTTAGGTTAAATATCTGTTTAAGACAATCAAAAGGCAGTTTTTTCTGTTTACTTCTCTTCCTTTGACTTCCATTTCCTGATTTGATTTCAGCTGTCATTTACCTTACTATTTAAGAAACCAAAGTAGGTTTTCTGATTTCCTTGGGTATCAGTCTGAATCCCAGCAAAATAAAACCAGCGGATAACCAGCTATATACTTTTTTAGAAAACATCGTTATTTACATAAGCACTTCCACTTCTAGAAAGAGACCACCAGCTTCACTGGTGCAGAATGAAACAGTTACTTAAAGTAAAACAAAAATTGAATCAAGGCACAGAGAATACTGATAGCAATCAGGATATTTCTATCACTTACTATGGGAATGAACTGCCAGTAACTGAACCACAAGGACCACAACACATGCAGTAAATTTCCAGGATGTAAAAGTAGTCAGTTCAAGTACATGAGTCAAGAGTAGCATCATGATTAAGAACTGTGGCCTTGGTGCCATTCTGCCAGGGTTCGAATCTTGTCTCTATCACTTACTAGCAATGTTGATAGTAAATAAATTACTCTTCTCCTCATCTGTAAAGCAGGGCTAATAATAATAATACCCACCTCACAGGGTTATCATGAGAGGATTAAATCACATAATCCATGTAAAATGATTTGAAACACATGATCACATAAAAGGCACTCAAAAAGCAAGTGCCATTAATAACTTTACTACTATTTTCTGGCGTGAAGATCACATTGCCAAGGATCAAGCAATAGATCAAGATCCACAGACGAACACTAACAAAATAAAGATGGACCTCCTGGTGGGATAAACTGAGATGACCAAAGGATTCTCCTTATTCTCATCATAACTACACAGTTCCATGTATCACATAAAAATAACAAACTTGCACAAATTTTTAATAAATAAAGGCTGATTTAGTTAATTTGGGTTTCAGAGTAACATTGTATCTCTTTGAGAAAAAAGCTGGCTGATAGAGAATAGTGTATTGGTGGCAAGATAAACTTTTTGTATGTTTTTCATAAACAAGTAAAATAAAACAAATATATCATATACCTTGACAAAAGATCATGATCATAAATGGTTATTACATGTTTCTTAAAGTATAAATCCTAAAATGCAAACAAGTGCTGACAAAATTGTCTCTCTCTAGGCTTTATAATTTGTCTTTTCAAGCATATATTCCCAAGAACAGGACGAATTTCTCTTAAAAAGTACAACAGAATCTAGCATGGTGCCTTATACTTAGGAAGCCTTCAATAAGCATTTATGATGCAGTTTTGAAATCAGGCAGAAATAAGCTGAAAGTACAGCTCCTACCCATACTAGCTGGGTGATGCTGAACAAATTGCTTACCCTCTTTTCGATCTTAATCCTTTTATTTGCACCATGAGCCCGAAAATACATAAACCACAAGAGTTTTGTGAAAATCAAATAAGGAAGCAATATGCAAAATATCTATCTGTACACTGTCTAGCACATAGCACTCATGTCATCTGCAAATGGAGATCGTTCTAGTTTTTCCTTTCCGATCTGGATACCTTCTAATATTTTTTTTTTACCTAATTGCCCTGGTTATAACCTCCGGTGCAAAGTTGATAAGAGTGACAAGAATAAACTAACTCAAAAATAAATTTATCCAAGGATGTACAAGACCTGAACGATGAAAACTACAACATAGTGTAGAAAGAAATTTTTAAAGGTCTAAATAAATGGAAACATTTCCTGTGTCCCTGGATTGGAGGGGTTAAAATTGTTAAGACAGCAATACTTCCCAAACTGGCCTACAGATCCAATGCAAACCTGTAAAATTCCAGCTGCCTTTTTTTGCAGAAATGAACAAGCTGACTTTAGAATTCATATAGAAATGCAAGGAACCCCAAATAGTGAAAACAATCTTATAAAAGGAAAATTAAGTTGGAGGACTCACACTTCTTGCTTACAAACTTAATGCAGAGCTACAGTAATAAAGACAGTGTAGCACAGATGTAAGGATACACATACAGATCAGTGGAATAAAATTAAGAGTCCAAATAAACTGATACATCTATAGTCAAATGATTTTCAACAAGGGTGCCACAATCATTCAGTGGAGAAAGAAGGTCTTTTCAACAAACAGTGCCGAGGCAATTGGATAGCTACATAACAAAAGAATTAATTTAGAACCCAACCTCACACCATATGCAAAAATTAACTCAAAAAGGATCAATGACTTAATTCTAAGACAGAAAATATAAAACACATAAAAGGAAATATAGGTGTAAATCTTTGTGACCTTGGATTAGGCAACAGTTCAATTGATAAATATGGACTCCATTAAAATTAAAAACTTTTGTATGTCACAGGACGCTATCAAGAATGTGAAAAGAAAACCCACAAAATAGGAGAGAATATCTGCAAATCACACATCTAATAAAAATCCAGTATTCAGGATATATATAAAGAACTTTAATAACTCAACAACAACAAAAAAGAAATAATCCAATTAAAAATGGGCAACAAATATAAAGAGATGTTTCTCCAAAGAAGATGCACAAGTGGCCAATAAGCACATGGAAAAATGCTCAAAATCACTAATCATTAGGGAAGTGCAAATCTGAGCCACCATGAAATACCACTTCACACACACTCAGATGGCTATAACTGGGGTGGAAAAAAAGGAGAATCACAAGTGTTGGAGAAGATGGAATTGGAACCATCATACACTGCTGGTGGGAATATAAAATGGTACAGCCACTATCAAAAATAGTTTGGTAGTTTCTCAAACACTCAGAGTTAACATATGTCCCAGCAATTCCATTAAATGATGAATGGATAAACACATGTCATATATCCATGAATGTAATATTATTACACCAAAAAAAGGGAATACACTATTGATACACGCTATTGGATGAACCTTGAAAAGATTATATTAAGTGAGAAGCCAAAAACAAAAGGCCACATAATGTATGATTCCATTTATATAAAATGTCCAGAATAAGCAAATTCATAGAAACAAAAAATAAATTAATGGTTGCCAGGGGATGAGGGAAGGAGAAGACTGGAATGACTGCTAACAGTTACAGATTTCTTTTTTGGATAATGGAAATGTTCTGGAATTAGACAGTGGGGATGGTTGCACAACACTGTGAACACACTAAAAACTACTGAACTGTATACATTAAAATAGTGAATCGCACATTATATGAACTTTATCTCAATTTAAAAACTGCAGAAAAACTTGAAACTGGATCATTCCTCCCAAATTGCACATCTAAATAAATGGAAAAATTTATTTTTTGTGGCAACACATACACATTGGTTCTTACTTCTATACTCCCTCAATAATGCCCCAAATGTTTCAGTGAGCTGGCATTTTTTTGAAATCTTTAAAATTCTGATTCTTTGTATATCTCTTCTAACTTCTACCCTTTCTTCTCTAGAATAAGCATCTTAAATTGTGTGGTTTTGAAGAAACACTGCTCACAAGCTTGCATATATACATCTGTAGCTATGTGAATCTCTATATTCACCTACATCTACATCTATTGATATTGATATAGATGTAGATGGATACACAGATATAAATAGAGGGAAAGAAAGAGAGATGACAGATAGGCACATATAGGAAATTCACTAAGAAATATTTTCCTAATATGAAACGACCTGCTCTTCTTTCACAGACTTCTTTAGAAATAGTGATTCTTTTGTCAAAATTACACCACCATGTGTATTAAATAATTTGCTCAGTAGAAAGCATTTACCGTAAATCAAGTTATTTACTTATTTATTTTTATATCTTAACCCTTTTATATTCTATATCAACACTGATATTCTACCAGTGAGAACTTACCCTAAGCATGGGGCCATTTTGAAAGACATGTGGCTCATCACAAACCACACAGTATTCATTCAATACAGGGATCCGCTGTTCAGCAAACTCAATTGTCTGAATAAAACAACAAAGATAAATTATTAAGTCAAGTTCATAAATAATTTGAAAACCCATTAAAAGCTAAAATATTTCTGCAACGGATGACGTGGCTCATACCTGCACTAGGAAGCCGCGGTCTCGTATTGGAATGCATTTGGCACCATTTGGCTATAAAAGGCAAAGTAAAAGAAGAAAACAATTTTTTAACTCAGAGAATATATGAATTACAGCCTTTGACTTTTTGCAACAGTGAATACAAGTGTGATCTAAGGTCAACTGTAATATGAATTAAATCACTGATTATGACATTAAGATTTTAGAATTTCTTTATAACGTACTTTCTGCCATTACTACCACAAGCCTTGTCTAAGCTAAACCAATAGTATTCTTAATTATTTGATCTTCTAGTAAAAATGACTGGCATTTTTAAATGATCACAAAAGCTCATTTTCTCTACTACTTTTTCTCAAATGCTCCCACCTCCTCATTTAGACTATTTCCATCTTATTTTACAATGAGAATTATTCCTCCAAGGATATATGAGACAGCTACTGAGGGGGTACAACACTAAACTATTGTACTGTAGTAGGCTTAACCATACAGGAAGATTGTAAGACATTTTCTTTTACAGAATATGTGAAATTATCTTTCTTAGGTGAAACTGTCACGGAAAACGTTCTATGTTAACATTTTGACATTATTTTCTGTGTGTCCTTACTGCTTACTTTTGATAAGAAATGGGCTTTTAGGGATGTCCATCTAAAATTATCAACATACTTAAATACATTTTCTTAACACAAATATAATTTTATGGTATCATTTACAATATAATTTTAGAAATAAAGCTATACAAGAGCAGCACAACTTTCTGATAATGTATCTTATTTTTTTCAATTTCATCTATTACTAGGTGTATCCATATATATGGCTAAGAGTTAAGTATACCCTTAGCCCAGTGCACACACGCATTTACTAAAAGTAAACAACATTTTTATCAACTATTTTACGTATTTAATATACATAAGATAGGTCTGTTTCTTTATCTGAAATCAGCTATAATGCTGATCACTCCAAAGGTAAACTCCGTGTAAGACTGACTCCCAATAAATACCACGCAGAGGACTTAAGTTTGAATACAGTTACCTTCTGGCCCCATCTCCACCAAAAAACTTCAGGATAAAGTGATTTCAGTTTTAGAAAGTAGACACTGAAAGCAGCTTTAAGTGAAGCTTAAAGTAGTAGAAGTAGATGTTGCTTCTCTCCACAAGTTAACGACGTTCACAGGCAAATGTTCTTATATGTATATATAAAAGGAAGGACATTACTCTGAATTTAATTATTAGACAAACTTTGTCCTCCACTACTTATGTATGAAAACTAGAGAACAGATAAACCTACTTGATAAAACATTAAAATGCCCTGCTTGCTTAAAAGGATCGGATTTGTGGATCCAACTGACTTCCTTCCATTTTTAGCAGCTTTCATGACCATAACAGGAATTTGGACTAGACCTTCAATCAATAGCTATATTTATTTTTTCAGAATCAAAATGAACATGCCAGTACTGGTTGCCAACGTCTGGTATGCTATAGTAATATCCAAAAAGAAACAAAGGGTAAATTCTAAAAAACAAAAACGAAAACGAAGATCTTGCTTCTTTCCTCTACCAGGTCTTACAAAAACCTCTCCTGCACCTTGGCTAACATTTAGGAACTCAGGATGAAAGTATTTACGCACAGCAGGCTGGGAAGATGACGATGAAGACGGTGTTAAGATACCGATAAGCCCTGAGGTAAGAGAGAGCCTCCTGCCCTCTGCATTAGGTTCCTTGAAAAGCTCCGTCTTGGATGACTTGGGAGCACTGGAGTAAGACTTGCTGAGCAACTTGTGGTTTTTCAGTCCATACAGCTCTTCCATTCTGAGATTACTGGAGTAAGATCTGCTTAACAGTTTGTGGGGCTTCAAGTTGGTGTTGTGCTCGCATCGCGGGTCTCCAGAACAGGACCGAGTCAACAGTTTGTGCGACTTCAGAGTGAGGCAGTCCTCTTGCTTGACAGCTGCCGGGCAGGGCCGGTTCAAAAGTTTGTGCGACTTAATGGCCGCCACCGCCTGCTCAGCCCTGGGGTCGCTGGACAGGGAGCGACCAAAGGTCCTGTGCGACTTGGTGGCGCACACGTCGTCGGTCTTGACGGTACTGGAACAAGTCCTCCGCAGCAGCTTATGCGTTTTGGAAATTCCATCTTGCTCAGATTTCAGTTTGGATTTGCTTTTACCACAACCAGGGGGAGGATAACTTGGCGACCTTGAAAATGGAACAACAATTAATACAGGGCAAATCATGAGTATGACACACGGCGGAGAACACCTGGTAGGCGCAATCAACTCAACTCGACCACAAATACCACCTCGTTTTAATACAGCCCATCCAGCTCGGATAGCAACCGCAATATGGGCACAGTGATCACATGGACTGAACTGAATTATATTTTTCCTGCAAAGCAAAAACAGATTATCAGGTTTTGCACCCCTCCTGTCCCAGAACTCTTTGCAGAACTAATTTTGGTACAGAAAAATCTATGTGATTAGAAAACATAGAATGTCATTTTAACACATTTAACGCATGTTAAGAAAACGAACACTCTGAATGCAGAAATGGGTATCTATGCTTTTGATGGAATCGACAGAACTTGGTCCGTTCTTTGAAGTCACACAGAAAATAAATGAATGCCAAGACTATAGAAAGAATGCTCTGAAGTACCTAACTATGGAGCAGCACATGCTCAGAATTGAAGACAACAGAGAAGTCATCTGCTACCCACCTGCGCAAGGTAGAAAATAAATGCAGGGGAGATTTCACCTTCTTCTCTGACAGCTTCTTATTGTGCAGGCAATTGGATTTCTCTTTGCTCTGTTTCCACTGCTGTGTAACGAATGTCTGCATGATCCTGTCAATCCAAAGTAAGTCTGTCATCACAGCTCCAAGATGATATGAGATTTCCGTATTATGCAGAGAATGTATTTATCAAAGGAAAATAAATGCATAGTAATTGGTGAGATTATAATTTAAAATCACACGAGATGTTTCCATGTGTAGGAAAGCACCATGCAGAAAATTTCTATGACTTTATTGCATTTTGGTTAATAACTCATTAATTACTATGATATGATTAATAGCATAAATGACAAAAGAAGTGATAAAATAGGGGCGCTTGGGTGGCTCAGGTGGTTAAGCGTCTGCCTTCAGCTCAGGTCATGATCCCAGGGTCCTGGGATGGAGCCCCGCATCGGGCTCCCAGCTCAGTGGGGAGTCTGCTTCTCCCTCTCTCTGTCCTCCCCTTCCCCTCACCACTTGTGCTCATGCTCTCTTGCTCGCTCTCTCTCTCTCTCAAATAAATAAATAAATACCTTTAAAAAAAAAAAGAATTGATAAATAATAGGCTATAAAGATATTTAGAAGGGCAGCCTTTAAACAACTTTAGCCGAAGTTCTTTAGCCAAAAGGAAGTTCTGAATTATTTTGCTGGTGACAGAAACACATTTTGGAAATAATGTTTGATATTAACTATGATTTTATCACTTAAGATACAAGTAAAGTCAATTTCTTTTTACTTGATTTGCTTATGCAGTTTTCTTCATGAAAAGGAAAATAAAATGAAACTGTGAAATCGTTAAGTAAAAAGGAACCATGTAAAACTGACTCTATGGAGAAATATGAAATCAGCAAATTTTCTCTCTCTGCACAGCCCATTCACTTTTTTTTTTTTTTTAGATTTTATTTATTTATTGGACAGAGAGAGAGAGATAGCGAGAGCAGGAACACAAGCAGGGGGAGGAGTGGGAGAGGGAGAAGCAGGCTTCCCGCTGAGTAGGGAGCCCTATGCGGGGCTCAATCCCAGGACTCTGGGATCATGACCTGAGCTGAAGGCAGACGCTTAACAACTGAGCCACCCAGGTGCCCCTAGCCCATTCACTTTTAAATACACTGGTTTTTTAAACAAAACTGTGTGTCTTGGGGTGCCTGGGTGGCTCAGTCAGTTAAGTGACCAACTCGTAGTTTCAGCTCAGGTCATGAATTCAGGGTCATGAGATCGAGCCCGGCGTGGGAGAACAGATTCGGCTTGAGGTTCTCTCTCTCCCTCTCCCTCTGCCTCTCGAGACCCTGCCGACACATGCACGTGCAAACTCTCTCTAAAATAATAAATAAATCTTAAAAAATATATATAAAATAAAAAATTTTAAAAAACTGTGTGTCTCTAAAAGCTTTTAGTTACTATCATAAAACAGGAATTTGGCAACTCCTGATCTCAGTATTTTCTAAGTCAAGACCACTGCTCATCACTGCTTCATGGCAAAGAATCCTGGAACATCAGCTGTGGACTTGGACACAGTATTGTTTTCTGAGAAGGGTCCCTGACTGTGACAGCTTCTCAGATCCCACCTTTCAAGTGGCAATGGCAGAGGGTCTGTTAAGGCTGAGACTCAAGTAGATGTGAAACTTTACAGTTAAACTTTATGTATACAATAAATTAAAACATTCTGATTTTCTTTCAAAAGTCAATTCAGCATTGCCTGCTTTTCGTGTTCTTCTCAGTTATTTCTAACACAGATTGCTTTTGGAGCAAAAAAAAAAAAAAAAAACACCCCACAAAACACAAAACACTGGTACCAATATTTACCATTTATAATATACCAAAGAGTAATTTATATAACAGATCTTTTTTTCTTTTAACTCTCAACACCCCCAGAGAATAGTAGCTATTACTCTACACATTTCACAAATAAGGCTAAGTAAGGTTAAAGACTGAAATCGTCCCAATTTAGCCTGGTAATAAATGGCAAAACTGCAACACCTATGCTATCCAATACGGAATGACCTATGTTAACATATGCTACTCCAACAGGTGTGACTCTTAGCACTGAGACCATTATTAATTTCTCAAGATCCTCAGTTTCTATCAAATTAACATCGATCACCACAAAGTACAACCTCAGACTTACCACCCCTGGCCTTTAGTCAGCGAGCTTAGTTGAGTTCAGAAGAAACAGTCATTTATGGAATATTTTGGGGCCTTTTTAGCTACAGAGGTAGTGAGGAAGAAGGGGATAAAACTGCAGTCTATGATGCAGGATTCCAAATTTGCAGTAAATTCACCTTAAAGCTCAGGCCAATGGAAATTTTTTTTTATTTAACATTTTATTTTTGAAGATTTTTTTTTTTCACCCAAGATTTCAGCATGACTTAAATGGAACAGTAATATTAGGGTTTTCATTTGTCCCTGTACCTAACCTGCAATCCCCAGCGACACCACCCTTTGTACCAAGCAGATTCAGATTCTTTTCCTCCTATAAAAAATTGCCATTCCTGGGGCGCCTGGGTGGCTCGGTTGTTGAGCGTCTGCCTTCGGCTCGGGTCATGATCCCAGGGTCCTGGGATGGAGCCCCGCATCGGGCTCCCTGCTTGGCGGGAAGCCTGCTTCTCCCTCTCCTACTCCCCCTGCTTGTGTTCCCTCTCTCGCTGCGTTTCTCTCTGTCAAATAGATAAATAAAATTTAAAAAAAAAAATTGCCGTTCCTATGCACCATTCCCTAAGAAACCTAAGAAATGCTTTTCTAATTCTTGATAGACTAATTGGAAAAACAACAAAAAAACAAGTCAATAGCTAAAGTTGTTCCAACTTTCATACTACATTAGCATTCCAAAGTGTGACCTCAGCATCTGAAACCAGTAATTCTTAAACTTGGGCACCCACACCCCTAGATGTTCTTGGATTCAAAAGGTGGGAGTTAACTGTCCTGTAAGAAAGTTAATGTTGTGTTTAATGTCGACCGTAATGTGAAATATACAGATGAGCACATGTGGTGTAATGAACACCTCTTGATAATGGAGAGCCACCAAGAGATTTTAGTGCTCACACCGGTGTTTGTGTTTACTCTTATGCTGGTACAACTGCCATTAGTGGAAAAAAGACTTCAAAGGTCAATTACACAATGTAGCTGCGTCAACAAAGGTCCCAAGGTAGTTCAGAGAAAAGGGAGTATATGTGGGCAACGCTATGATTTTCTTCATGCTGATTTCAAAAGGAATATGCACTCAAGGAGCCAGCACTATATTTAACCTGTGGTGGTCTAACAGCTTCAGCAAAACAGCATCATGCATCAAATCAAATTAATGTACTAATTTTACAATTAAAATTTGAGTGTTTTACACTGCAGTTATAAATTGAATTTTGTTTTATAAATGCAAACTCAACAGATGAAGCATTTATATCTAATTTTATGTTTGTATGTATTTAAGGCAATACTGGAGATTTACGAGGCTTTTTTTCCTTTTAAAAACAACTTAAGGTTGATCAATGCAAATTCAGCATCAAGTCATATACAGTTTAAGAGTATTTCCATGGTCTGTGCCATGTTTAGCTTTGGAATGACAGATACTCTATATGAGGCTGATCACTACACTGTTGACCCACTACTGTTTTGGGTCAGTATTTATTTTTTCTTTCAGGCTCTTTTAATGCCTTCATGTTCTCCCAATATTCATTCAGTGTCAAAAACATATCCCAAGTCTTACATAAAACAAAAGGATACCTACAATTATATGAGAAGCAGATTGGTGGATGGGTCAAAAGTATTGATCTGGGGTCAGATTCTGGCTCTATCACTTCCTCACTGTGACCTTAGCACCTTGCCTAATCTTTCTGGGTCTCGGTTTCATCATCCAGGAAATGTGGATAGTAATGGTACCTGCTGGATAGCATTGTGGCCAAGATCAAGTGAGCTAATGTAGGTAAAGCACTTAGAACAGTGCTTCACATACAATAAGCACTGCGTATGCATTTGCGCCTGCAATCGTTATTAAGCCCGTCTAGTTGCCAGGAACACACCAGATAAAGAATCACAGACAAAGTTTAATGAGTGTTTCTTATTTGCTGAAAACAAACCAGAGCAATAATAACAAAGGGCCTAGATTTTCAGTCTGCCTTCCTAACTTACTATCTGTTTCTGGAAAATAACCTCTTTATATTTCAGTTTCCTCTTATGACTTATTGTGAGGATGAGATCAGATTTTTGGAAATCATGTTATTTTAGACTAGAGAGGATCACATGCAAACCCAGTTATTTATAATTAAGGAAAAGTAAATTAGATTAAAAATTAATAGGAATCGTTACGAAAAAGTTCTAGCCCATATACTAAACTGTCCACAGAACTAAAATTTATCCATAGAAGTAATTAACCTTTTTAAAATGTTAAACATTTAGATGGAAATATTAATAAAATGTGACATATTCTACAAAGTGATTAAATAATGACTACAGAACACAGCTTTCCTTAATTTCTCAGAGTTGGAATTATACACATCATTTCTTTTTCTGAGCCCAAACAATGTAACTCAGACATCTTTAATTAAAAGGCAGAAAGTCATATATTCCAAGATGTCTCTGTTTTTATAATTCTTCCCTCCTTTGGATCAACTTCACTTCACTTTTTTAAAAACGGGTTAAGTGGCTAACAAAAGTACCTAAAGTAAAAACTATGGGCTTTGGATGATAGGTGTCAATGTACATTCATCAATTCTAACAAATGTACCATTCTGGTAGGAGATGTTGATAACAGGAAGCCTACGCATATGTGGGGACAGGAAGTATATGGAAAATCTCTGTATCTTGTTCTGTTTTGCTGTGAACCTTAAACTGCTCTTAAAAAATCAAGTTATTAAATTAGAAAAAAAATTTAAAAACAAGGAAAATTGTGTGAGGGGAGAAAACATCACAGGAGGGGGAAAAAAATAAAAGATGTGCCAAGGTATGGTGGTAATCAACTTGGATGGCATAACATAGAGGCAGGCTCCATGCTTAGCTCCAAGACCTGTAAGACATTAGCTCAACACAGAAAACAAAATCCAATTAAACTAGAGGGTATTACGCTGAGTGAAATAAGTCAATCAGAGAAAGACATGTATCATATGACCTCATTGATATGAGGAATTCTTAATCTCAGGAAACAAACTGAGGGTTGGTGGAGTGGTGGGGGGTGGGTGGGATGGGGTGGCTGGGTGATGGACATTAGGGAGGGTATGTGCTATGGTGAGCGCTGTGAATTATGTAAGACTGATGAATCATAGACCTGTACCTCTGAAACAAATAATACATTATATGTTAAAAAAAAAAAAAAAAAGAAGATAGTAGGAAGGGAAAAATGAAGGGGTGGAATCGGAGGGGGAGACGAACCATGAGAGACTATGGACTCTGAGAAACAAACTGAGGGTTCTAGATTGGAGGGGGGTGGGGGAATGGGTTAGCCTGGTGATGGGTATTAAGGAGGGCACGTATTGAATGGAGCACTGGGTGTTATATGCAAACAATGAATTACGGAACACTACATCAAAAACTAATGATGTAATGCACGGTGATTAACATAACATAATAAAAAAAAAAACCATCGGCACCTGGGTGGCTCAGTCAGTTAAGCATCTGCTTTTGGCTCAGGTCATGATCCCTGGGTCCCAGGATTAAGCCCCAGGTTGGGCTCCCGCCTCAGCGGGGAGTCTGCTTCTCTCTCTGCCCCTCACTCTGCTCAGGCTCTCTCTCTCTCCCTCTCTCTCGCTCGCTCTCTCTCAAATAAATAAATAAAATCTTTAAAAAACAAAACAACACACACACAAAAAAACCAATTCCAATGGAAAAGCACACCTAATCCTAGTACAGAAAAATGAGAAAATTGCTCCTTTAAGTGCTTATAAGGAAACCACACTGCATTATATAATGTGCTAAACATATGTTGTAAATTGAATTTAGTTTTAGAGATGTGCAATTTGAAACATTAAGGGTTTATTATCTAATTTTTATATGTTCACATTTAAATGCAACATTGGGAATTTGCAAGAATACTCCCTTTATCTTAATTTCCTTTCAAATGTGATCCACACATAACTCATATCTGAGCAATGTCAAGTCATAAAAACTTTAAGACAATTCTAGAGCTCCATAATATGTACAACCCTTGATAACACACACACAAGCTTCCTCTTACATCCATAATCTCAAGTAAAATGACCACAATAAATCTCTATTTAGTAAATGAAATAAAAAGTTTCAAAGTACTTTCTCTTAGAACATTGCTCAATAAAGGCTGATGTCTGATGCCCGATTAAAATTCATGAAAATACAGGTGAACACATGAACTGAATCATCGTTGAGGATGCAAACCACGTGTTTAAATATATAATAATCTAATGGTAAATTTAAGTTGAAGTAAAATTTGCATATTCAGAAGAATAAATAATCCTTCGGAAATTCTCCAGTAATACAAATTCTTTTTTTTTTTTTAAGATTTTATTTATTTATTTGTGAGACAGAGAGAGCGAGCACAAGTGGGGGGAGGGGCAGAGGCAGAGGGAGAAGCAGGCTCCCCACTGAGCAGGGAGCTTTATGCGGAACTCAATCCCAGGACCCCGGTATCACGACCTGAGCCGAAGGCAGATGCTTAACCGACTGAGCCACCCAGGCATCCCAGTAATACAAATTCTTATAGCTGATATATAGCATAGGATTTATTAAATTTATATTTTGACTAGATGCTACCATGTTTTAAAAGTCATTTTGACTGGGATAATTTTA
The DNA here is from genome assembly GCF_054177405.1 of Leptonychotes weddellii. Lineage (NCBI taxonomy): Eukaryota > Metazoa > Chordata > Mammalia > Carnivora > Phocidae > Leptonychotes > Leptonychotes weddellii. Next base: position 33,573,726 of record NC_138375.1, on the reverse strand, counting down.
TGTTCATAAAATATAAATTCATTCATTGCATTAGTCAAGGTCCGAAGAGGAAATAAAGGGTTTATTTAAAAAAGGAATGATCAGGGGCGCCTGGGTGGCTCAGATGGTTAAGCGTCTGCCTTCGGCTTAGGTCATGATCCCAGAGTCCTGGGATCGAGCCCCGCATCGGGCTCCCTGCTCCGCAGGAAGCCTGCTTCTCCCTCCTCCACTCCCCCTGCTTGTGCTCCCTCTCTCGCTGTGTCTCTCTCTGTCATATAAAAAAAAAAAAAAAAGGAATGATCATTTCAAGAGCGTAAGTATAGGAGCCAAGCACAAGGCAGTGGCTGCCAACTGTTACCACCTCTAGGCCCCAAGGAACAGGCAGAGGGAACGTGTAACGGAACCCAGTAAGAGAGAGAGTCATGGATAGGCTGTGGCCTAGAGCAGAGAAGAAAGCTTCACTTGAAGGGCTAGTCAACTCAAGGTAACCTCTTAGAGTGGAAACCAAAGGCAATAAATACTCCTTTTTTATACTGCTTCCTCCTCTGTTGGTCACATTCAAGACACAGCAACACATGAGAACCTGCACCCACACAGATCAACCTCCACAGGTGAGGGCAGGTGTTGGAGGGAGGAGAGTGGACCCGGGCGGGCAAACAGAAGGACTGCGGCTGCTTCGAGAGGTGAGCTCTGCCAGCTAAATTATTGATGCAGCTCTTGGCATCGGATGAGTTCCTCTCCTGAGGTGCTCACTTCAAAGAGCTCTTATTTAATAAGAAGAGGGGGAGGGGAGTGAGCAAAATGAGAACTCAGCTCTCTTTCAAAGAAATTTATTTTTTTATTCTTGGGAAACTTACTTTTTCAGCTGATGTCCCAATCCAAATCGCTCTTTTGTAGAAATCTGAAAGACATCAACAGTGGGCACTGCAAAGGAAAAAATAATCAGTCAATACGTTGAGCTGAAACTTAACCAACAGCCAGGAAAAAGACTGAAAAGTAATATATATGATACACTCTAATATGTACACAGACATAAATATATTATACATTTACATATTATATAGTATGTAAGAAATATTTATACACACATACATATTTAAAAATAGCATATACACAGTCTTTTTTTTTTTTTTTTTAAAGATTTTATTTATTTATTTGAGAGAGAGTGAGAGAGAGAAAGAGCACAAGAGTGGGGAGCAGGAGAGGGAGAAGCAGACTCCCTGCCGAGCAGGGAGCCCGATGCGGGACTCGATCCCGGGACTCCAGGATCATGACCTGAGCCGAAGGCAGTCGCCCAACCAACTGAGCCACCCAGGCGC
>NC_138375.1:33523104-33571928 GCF_054177405.1 Leptonychotes weddellii | reverse complement strand
TTTTTTTTTTTTTTAAAGATTTTATTTATTTATTTGAGAGAGAGTGAGAGAGAGAAAGAGCACAAGAGTGGGGAGCAGGAGAGGGAGAAGCAGACTCCCTGCCGAGCAGGGAGCCCGATGCGGGACTCGATCCCGGGACTCCAGGATCATGACCTGAGCCGAAGGCAGTCGCCCAACCAACTGAGCCACCCAGGCGCCCCATATACACAGTCTTATACATTGCTATTTATGGTTTATATATATAGATTTTGGAGATCATTCTTGGTCATTAGAAAACAAGGGTAGAAGTAGGAAAGATCACTCAGGAACTTATTAAAGTAATTGGCAAGAGATACTGTGTTCTGGATCAGTGGAGGTGGTGAACTGTCTTTGTTAACAGGACGTTCTCAGATCACACGTGCTCCACATTGGAACCAAACTGGTATCCCCAATTTCCTCACCCCCCGTGTTGGCAGTTACTCTGGGACACAAACACTCCACTGATCAAAGAAAACTGTTGTTAGTATCATCAATAAGTTCCTTTTCCAAAAGCATGCTAATCCTTAGATACAGACTGAAGAACAGAGTGGACATCACTCGAATCCCTCCTATCCCAAACCCAGGGCTACAGAAATTCAAAAATGAATAAGAAAAATCCTAACATCTTGAAAACTCAGCAGAATTTTTTTTTTTTTTTTTTTTTAAGAAAAGATGACAAAATTGGAACATGCTATGCTCTCTCTTAAAAGATTTAAGAAGACACAATCTATTCCCAGGTAGGTGGGAAAAGTGACTGGGGAGATGGAGGCAGAGAAACAAAAGGGACCTGGTTTTTGAAAAATCCAAAATGCACTAGAAGAACTGAAATTGTCACCGGAAGAAATTATATAAGATACACAGAGAAAGAGAGAGAGAAAAGAGAGATAAGAGACACAAAATGTTTACCCAGAATATATAAATTATTCCTACAAATTAATGATACAAAGACCAAAACTTATTCATACTATGAATGACTAGAAAATAAACATCAATATTTTACCAAAATGATAAATCTTCTAGAGAAATGTAAGTTACAAACACTGACTCAACTAGTAGTATAAAATCTGGATGACCCAAATTTTAGAATATACTGAAAGAGCTAACAAGATGTTACTTTCAAAACTATTCCAAGATTCAAGTGATAAAACTTATACTACTATTAAATTAATGAAATTAATTATTACTATTAGTTGCCTTGAGTGTATTCAGATGTTAATAACCAGTGAAACTGGATGCAGAGTATATGGGGACACTGTACTACCTTTACAATTTTTCCGTAAATCTAAAAATGTTTTAGATTAATTTTTATAATTTTTTTTGAGAGAGAGATAGAGAGAGACAGCAGGAAGGAGGGGTAGAGGGAGAGAGAGAGAGAGAATCTTAAGCAGACTCCACACTCAGCACAGAGCTCGATGCATGGCTCAATCTCACAACCCTGAGATCATGACCTGAGCCAAAATCAAGAGTTGGACACTTAATCAACGAAGAAACCAGGCACCTCAATTTTTATAAAAATTTTTAAAAGTAATAGTTTTCTGATAACTAAGAATCAGTTAGAAAATAAACTGGAATATAAAAGTCCCATTAAGCAAACAAGTACTCATGAATAAATTTAGCTAAAATTACTGACCTCAGGCAGAAAAAAAACCAAAAAACACAGAATGGTACTGATACATAAAATTAAAAACAATGAACAAATCTTCCTTTAAAGGAATAAAGGAAAAGTGAATATAAAAATGTCTATTCTTCCTAAATTTATTTAAAAGTTACCTTAAAATAACCAAATAATTCCCCACGAGGGTTCATTTTTAGGGACAACAGACTGAGGAAGAACTTGACAGAATGCACTAGAGAAATATTTTTATGTTTTAAAAAAGATGAAAGTTATTCGATTTTTCCTTGTCTTTCATATAACGTAGGTTGGGAAGGCAGTAAGTGAGGGCTGCTTAAGATACGTGGAAATGATTCTAACACTGATCATGTACATGTGCAGGTGCCAATAATGAGATGATTTGCACAGAAAAACATTTTTAATAATGTTGGTTGTTTATCACATTAAACTAAAAGCAGCCTTGCCTTTCAGATCAGAAACTAGACTTTTACACCAGCAATGCTGAAAAAAATACATAATAAGAATAATCATGTCTTTTTATTTAAAATATATTTCCTCATATACATTGAAAATAATCTTTAATATTAAAGTGGATAAGGAGGTATATTTCTTTAATTCTTATCATTCTTGTTCACTTACAGATATTTTGTCAGATTAGCCCTGATCAAATATTACAGCTCAAATAAGTATTACTCATACATTTCCAAAACTTAGCAATGAATGCTTTCAAAAAGAACTGCTAACTAGGTCAGTCTAAACCTTGGATTAGTCACAAAACTTGTTTGAGGTAAATTAAGACCAAAGGGTACCAATTGAAAAATAAATACGTAAAAGATAATATTAAGGAAAAAGAGGGAAAAAATAGCCCAATAAGTACACATAACAAAACACAAGCAACGCCAAAATAGATGTCTTGCAAATGAACAAAATTAAAACACTTCAGACACAAACTAGCAGAAGTCTCTCAAGTATTTTTACCTTTTTTTGGGGGGGGGGACTATAATAACCCCATAAACTTACAGTTGGTCAAGTGTGTCTCATTCACAAAATGAGAGAGACATTCTCCAGTATGAAAAAAACAAGCATAATCCTCATGTTTCTTTGGTTTACAAACTATTAGGTAGCAAATCAACTAATAGAAATGAAAACAGAAGGACTAAATTATGGATGAGCTGTAATACCGAAAAAGGGGTACTGAACAATACAATCATCTAAACGTGAATTAGAATAATTGTTAGAACATTTACAAAACCATGGAAATATAACAAATCTTTAAAGAGACGTTGAAAAGGATAATCTCTGCCTAAAATTCAAGATTATATTTAAAAAGTGAGTAACAGTGGTAAGATTACATAAAAGCATGCCACATTCTCATCTCACACAGATGGAGTAGTGTGAGTAGAGATGAACTGACCCAATTTTGTTCCTAACCCTGATAATTAAAAAAAAAAAAAAAGTTCAGACAGAAGAGCTGCTTTTTCTTTTAACCACCAACAGAATAAAATCGAATGGTCACATATCAAATCCCTATAGAAAGAAAAAAACTTAACCATACAACAAAGTATCTGGGGAAAAAGCAAAAACACATACACTTATACCTGGAATACTGTGCAGATATTACAAATTATTCCATTTTAGAATATTTAATGACTTGAGGACAGTCTCATGACATAACATTAAGGTGTATAACTATACAGTTCAATGTCAACTTTATGAAAATGAGCCATGTGTGCAGAGAAAAGAGAAACACCAAACTATTCACAGGTTTCTCACTATAGAGGGATTATGAGTAATTCTTTTTCTTCTTTCTTACATTTCTACACATTTGAAATAATCACAATAAAAATATGTAACATCTAGTTGTCTTTGCCTGGCATTAAATCATATGTTGTTTATATTAAGAGCTGATTATTTAAGTAGAAATCATTATACAAAAACAGAAAATAGGTGACTCAACAGAAACTTTTTCAAAATGAAAGATTTTCCTATGTATTTCATAAACTTGGAATGGGTCAGGGATCTTTCTTGGGTAAAAGCTAATAGTAGATGTTAAGTTCCTTAATATGCCTAAAGAAAAACATGCCAACATCACAGTAAAGGATGTGTGAAGACGGCCTTGACTTCAAGAGGTGCTGTCTATGTCCATATCCCTTGATTCTGGGTGGGTTTTTCAACTGCTTTGAACAATACAATACAGCGGAACATTCACTGTGCCTTTTTCCAGGTGGCATCCACAGCCTGTCTCTTGTAACACTTGCTTTCGGACCCCAGTCACCATGCTACAAGAAACCGGAACCACATGAAGAAGCCACGTGTAAGGTCAACAGTCAAGTCAAGGGGCCGCAGCTGAGCTCCAAGATGACACACTCATCAACTGCAAGATATCTCAAAGTCCAGCATCTTGAGCATCCAACCTAGAAGAGCCTTTAGTTGACATAAGCTCCATCTACCACCTGACTTCCAAAGGCATGGGAGACTCCAAGCAAGAACTGCTCAGCTGAGCTCAAAGAACAGTGAGAGATGATAAGCTGTTTTTAGCCAGTAAGTTTGGGGTGGTTTGTTATTCAGCAGTATATAACTGTAGCAACATGAGTAGATACAGTGTGTGTGTGTGCACGCGTGTGTGTGCGTGCACGTGCAGATGCACGCATGTGCATGTGTATCTGGTAGGGGAAGATATCGTAATCCAGTAAGTATTGGCAAGATTTAATAATCATGTCCTTTGCTGTAAATAGCTATCACTTGAGATATAGCAAAATCATCCTTCAAGATAGTGGAAAACAAAAATATTACTAAGATCTCCATTTTTAAAAATAGAAGTATGTTATATTTATAGTTAGGCTAAATTCATCAGTAATCAAAGGTGGGATAAGTAAACATTAAAATCGAATCCCAGAATCAGAGACATAAATAATTAAATCTAAGGGCAACCCAAAATATACTTACTGAGCCTCTACTATATGCAAAGTTCTCTTTTAGGTTTTATTTGTTTGTTTCACAGCAACTTGTCAACTCCTGAAATCTATACAACTAAATGTTGTATGTTTCTGTTTCCATAAGTTATACTGGCAATAAACCATCTTTGTTAGGATGCAAGTATATTTAAATACCATTATCAAGATAGCTGCTATTATGCTCAGAATTACCAAATGAACACTCCCTTTCACGCCCAAAGCACAACTAATTCATACTCAAAATAGTAAACAGAGAAATAAAACTAACCTGGGCCATTTAAATACTGTGTAAGGGAACAGTGTAGTCGGACAATTATAGGTTCTGTTCGAATCACTTCCCAAGCCACAGCAATCTCCTCCTGTGCAAATATATTAAAAGATGAATTAGTCACCTTTTATAGAGTTCTTGATTTTTTTTTCCAAAATGAAACGCTTTTTTAAATTTATTTTGAAGAAATACATAAATCAATAAGGCTCACAAATTACCTCAAGACCTAGGGTTTGGAAAAGAATGTCAAAGTATTCTTAATTTTTACCTTCTACACAGGAAAATTAAAGTGAAAATTTAAGAAATAATGAAGTACTATATTAAGAGCCCATAAATTTCAGAATATATTAAAAGAACCAATGTAAAAATATACATATATAAAATGTGTTTCTTCAGCCAGTCACTGTATTTCTCTATAATCACTTTAACAAAATCAGCTTGTTACTAATAATGAGAAGCAAATATTTAATTTTTTCCAACAATACAAATAAACGTTTTTGAATGTACCAATCATATTGTATAAATTGATACTTACATCCAGAAAGCTAACATCAATATGCAGATCAATATCTACATCATCAATGGCTCCGTATTCCCTGAAAGCAAAGATTAACACTTATTTTTCCATTTTCCTTAAAAGATAATGTGTGCTCCTTTAAGTCAAAGATTCAATCCCTAACTCTTCTCACTGATCTCCACAGAGCGCTCAGAAGTGACTGGGGACATGAATTAACAAACTCCATGTAGTTGGATTGTCATCTCCTGTGACTATTTATACCATCTATAAACATCTTTCTATTTTTACGTACATGCATTTGCATACATAAATTCAAGAATTGTTTGCTTCATAGTTTCAAACATCCCCAGTTCTCTGTGGCGAATTCAACCACTTGGTTTTCGTTGTGCTCTCTGAAGAGGAAGAGTTGCCTCAAAGGGCAAAGGAAGGAGTTTCTGACAGGAAGAAAGGGTGGGAAAATAATTCACTGCCACAAGGATGTGCCCACGACTTTCCCTTCCATGCTAAACATCACTGGTTCTGACCGGATCCACGGGCTCTGCCGCTTACATGTCATCGTGTTTTGATAGGCAGCTCTGGAAGTCTGATATATCCAAATTAAAACAAGTAACAACACCATGTGCCACACGAAGACGTTCTAAACACCAACCTTTCTCCAGCCCATGTAGAGCCGTAAACCAGCATACATGAAAGAACATAAAAACAATAGTTTCCCCAGATTCTCTATATACATAAATCTGTATTTATATTTTTATAAAAGTATGAAGTTACAAATGCTATATAGGATGAGAAATAAAATTATACAGATAACTGAAATGATAAAAGTTAGCTGCCAGTATTTATTAAGCACTCATGTGCCAGAAATTATTCTAAGAATTTTACATACGTGTGATCACGGTGCACGGTAGGTCCCACCACCACCTTTAATTTATATACGCATTAACTGAGGCTCAGAGTAATAAAGTAACTTACCCATCATCACTCTGCAGCAGAGCCAAGATTTAAACACACACATCCTATTTATTTACACAGGTGATTAATCGGTTCACTATTCAATAAACTATCACTTTGCAGGGTCCTCATCATAGCCTTCTGACGAGGATACCATTACTACCCTCATTTGCAAACAAGGAAACTGAGCTTTAGAGAATTGAAATCAGATGCCAAAGAGTCGATAAGTCAGTGGGGAAGTCAGGCATTGAATTCATGTTCAATTTCAAAACCGTTTGTGGGATATTATCTGGCACATAGTACTCAATGATAATTTCTGTGTATTACGTATTCAAGTAAGGTTAATATAATACAAAACTGTGGCACTTGTCTAGGGTTCAGAGAAGACACTTCTAATGATCAAATGGTTTTACGTAATTTGATGAATGAAGGAATCGAAGGGGTTTTTTGATTTTTAATGTCTATGACACACAAAAAGCAGCATTTAGAATATAAGAACTCAGGGCACCTGGGTGGCTCAGTCGGTTAAGCGTCTGCCTTCAGCTCGGGTCATGATCCCAGGGTCCTGGGATCGAGCCCTGCATCGGGCTCCCTGCTCGGCAGGGAGTCTGCTTCTCCCTCTCACTCTCCCTCTCACTCTCCCTCTCTCTCAAATAAATAAAATCTTAAAAAAAAAAAAAAAAGAATATAAGAACTCAGCCTCTGTGCTTTCTCCATCAACCCCTTAAAAATATATCAAAACAGGGCTCCCTGCTCAGCCTGTCCCTCTCCTCTGCCCCACCCCTCTGAACGTGCACTCTCCCTCTCTCTCTCAAATGAATAGATAAAAATCTTTAAAAAAAAATTAAAAAATTAAAAATATATATATATCAAACCACTGACCACATTTTCACTATTTATGAAATTGTATTTTTTATTCTTTGATGATAATATTTTTAGATTACATAAAAAAGAAAAGGGATAAAAATTATTCACATAGTAATTGAATTTTTAAAAACACTGCATGGAGGGGAAATCGGAGGGGAGACGAACCATGAGAGACTATGGACTCTGAGAAACAAACTGAGGGTTCTAGAGGGCCAGGGGGGTGGGTGGATGGGTTAGCCCTGTGATTGGGTATTAAGGAGGGCACGTATTGAATGGAGCACTGGGTGTTATATGCAAACAATGAATCATGGAACATCACATCAAAAACTAATGATGTAATGTATGGTGATTAACATAACATAATAAAAAAATCTGTGTTATTCATAAAGGATAAGAACACTTGCAACCTTATGCAAATTTAGACATGATGTGATATGCAAATTTAGATACAAAAATATGCCAATTTATTTATGAAATTATACAGACACCATGCCAAGAATAAGGACCAAGCAAATAAACCATCTCTTTTATGCCTCTGGTTCAGGGGTCAGCAAGCTTTTCCTGTAAAGGTCAAGATAGTAAGTATTTTAGCCTTTTCAGGCCTTTTCTGGTCTCTGTCACATATTCCTCTTGGTTTTTGCTTTTCTTTAAATCCTTTTAAAAAAGCAAACACTATCTGTATCTCTCAGGCTGTTCAAAAATGGGCCCCACGACCCAGTGGTCATAATTTGCCAATCTTAAACATCAGCAATTTATTCATAAATATAAAAGCCAAACATCTTTTGTGTTGGCAAATTAAAAGAAAGAACCACTAAATGTAATGATGAGGATCAATTATTAATGATGTTCAATAGACATTTAAGTGGGGTGAAAACTGTAACAAGTATGTGTAAACCTCTGCCTAGAAGGATGTTTGTGAGTGTAGAAACTGGGGACAGAAACAAATATTAAATAATAAGGAAATACTTAAAGTATAGCACACTGGTACAATAGAAAAATTTTTTACCCATTACTAAAGAAGTTGATATAAAAATATTTACTATCCAGAGGGTTATGTTCCAAAATATACTATTTGGAGCAAGTAGATTACCAAAAATGCATGGAAACTGAAATTCCCTTTTTAAATAAAATAGAAATAGAAAAACCAAAACTTTTTTTTTAAAAAAGTACTTATTTATTAACTGTAGATTGTGGGTAAAACCTATTTTATATAAAATTTATGTGTTTTCTGGGGCGCCTGGGTGGCTCAGTCAGTTAAGCATCTGCCTTCAGCTCAGGTCATGATCCGAGTCCTGGGATTGAGCCCCGCATCGGGCTCCCTGCTCGGCGGGAAGTCTGCTTCTCTCTCTCTACCTCTCCACCTGCTTGTGTTCCCTCTCTCGCTGTCTCTCTCTGTGTCACATAAATAAATAAAATTTAAAAAAATTTTTTAAAACATATCTACTTTTTCTGATTACTACGGTAATATAAGCTCATTTTATAAAATGTCAGAAAAACACACAAAAGCAACTTATAATACTACCACTCAGATATTATCTTCGCTTATATCTCATTCCATATTTTTATATGGTATATAAAAATCTGTCCTGCTCTTTCACTTCTTCTAAAATAAGTATTTTTCTATATTATGAAATATTCTTCAAAATCATAGAATTAAACGGTTGTATTTGTATAAATACAATTCTATAATAAAATAATGTTAAAATTATGAGGCTATTGATTTTTTTTTTTTTTTACACTGTAAATATTGATAAAAAGGCCTCTGGATAAAAATCTATGTGCATCTGTCTTCTCACAGAATCATTTCTAAAATTACTGCATGAAATAAATAATATAACTATATTTGGGAGTCTTGATATATGTCATTTAATTACTATTTAAAAGGTTATGACCATTTCTAATCGCACCAGTCAGCTTATCACAGCGACCACTTTCCACATCCCCATCATCACCAGGCGTTCATTTGCTCGGGTCACTGCCAGTTTCCCAAGGGAGAATAACTTTTGTTTGAATTTAGTTACAGTGGCAAGACTGGTGCAATTAGAGGCTGAAAGAAGGGAATCAGAGACAAGAGAAATCAGTAAGAACCTTACCCACAGCTGTTTTCTTCAGAGTTTTCCAGACCACTTCAACAGAATTTATCATAAAGTTATGATCAGAAAGTGACATGTATTCTTTTAAAACATTTAATATGTGTATCTTTAAGTATTCTTTATATGATTTCTTCAACATTCTTGTGGTTAGTATCTTCCTAATTTCTAACACTATCAATTTATTTCAACAACAACAACAAAATTATAAGTGCTCTTCCCTGCCACAGCAGAGCACAAAGACAGAACACAAATACAGAATTTTGAAGAGGCAGAGGCATTAAAGATTTGCAATTAACTGGATTCTGCAGGTGTAGATCTGTAAATAGTTACACTTTTTGTTTTTATGCCACACTTCAAAGAATTCACAACAGCACTGCGTATATGCAAACCAATTTCCGTTGTGATGCCCTTTTTATATAATGCCAGTAATTTCAGATTTCCCACTGCGAGATTACAAAGCGTGATTACAGTTTGTCCAGATGCAGCGACCCAGTCATCAGGATTGCTTCTATATCTGAATAACTTTCAGTTGCCCCGGATCTCATGAATAGCAAATGCAGAATCAAGTCAAAAGCCTGAAATATGAATGCAACTTGAATTGTGAAGCCAGATATCTGATTGTGTCCTGAATGCTGTATTGGGTTTATAATAACTCAAAATAATTTCATGCACTGCCTATATTTATTCACTGTGAAAAGATCACATCAAATTGAACCTGAATACTTTTTTAAGATAAGGAGAACAACACAGAAATGATCTGATGCAGTTGTTACACCCTGGAACTGAGAAAGGACTGCTTCACAATTTTTTTTTTCCCAGACATCTGAGCTACTCTTTCAATCAACATATCTTGAAATCTGGTCATTTGATTTTGGATATTTACATATGACCTAGTTCATTTAAGAACATATGTACGAAATGTATTTTTCTATGAACATGTATTTTTGAGGGCACTATGTGTTAGAATTCTTGGCAATTTCTTCTCCTAATTTTTAATGGAACTAATCAAGATAACATCATCATTAATGAGACACAACATCCATACTCACAATATAGTAAATGTTAGACCATCTCTCCTGGTCCTCCTTTCTCTATAAAACTACAGCTTATTCATTATACTGTTGTGATGTTTTATAACACTACCTGATCAGAATTAGCAGTGATTGCACTGGTTATAAAAATATTATTAGATATCTAGCCTTCCCTTATTAGCTGTCAAGGAAATTATACATATACACACTTACATGAAATTCTATCACAGGTTCTCGGGAACTAAAATCATTACTATTCAGTTATTTCTTGCATTCAGTGACTGGTCAGTTACATTCTGAGAAGAAATAGATTCTGTGAGGAAACATAACACCTTCTATGACATCTGAAACTCAACAAGCGTTCCCTGTCTCTCTCTGCATGCCTACTCAATGTGTGTTTTTTGCTCAGTGTGGGAGAGATGTTTGTGAATGGGCCAAGAAATATGCAAACTCAAGTAGTCAGAAAGAAATCTTGGTAGATTAAAGCATTTGCAAGACTGTATCCAAAGTGCTCTGAAGTTTCTCTAAAAGGCAACAAGACTGAGAAGAATGTAAAAACTAGGTCCAGATAAAAAAAGGCGATACAAAATGACAGTGTATAAGAGATACAGTTTCTACAACCCCTCCTCCCCCGCTGAAAAATCCTTGGTTTTACTTGAAGAAAGTACAGGCACTGGGAATAGGGGTGACTGTCTGGGACCTGACATTCTGAAGCTTTCAACTAGATTACGGGCCAGTGTTTTTGGAAAATACTCCCCCCTTTGTTTCTTCTAGGTGCTTCCTGTCGTCACTTTCCCCTGGTTTTGAGTCAGACCATTTTTCTGGAGGCTCCAGAAGCAGGAGTGGGAGTACCAATAGCTGGAAAGGACACTACAAATATCCAACGGCAAATCTTTTGATGAATGACGTCTTCAACGTAGGTTAAGGTATGCTTTAGTAACAGACCTCTTCAGCTCTCAATGGTTTAACACAAAAAAAGGATTTATACATCATGAACGCTACATGTTCCCTATGGACTCGGAGGGCTGGAGGGGAGTTACTCCTCACTGGGGTCACTCAGGAGCCCATGGTGATGGGAGCCTGGGGGAAACGGGAACTCCTGCACTAGTACCCACACTCACATTTCACTGGACAAAATTAGCTGTATCCACTCATCACATTAAAGGGGCAGAGAAATAAAATGCTGCCAAATACCAGAGGACAGGAACCAGAAGATCTGTAGGTAATCCTACCGGTCACTACAAATGGAAATGCAGAAACCCAGAATAAGTGGTTCATACAGATTTTTGTGGCTTTTCTCTCCTTCCCCTCCCCTCCCCTCTCCTTTCTCTTTCTTGCTCTCTTTCCCTCCCTCCCTCCTTCCCGCCCTCCCTTCCTCCCTCTCTCAAGGAAGTATGTGGGCCTGAATATAGTTGCACAACCTCCTCAACCTTAAAAACTCCCCAGTATGCCCTGTCCTCCAGAACATCAACTCCAAAAGGCCCTATTACAATTGTCCATCCACAAAAGGTGATCAAAATGCAGAAGATGGGGCGCCTGTGTGGCTCAGTCGGTTAAGCGGTTAAGTGTCTGCCTTCAACTCAGGTCATGATCCCAGAGTCTGAGAATCAAGCCCCCACGCTGAGCAGGGAGTCGGCTTCTCCCTCGCCCTCTGTCCCTCCCCTCATTTGTGCTCTCTCTCTTGCACCCTCTCTCTCTCAAATAAATAAAATCTTTTTTAAAAATGCAGAAGAGGGCGCCTGGGTGGCTCAGTTGGTTAAGCGACTGCCTTCGGCTCAGGTCATGATCCTGGAGTCCCGGGATCGAGTCCCGCATCGGGCTCCCTGCTCAGCAGGGAGTCTGCTTCTCCCTCTGACCTTCCTCCTTCTCATGCTCTCTGTCTCTCATTCTCTCTCTCTCAAATAAATAAATAAAATCTTTAAAAATAAAAATAAAAAAATAAAATAAAAATGCAGAAGAGTCACAATCTTGCAATCTTCTAACCTTCATTAAGCATTAGTCATCATAAAAAGGCTAGAATATTACTCATATGGCTTCGACTTTTAAAACAGAAGATGGTATGATCATAAAGCAAAGGTTATTTCATATGGGTTAGACGTGTGAACACCACAAGCAAATTGTCAGAATCATTTCATTCCTGACCACGTGAGAATTTTGTGACTTGTAATTCCCCACACCTTTCTAAAAACATTAACCTCAAATTGTTTTCCGATGGCACTGATCAATTTTTTTTAAAATACATGACTAGAGGAGAAAATGTATAATGAAAAACATCAAACATCCTCATTTTGCTGCATGATTCAAGATGAGACATGTTCACTCAGTCTAATAAACTGATGGTTTATCCTGTTTCTCCAGAAATCTAACTCACTTCCAATACAAGAGCCTATGAACTGGAACTGTCATCAGTGTTTATAAGTATGGTTCAACACAGCCAGGATTCTGCTTTCGAATGCTATGGCCACATAGAGCTGAAATTACCTACTTCAGTAATGAACTGGTCATTAGTCCCTGTTTCTATCTCCTCTTTCAACCTACTTTAAGAGGTTTTTGCCTCAAGTGAGGCAATGTCAGTTCTTTTCATCTCTTACAGAGAACTTAGATGTGGTTAGCTGCCTTTCTCATTAAATACGTCACATTAAAAAAAAAAAAAAAATGACGCCAAATAGCCTATTATGCATATTGAGGTACTTTTGTTCTTCAAACTCCATTAAGTTCTTATAAACCTCAATTAAGTAAAAGAACAGCTAATTAGAACAGTCTGTTTTCAGCAGGCTTAGAACTTTGCAAGGAAGGAGGTTCCAAGACCTTATGCCTAACTACTACTCTTGCCATGTCCCCAAGCCTCAGTAGTCGATACTAGACAGTAAATTCATTCATATTTATTTCAAGTAAATCAGACTAGTCCTGCTGTGGTTCATACTTTATACCATGAGGCCTCTGGGAGGTTATTTATTCTGGAAACATTCTCGATAGCTATAGAAAATCTACAGCTATAGAAAATCTACAGCAGGTAAGAACATGGCTTATGTTAATAGAGATTTAAATTGAATCAAAACTTATAAGTGAAATAGGGAAGGAGGAAAAAAAAAATCAAAGCCATTTATGACTTTCAATATTTCATTTGAATGAAATTCCAAATATTTATCTAATTTCAAGAGTTGGTAAGTTATCAATAATTTTATTAATAATGGAAAATACTAATAGAGATGATCACTGGTACTTAAATTCTTGCTGAACAAAAAATATTCCATATATATATATATATATATATATATATATATATATATATATGGCAGTGTAATTAGAGCTTAGCATGGAAATGTGTGTTCAAGATAGTTCCTTAACTTTGTATAAAGGTAATCAACATGCATTAAGGCAATATCCTAAAATGATAGGTACCTCAAATGAAAAGAAGCTGAACTATATGTTGTATTGTATGATTAACTCTATCCCAGACTTATTTTTTTTTAGTGGGGGAGGAGATTAAATTACTGCGATCAAAGTTTTAAGCAGTCAAGCAAATTTCGACTCAAGTTAAAAAATTAATCCTTGTTTTGAACCACTTATGGATAAATTCCTAACTGCCTTCTTCATTTATTCATTCTAACACCCTTACTGACTATTCATATTCCTTACCCTGGAGCCACAGTAGAGATCAACTGAGAAATAATTGCAGCTAATTTGCTAAAACCTTGAAATTTGCAAATATTTGTTTTTCCAAGCATAATCCCAATCACTCTCAGTCCACTGCAGCCGACCAGACCTCCATGAGTGGGAGAGACAGGATGGATGTATATAACCCCAGTTTACTGAGGCTGCAGGTGGTGGTGAGTTTGTTTCTGAAGTTAAAATGAAACACTTGACAATTATCAATTGTAGTTCTGTTGTACTTCCCAGCTTAAATTATTTGTTGGCTCTCTCAAAATCTAGATATGTCCATGGAAGAGAAAGTAACCGATAATGTAAACATCTTTCATGGATGCCATACAAACAATCAAGAATCCATCAGCCCATATTTCATATATTCCCTGTGCTATATTAAGTAACAAAATATAAGCATGATTAAAAAAACAAAAACAAAACAAAATAAAACAAACCAACAAAATAGCGCACTGTCCCTGCATGCACAGAATTTAGGGTCTAGAGGGGGAGAAGTAAACCAATAATGACAAGACACAAGAAGTTGAGAAGCACAATAAATGAGGTGAAAGCCAAATGTGACGGGAGTCCGAAGGGCAGAACGACTAATCGGCATTGGAAACTCAAAGGAGGCTCCAGAGAAGCTGGCCTTTGGATTGTGGCTTGAATAAGAATGAAGCACTCACTGGTGAGAAAAAAGCTCGTGCAAACGCCGGAAGTCAAGAGGGAACAGAGCACGTCTGGAGAACGGGCTTGGGTGGTTTGGGTGGATAAAGCGGGAACCGAGATCAGGCTGAGATCGGAGTCTGAAATTCCATGGCAACTTGGAGGCTGCCCATCAGGCAAAGAAGAAGAATCTTAAATAATCAGATCTGAGTTGTGGAGGGAAACTAGGATAGTGACAGGAAAGAGTTTCTTTTTTAAATTAGGGAGAGAAGATGGTAGGTAAGGATACTGAGGTCTTCTGAATAATTAAAAGTGATAAATAATGGTCTTTAAATTTATCACCAAATTATATATGAAGTAACTGCAAGATAAAATATATTATCATTTAAACAAGCACTGCAAACTTATGTCCTTTTTTTTCTCCCCCTTTCTTTTTTTGGGGTCAGATCACATCACAATGTGATCTGGACACCAGTGGTTATGCATTATTTACTTTTATTGTTCACATGATGTGTCCTTGATTTATGACTGACTGCATGGGCCAGCTGGCCAAGTCTATTAAAGGAACTGATTAGGACGCTATTTAAGACTGATATTTTATCAAAGTAACTCTCCAAAATAACTAATTTCTTTAATGCACCAATGTACTCTTAAACCACATGTACCAAAAACAAAACCAAAAAAATCCATACAGCCACAGATAGTCCATTTTGTATAAGTAGAAACACAGCAGGATGTCTTAAGAAATTTCAAATATAACTAAGCCCAAGAATATTTCCACTTAAATAACTCAACAGAAAAATCCCAATGACTTACCAAGTCATTTTAATTTTTATTCACGAGAGGTACTGATTTACCTGAGAGAAACTGCATGCGGCCCGTATAGCTCTCTCACTGCCGACAGATCAGCCTCAAGCTGGGGGTGCTTGCGCAGTTCCCCATCATAGTTCACCTGACAAAAAGGGATGGTTCAGGAATGACTTGGGGTGAAGAGAATCAGAAGAATCAAATACAAACCATCTCTTGAGCAGGTCCCCCTATAGGTTCTGCCAGGGATATCTTCTCTGTCATCTTCATTGAAAAATAGAATACTGCAGTATATTCACTAAAGCTCACAGGTTCGCTTACGTCATAAGTCTCATATAACGTATTATGCTCGAAAAGTAAAATTAGAGGGGTGCCTGGGTGGCTCAGTTGGTTAAGCACCCGACTGTTGATTTCGGCTCAGGTCGTGATCTCAGGGTCGTGAGACTGAGCTCCATGTTGGGTTCCATGCTGGGCGTGGAGCCTGCTTAAGATTCTCTCTCTCTCTCTCACCCCCCACCCCACTGCTTGCACGCACGTTCTCTAACAACAGCAACCAAAAAAAGCACCACTTTGATCTACTACCTTCCCATTACATTACACAAGTTACAAAACATATTTGTTCAAGAGGTTTACAGAACCAGAACAAGACACCATATACAGCCATATCCTAAAATCAACTGCACAGGTTAAAACTTTAACACTACCCTGGAAAAATAGTGAATTCTTTTATATATATGCATATGTGGCTACACCATTTTCATATATATAAATTATGATATTTCTTCATCACAATTTTCCAACAAACACTTTACGTCAGTGTAAGAGGAAAAGACAATGAATACAAATATTGAGGATGCTCAGTAACTCGGGACCATCAATTTTTATAAAGGTTAATCATGTTCTACTTAAAACTAACCATCCATGCTTTTGTTAGAAGCGTCATCATTTCAAAACACTGAGCCCAACATGCTTAAGAAATGTAAAAGTCAGAAATAGAATAAAATGCCATCTGCAAAATCTCTGTAATGAATTAAGATAACTTCAATGCAAGTGAGTGATTACAGTCAAAGAATTGCCAAAGTAACCTTAATTTCTGAATATATGTACAAATAAGAAACAGAGAAATTATACAGAT
This sequence comes from Leptonychotes weddellii, assembly GCF_054177405.1. Lineage (NCBI taxonomy): Eukaryota > Metazoa > Chordata > Mammalia > Carnivora > Phocidae > Leptonychotes > Leptonychotes weddellii. The sequence goes on along the minus strand of NC_138375.1, from coordinate 33,555,367 downwards.
CTGCAAGTCAGTTACAGAACTAACGTGCAGGGCTCTCGGACCACAAGCACAGGAATCCACTAGGACATGGATGCCTACCGTGGACTCTGAGAGCGGATAGTTGGGAGGTCTGATGCACTCACCTGTCCTCCATAATAAAATTCTTCAGAATCATTATCACCTTCAGAATCTTCTTCCACTGTACTATTTTGTCTTGACTCCTTAAAATAATAGAATCAGAAGAAAGTTTTAATGGTCAAACTAGCTTGCTTTCTTTCAAAAAAAGTAGATAATGGCCATAATGGATTAAGTCTTGTGCTTATCACCTGGATTTTATATAAAAGACATTGTTGGTGCAGTACAAACCAAAAACAAAAGATAGTAGGAGACATTTTGTCAGTGTATTAAGCTCTATGTATATCTTTTTTAAAAGTTCTATTTCATCGATTTTGTGTTGTACAATTTACCATTATATATATATATATATATATATATATATAAACTATGTATAATCACCTACAACTTTGGCTTTGTTCAGATAGAACTTCTGAGAAGTTCATACTGATTCGATTTTTTATTAAAAAGTTCCTCGGCATTATTTATCCCTGACTGTCCTCACTTCCACTGCCAACTCTACACAATGGTATGAAACAAAAGGCACTCTTAACTCCAATAATAATTATGAAAATAAATATGAATTAATTACAAAGAGAGCGTTCTGCATATAGAAGTTATTTGCTTTAGACTTCAGATTTCAAAAGGATATTTAATTAAATATGCTTGAACTTGAAGTTTGAATTTCTAATTAACTGAACCACATCTGTTATGTGTCTAAAGTGCAAACAATGAAAACTCATCTAAAGTAACTAATGATGATATTCCTATCCCTGGCTCTGTTAAAATAATTAGAAGAAAGGCAAATTCCACTAGACACAGGAATCTATTAATCCAACGTGTTGGAATCATCCCTAAAATTTCCAGAACAAATTTCAAATTCTTAAGGAAAAAGAAAAACCTATAAAAGGGAATTTGGGTTTGATAAAATGCGAACAGTTTTCGGTTTTAGCGGCAGTACTGCTAAATCTGTGGTTCTCGTTGTGGAAAAAGAAGAGTAGAGGGAATGATACAACACTAAGAGAAAGGGAAGGTCGTATTGGGTACATAGTGTTAAGAGCAAAGAATTGTTGGTCCTGTTGCACTCATTTTGTTTGTTTAATGTCTAGTATTTATTGACTGATTCAAGCAAACTTTTTAAAGGTGAGGAAGGGCGTATGAATTTGTTGTTGTTGTTTTAACATTGGTCAATAATAATGACTCTACATACCTATAATCTTTGCTACCTTAGCTAAAGAGACCACCTTTTACAAATGAACCTGTGAGGGTCCCACTGAAACAATGGATAGCCACATATAGCTGTTAGAACTGTAAGTTATATAAGTGCTCCTTAGTCAACTACGTTATTTGACGAACGTACGGAGAATAAGTAAAGAAAGCTTCGTATGTATCTGATTTAGATTTAAAACTGACATTCTTTCTATTATTTGAAAGGGAGCTTCCTTCTCAGAGTTAACTCTAGGTCACTACCCTCCCCACACATTAAGTCTCTCAGCTACAAGCTTGTGTTCCATACACTAGATGCGATCTTAACCCCAATAACAGTGATGATATTAACTAGAAATACAAGGTAAATTTAAAATATGCCTGTATGTTTTCAATAAATATAAAACATGAAATGCAATTTCCATACCTCTCCATTTTCCTTCTGTAATTTGGATTTTATGGATAAGCAACAGTTAGTGTCATTTGTCTTCCTTAATTCTGAAAGTTATAAAACATCATTTCAGTTTTTAGTATACTATTTACCAAACATTTATAAGCTTCAATGTAAAAACACCCCTCAGGTGATTCTTTCTTTGCAAGAAAATTAAGGAATATTTTGAAATTATATTATGTTGGGAAGTTATGTGATATATAAGCTCTTCTGATTTTCCATTGCCCATAAAAATATGGTCAAACCAAAGTGCCACTATACAGACTGCTTCAGATCTCATTATATATTTCATGGGATCTACATTGCCCTGAGTCAGCTTTTTAAATATTCAGTTTCCCTAGCAGTGTCATTATGTATGGAATATTTTAGAGCAAATATTAACATAATGCATTTAAACAGGACTTTTTCAAAGAATGTAAATTTATGTGTTTAAAAAACAAACACAAGTTAAATAGAAAATTTATATGGGGATTTATAGATCCTAAAGATAAATATCTGTTACATGGGCTAAAAGAAACAAAAAAAATAAAGCTACCTACAGGCAAGAAAATATTAACCTAGAATTTTAAAAAATAGTGTATTCCTATTACCTGTTGCTATTCGATGAAAAATTATTGGAATTGGCTCTGTAGTAACTAATACATCTTCATCATTTTCTGAACTTGACACGTATGTATTATCTGCAAAGAAATATGGACAATTAAAGGCATAGTAATTTGAAAAAAGACACCCTTTATTTAAAAAAATGAGGTTACATCCACATCACTTCTATCACTCATGAAGCACATACTACTGCTCTGATTAATCTCAGAAAAAATTACGTGTATTTCAGATTTATGTGTGATTTAATTTTAAATGGCCTCTTTAAAGATGTTTGCATCTCCTAGAGAAATAGAGACTTTGGGTAGAAATTATAGAGATTATAGCCCAAATATATCTCTCATATTCCGTGGGGCAACAGATCATTTGGATGCAATTGCTTGCCCTAACTCACTGAACAGGGTCCTTCCCAGTATCAGTACCTGCTAACCTTCCTAAGCAGGTTAGTGGTTGGAAGGAGAAAGCTAAACAAGAACATTTGGTGCAACAAATTCAATATCAAGTCTCTAAAAAATCTGAACTAAAGCTTTCATTGAAAATCATACCGCCGTATTACTCTAATACACATTTTAAATTGATATGAAGTCTCACAACTCTTCCTCCATGAATTTTCATTAAATACTATACAAGTTGAATTCATAGAACATTAAATTATTCCACAGCTTACTTAATTATTTTACTCATCATTTATTTTCTCTGGAAAATATATTTTATAAATCTAGGATTTTTCCCTAATAAATACAGACCTCTGCTTCTATGGTAATATAATATAACGCACAGCCATTTATCCTAGTTGGTTCATTGAGGAGTACAGAGCATCTGTGAGAGAGCTGTTTAACAAACACTTCATCAGTTCATCAGCAGTGGTCCTATAATACTCTCAGTGTTGTATAAAATATATAAAATATAAAAATAAAAAGTGTAAAATATTCCCAACAAATAATAGAAACCTGTATCAGTTTCTGCAAAAGGAAATGAGTATTCTGACAACTGTCTGAGTACAAGATAAAAGATCTTGAGCCAAGTTTTCATAATATTGTGTCAGTACAGTGAGAACATGATCTTTAACTGATAGATATCAAAGTCATTACTTTATTTCCAAAGAAACATCTGCACTGTTTTTAAGACCTAGAGTAGTGAGTCAGTGAGAGCGATATGTAGTCACAGCGTAGCTATAAAGATGCTCAACAGAGACACAAGGCTTTCATAGTTATTCTGGAAGGTAAGAGGACATGAGTATAGATTGGAATTGAAACAAAACAGGTTTGCCCCATTACTTTATTTTAATTGCAAATTTTGCCTTGTTTGGTTTTCAAATAGCATCAAGGAAGGTGTGAGATTTTTGTGTTTATCAAGTGGGACCACAAATTAAGAAATGGATTTAATATAAATTTACCTTAATTACTGTCTCATCATATTGATTGAGACTTTGACGTTTCATCTGGAGTCTCTTCTGTCAGTAACCTCATACGCTGAGGTAGGAATCAAAACCCCTCTATCAAAGCCATTATTTAAATTTCTTAAACCCTCATTCAGAGTCTTACTGATCCAAGTTATTCGCTATGGAATCAACTGAATTAGACTTTTCCTGTGCACAATGGATTCCTTGAAGTAAACTTATGGAGAAAATGAGTATTAGAAGTGTGGATTAGGGGCACGTGGGTGGCTCAGTCGCTAAGCGTCTGCCCTAGGCTCAGGTCATGATCCCAGGGTCCTGGGATCAAGCCCCGCATCAGGCTCCCTGCTCAGCGGGAAGCCTGCTTCTCCCTCCCCCACTTCTTCTGCTTGTGTTCCCTCTCTGTCTCTCTCTCTGTGTCAAATAAATAAATAAAATCTAAAAAAAAAAAAAAAAAAAGGTGTGGCTTACAGTAACGGAATAGCTGACCACCAACTAGAAGGGGAGATCCAGAAAAATCCGTAAAATGGACACAGTATCACGCAGTATCTCAGTGTCATGGAACAAGGAGGATTTTACTACAGCTTCAAGAGGCAAGTAAGTTAGGATTTTCTGTTTATGAAAATGGGGAAGTGAATAACTCAATTTAAAGGTTCAAATGCTTTACGTAGTGTTGATACTGGAAGGCAGTCAACTTTGATTCAAGAGAATATAATTTGGTGAAGACATGTTGCATAATGCTGAAAGACAGGACTACACAGTCAACCGTATCATTTTCTAAGAGATTTTCTACCAGTTTGTATTTTCATCAGTATTTGGGCATTAGAACACTTTCAATTTCTGTTTCTGGCTTAATTTATCCAAGCCAAAATGTTTTCAGGTTTCAAGACAATATCTATTAAATCATCATTACAACATTAATAGGCCAGGTCAACGGGGTATATACCCAAGTGAAGAACAGAAATATAGGAAAGTAGACAAAGCACATAAAATCTAGACCCAGCTACCAACTAGTTATTGATCCCTTTTAACTAAGCCACAGTCAGCTTAGTTCTAAAAATGAAGGTTTGCTGATGCACTTTGAAGATCGGTCCAGCTGTATGAATGAATTCTGTTTTCTTTTTGTTGTTGTTGTTTAAATAATCATTTCTAAACCTTCCTCAAACTATTTTGACATCTGTAATAATAACATCATCTTTGTTTAGACATGAGAAAGTAGGACATAAAAAGAATAAGGAATGCATTTAAGGTAACAGAATGAGTCAGTGACAGAATAAAATGTTTTCAAACTCAAATTCCTTCTCTGGAATTCTCCCACTTGACTCCAGAGCTGCCAAATTTTTTTTTTTTTTTTGAAACTTCTGGAGACAGTTAGGTTCTTTAATGTGTAAGTTTTGTAGAGGACCTCAAGATCTTTATTAAAGGCTGTTAACAGTATGAATATTTTCGGGGTGCCTGGGTGGCTCAGTCGTTAAGCGTCTGCCTTCGGCTCAGGTCATGATCCCAGGGTCCTGGGATCGGGCCCTGCATCAGGCCCTGCATCGGGCCCTGCATCGGGCACTGCATCGGGCTCCCTGCTCGGCGGGAAGCTTGCTTCTCCCTCTCCCACTCCCCCGCTTGTGTTCCTGCTCTCACTAACTCTCTCTGTCAAATAAATAAATAAAATCTTTAAAAAAAAAAACAAAAAAACAGTATGAATATTTTCTCTTCCCCGCCCTACCAGACTATGCAAGCATTACTGGAACTCTCGTGGACAATTGGGGAGAGATGGGTAGAAAGCCATGAAAAAGCATCTCCTGAACTATTGTTTTCATTCCATTTCAGATGCAACATGATTTAAGCCAAGTCATTCCATTATTCATTACTATGTAACTAAAGTGATTATAATTTTATTGGTTTTATAATATAATCTGGATGTCTCCCCTGAATGTTATATATAATATTCATGTACTTCATGTCAACTTTCAAGCCAGTCATTTATTATCCCTATTTTAAAGATGAGGAAACCACGGCTCAGAGAAATTAAGCAATTTGCCCAAATTATTTCAGTAATTAAAATTACACATGACTAGTAAGTGGTGAAACTGTCTGAATCCAAACATCAATGCTTTGTTATGCTTTTTTAATATCAAAAAACTGTCACTCAACAATTGCAGTATGTTGTAAAGCATATAAAAGGGATGAGAGAATTTACACCCACCAATAGGTGAGTCTCCTAATTAAAGGTGGGAATTGATGAGAAAAAACTCTGCTGTTCTATTACAGCAGAGCCAATTATCTGTGACTTGTAATATACTTACCTTCAAAAAGCAAAATCTGTCTACAGTGTATATGACATAAGGAAGTACAAGTAAACCAGAAGGTTGCTCTATTTCTTCACTTTATTTTAAAGAACCAACATATCATTTAGCATTGCATTTATATACATGTTATTTAAGGTAAAACTAATGCTCACTAAAGATCGTCTTTGTTCACAAAAGCAAAACTGTTGACTAATTTCAATAGATGACACGGTTACTTAATAGATTGGAATTATAAAATGATAAATTCGTTCCTAAGGAGATAAACAGGGTGACATAATCCTGAATCTGAAGGATTATGCTCATACATTTCCACAGGACAAAGAAAGTTCCAAATTTTCAAACTTGGATGATGAAATAATCACTCAACCATATAATCCAGGAAACTAGGATGGGGGAAAAAAAAGACTGAGGAACATTAGCAGAAGGAATTAACAAAAGTACTATCAAGATTACTGCATTTAGAAATTAAAAATGAAGTAAAAAGCTATTTGTTTGAAAGGATTTTTACAGTAGGTAAAACTCTGGGGAAGAAAAATCAAAGGGAGAAAAAGGCAAGAACAAATGTAAAACAACAGAAATGAGAAACAGCCACAGAGATGCGGAAGATTTTCAGATGTACATACTGAACACTATGAACAACTTTTTGTTGAAAAGGTTGCACATTTCACCAACATAGTGAGCTTTCAAGAAGAACACATGTTTAAAAATGACTAAGAAATAGAAAATCAGAACAGATAATAATCGTGGCAGAAAAATAACGATTATTAATCCCAGAACCATCCCTAAAAAGATACCAGGCTCAGAGAGATTTGCTTGCATGCTCTGTTGAATGCCAAAGAATAGGTACAATGTCAAGCCTTTGGTGGCAAAGTATATGACAAAATGCATCTAATTCTTCTTTTTTTTAAAGATTTTATTCATTTATTTAATTGACAGAGAGAGAGAGACAGTGAGAGAGGGAACACAAGCAGGGTGAGGGGCAGAGGGAGAAGCAGGCTTCCTGAAGAGCAGGGAGCCTGATGCGGGACTCGATCCCAGGACCCTGAGATGATGACCTGAGCTGAAGGCAGACGCTTAACCAACTGAGCCACCCAGGCACCCCCAAAATGCATCTAATTCTTAAAGATCAACATTAAGATATCTACTAATAATATAACTTGTCACCTTGTTGTTCAAAGGAGAAAACATATGTGTTACCTCAACAGAAGTTAAACAAGAATTTGCTAAAGACTTAATACTCATTCTTAAAAAAAAAAAAAAAGCTTGGTAAATGAGAAAAGTAGTTTTCTGAAAGTATGGTCACTAATTTTGGAAAAAAAAGGACAAAGCTGCCAACTTTCATATAGATTATTAAAAATTAATCTGGAAGTTCTAGTAGCGTTATGGGAGAAAAAAACACAAGGATGAATATTGGAAAGGGAAAGCAAACATTTAATTTTTATACAACATTATCTACATGAGAAATCAAGTGTATTAACTGAACTGTTAGTACAAATATATGTAGATTAAAATTTAACAATGGGGAAATATTATCATGGTAATATTCACTTTGAAGAAAGCTCCATAAAAAATACTACCACTACTTCTCCCCAATAAGTGATAGTTAGGAATTAGAATTGAATTATAGGCTTGATTTTACCACCAAACTACATGTCCTTGGGAAATGCTATTTAACCTCTCTTGGCATATTTCTTCAAGTATAAAATGTGACGACAGCCTTTGTTCTGCCTATACACAAACTGGCATTTAGAGTCAATTCAATTATGTAGATGAAAATACTTGGTACACAGTGTACTGGTTACATCAACCAATTCAAAATACGACCTCCAAATGCACTAATTTCTCTCACCCATACTTGGTGTTTTATTTACACTCCTTTTATTTTTAGAAATGAAATTATATTGTAAATTCACTACAGACTCTCTCCAGGATGGGAATTTGTTTTAAAAAAGCACAAATGATAACCAGTGTTTTAGTTTTAAGTTTCAATTTTTGTATATTGCGTTTCCAAGAGGGGCTCCCTCCCGCAAGGTGAGAAAAAGTCAGTGATGCATCTTGGCCACAAGAGGGAGCTAAACATTTGGTTCGCTTGGTTTACCAAAGGCATCTTCTGCCCTATTTCCTGTGCTACAGAATTATTCACTTAACAGTCTTCAAGGTGGGTTTTGATTTGTGGCATTATTTCTATCACCCTAACTTAAAGTCCTCTCATGATTGACATTTCTAGAAGCTGCCTCAGATGAGAAGCACAAAAATTATAATATTTACAACACTGAGGTAACTTTAATTTTCCTAACATACTTATTTAGCAAACATTCAGCATCAAAAACATCATAAGGGAGAAAGTTGATTGCAAAATCATCTACAAAAAATTTTTCTTCATAAATATTTTGTCTTGCTATTTCCATGAAATCTGCCTAGAACACTTTATATACTTTTTATATAAAAATAAGCATATTTTTAATAATTAATAACTCCCCATATAAAACTATACAATAGTCTTAAAGAATACTAACGCTTAACACATGTGGCGATCATAGCAAAATAACTGTAAGATAGTTTATGATTTACATAATTATTTTTATTTTTATTTGTTTTTAATGTTAACCATGGTACTTTTTTTTAAGATTTTTTTTTTAAAGATTTTATTTATTTATTTGAGAGAGACAGTGAGAGAGAGAGCACAAGAGGGGGGAGCAGGAGAGGGAGAAGCAGACTCCCTGCTGAGCAGGGAGCCCGATGCGGGACTAGATCCCAGGACTCCAGGATCATGACCTGAGCCGAAGGCAGTCGCTTAACCAACTGAGCCACCCAGGCGCCCTAAGATTTATTTATTTATTTGAGAGACAGAGAGAGAGTGAGAGAGAGAGAGCATGAGCAGGGGGAGGGGCAGAGGGAGAAGGAGAAGCAGACTCCCCCCTGAGCAGGGAGCCCTACATGGGGCCCCAGGATCATGACCTGAGCCAAAGGCAGACACTTAACCAACTGAGCGACCCAGGCACCCCTATAAAATTATTTTTAAATGTAACATTTGATATTACAAAAAAAAAAAAAAAGATTAAGTGCATGGTGCAAACGGCCACAAAAAATACTAGCCTAAATGCTAAAGAAGTAAGTTTTACATCTTCATACTACCTTATGAACTAATTATTTTTTAATAATACTCAAAGTACATATAATCAAAGTTACTTATAACAATCTAGTAATTTTACATAGAAAAATATGATCCAAATCATGCACAGTATGTGAATAAAATGGCTAGATTTGAATAAGAATTGATTCCAATTTATGACACTGGCAGATCACAACAGTATAATCTGGTGACCATCTGATTTTATTAAGTCAGATGTTGGAATATACATACATATATGAAATATAGGCAGTTAAAATTTGCTGTTCTTTGTCACAAAATATGATAAACACTAGATTCCTGGATTATACTCTTTTCTCTGAGGTAAACTAATCAAGGTGTATTTATTCTGCACTAAGTCTGCAATCCTTATGCTCTTATTCAAGATAAAATTATAGATATCACTTGTGCAGAAAATACTAAAGAGGAACATCTTGTTTGTATCTTCAAATTGCCGTGACTGAAATGCTGGCATCCACAGCCTGGGCTCTGTGAGATGGCATGCATCTCGAAAATAGGACTGACCATGGCCTAGAAGAAAAACACTTGTTTGATTTACAGAAAAATGGATCTGCAGTGTTCTTACATTCTGTCTTCTAGGGACAAGTGTTTGTGGGCCTACTAATCTATTTCAGGAGACAGACACACAGTGAGAAGAGCCATGCATATACAAGATACCTAGTCTAGTCCAGTGGGACAGTCCACAGGCTCTGGACTACTGGGTTCAAGTCCCAACTCTTCCTCTTACTAGGTGTGTCATCATTCAGGAGGAAAATAGTGATGTTATGGTAACAATATCATAGGATTATTGTGAGAATTGTTTAATCATTCATATGCTTAGAAAAATGAAGACAGGCCTATTCTTTGCTATTACTATTTTTAGCTATTAGTTTAGCTGTTATTCTTACCTATTATATTTACGTTATGAAAAGCCAAATGATGTTCCAAATCCAACAACTAAACCAGCTCAGAGAATCTTTGTTTTACTTGCAATGAGATAAATATATACAGGCTGAAGCTATCACATGGGCTCAAGTAAATGACTTTTCATCAGGAAACTATTTTGCTTCTGGACTGCATCTCAGGGTAAGACATGAATCTCACAGGCAACCAGCAGAATTCTTCTAGATCTTCAAGTCTTTTCCTGCCAACATTTCACTCCTAGATATATTTATATATATTTTCCATCTCCAGAAGGAAAAAATATTCAAAGAAATCATGACATGAGTATTTGTAATAAAAAATAGAAAGAAGAAAAGCATACCTGGGTAATCTTCAGATACATGTACTGAATAGGATACACTGTTAAAACAGGGAAAAAAGAGAAAAGAAAGGCTCAAATTACTGCTAAGGTAAGTGTTTTTACAAAATAAAAGCCAACCTCACATTACCCATTCATTTTTACAGATATAAGTATAAACAAAAAAAACCTCCTTGGTATTTGACATAGGAAACTTAACAGGTTTTTAAGATATATTTTCCATGAGTATAAATGGTTTTTGAAACATCTTTCTCCCAACAGTGGTACCTTTAGTATAGATAGGTCTTTTTATTCTCAGCAATATCTAATATTCCCTAATCTATGATCATTTGTGTCGTTTGCTTAGATTTTATCAAATCTTTTTTTTTTAACCAAACATAAAATATTCCTCCTATTTGGTACAGCAGTTCAGAATTTAAACATTTATTTTTAATACTGCTTCCCCACAATATGCTGTGCTTTTGAAACATGTCCTTTTCTTCAAAGAATTAAGAACAGGAAGACAGTGGAACTAACAATTATTCAACAGCCGCTCTCTCATCATCATGATATATAACAAACTATCTCCTGTTCTCAAAAGTATTGGGTTGCTTTAAAAATAATTTTTAAATTGCATTTTAACAATTTCACAACTCCTTCCTCAGTAACCCTACTGCCTCCTCCAGGTATTATCTCAGTGACGTATGGGAAGTTATCATGCTTATTTGTTCACTTTCCTATCTCTATCAGCTAGACTGTAAGTGTCTTGAGGTAAGGGTCCATGTCTATTTTTATTTCTAACACAGTCACCTATTATGGTGCATGACACTCAGCACTTGTTCAATATTAGCTTTCTGAATGGATCAGGGGAACTGCCGCCTGCCAGAGAAAAGTCAAAATTTAGTTTAAGTTCAGCCAAATTAACTGCGTGTTAAGAAACCCCCTCCAAAAAAAAAAAAAAAATCAATTCTCTTTGAAGGAACATACAGAATAGAGTTGATGCAAATTATCATTCACAAAGTAAATTCAATGCAACCCAAATTACTTGACATATGAACAAGCAGGAAAATCTAACCTATATTCAAGTGGAAATCTACCCAAGTGCTGGATTAGCCCACAATGATGTTAAAACAGTCAATATAAATATGCTTAAGGAAGCAAAAAAGGAAAATCCAATCCAAAGAAGAAACAGATGATCACCGTCTTGTGCGACATGAGCAAAAGAGCAAACATTTTGTATTACTCAAGTTTCAGGAGGTGAAGAGAGAGAGAAAAATGCAGGGGGAAAAAAAAAGAGCTGAAAATTTCCTCGTTTGGGTGAAAGACCAATGTACAGACTAAGAAGCCCAGAAAACCCCAAACAGGGTAAGTGCAAAGACAGCTCCATCCAGGTACACAGAGTCAAACTGCTGAAAACCAAATATAAAGAAACATTTTTAAAAGAAGATAAAAACTTGACACATTAAATACAGGAAAAACAGTAAAAATCAATGTTTTCATAAGAAGCCAAGAAGGACAGAGGACAGTACAATGATGAAGATCTAGGGGAAGGAAGGTAGAGCTGACAACTATGAACCCAGAATTCTATATCCAGGCCATAGATCTTTAAAAATGAAGATAAATTAAAAAACTAACACATTAAAGAAAACTGGGGTTATTTGTCCCAGCAAACCCAAAGTAGAAAAAAATCCCAAAGTTCTCCAGGTGAATGATATCAGAAAATCAAATATCCAGAAGCAATGAAGAGCACCAGAAATTGTAAATATGAAAGACTATTTTTCTCTTAATGTTTTAAAAATACATGACTGTTTAAAGTAAAAGTTCTAACACTTCACTGTGGGATTTATAAAATATGTAAATGTAATACACATGACAATTACAGCATAATGTCAGGGAGGGGTTAAATGGTCATATACAGTTTCAAGGTTCCTACATCTTCTATAAAATGTTGTAATACTAACCCTAAACAATAACTCTAAGAAAAATTAAGGATATACTGTAATCCCTAGGACAAGCACAAAAAAACATTAAAAAACAACAGATAGATGAAGTGGAATTCTAAAATCATTTTGGAACATTTAATCCAAAAGAAGGCAAGAACAGAGGAACAAAACACCCAGAAGGGACAAATAAAAAACACACAGTAAATGGTGCCTGAATCTAATTGTACCAAGGATTGCATTTAATGCTAATGGCTGAATTACACAGAAGGGATTTAAAAAAAAAAAAAAAAAAGGCAAGATCCAATTCTATACTGTCTTTAAGAGATTCACATTAAATATAACTGAAAGTAAAGGAGGGAAAAGTTATACCTCCATGCAAATGGTAAGCATAAGACTCAAGTGTTTAAATTAATAACAAAGACTTCAAGACAAAGATAGAAAGAGATCATTCATAAGGATAAAAGGGTGAATTTATCAGGATGAAGGCACAACAATCATAAATGTGTATGCACCTGATAACAGAGCTTCAAAATACATGAGGCAAAACCTGACAGATAAAGGGAGAAATGGACAACTCCACAATCATAGTTTGAGTAATTAATAGAACTAGACCCCCCCCCCAAATCATTAAAGACATAGAAGATCTAAAACAGATTTTCATTAAAAACTAATAACAGCAGAGTTATCTTTTTCTTTTCAGGTACACATAAATGGAATGTTCACCAAGAAAGATCATATACTGCACTATAAAACTAGTCTTAGTAAATGTGAATGCTTGGATGGTTGTGGTTCACCGTAGTTCATATCCTGGTTTCCTGGCTCATCTGGCTCTTATAACACTAAGTCTTAAGTCCTCAAAGAGCCACTGCCTTTTAGAATTTGAGTGGACTTTGGGCTATGTGACTGTGGCCACAGGCAATGCAACCCCTTCACGCAAGCCCAAGTCTTCCAGACTCTACCAATCAAACCCCTGGCATGCTGCTTAGTCCATGGAAAGAGATTACACAAAGACAAGAATGAATAAGGAAGTGAGTAGGAAAACAAGATGGTTAGTAATGAGACCAAGTACTGATACACTGTTCTTTCATAAAGTATATTTAATTGTTTAATTAATTCAAAAAGCATTTCTTGGTAATCTGATAAAAGAAAAACATTATGTTAATAATGTTAACCAAGATTTAGGAAGAAAAAAATCAGGAGATGACTTTGTATGATTAATTTAGGAGGAAACAAAGAATATAAAACACAATGAATACGACAGACATAGGAACCTAAACATTTTAAAGCACAATAGTATTTTTTTTTTTACTTTTTATTTTTATAGAATTACAGGTTCACATGAAGTTTTACCGATAGCAGAGAGGTCTCATGTAGCCTTTATCCAGGTTCCCCCATTAATTACATGTTATATATGGATAGTATAATATCAAAAGCAGGAAATCGACATAGATAAAGTTTGCATATAGTTTTAGGTTATTTTATCACGTTTGCATCATGTACTCACTATCGTACATCAAGATATGAAGCTATTTGATGATTCAAGGATTTCCTTCATTCCACCCTCATTAGAGTCAAACCTGTCTCCTTTCATCCCAACATCCTTAACCCCAGGCAGACACTAATCAATTCTCCATCTCTATAATTTCGTCATTTCAAGAACATTATATAAATGGAATCATAGAGTATGACACGAAGCACAATAGCATTCTGAAGCGAAGTTAGTACTGTGAAAAAATTACTATGATTGGCAATATTTAGGATAGACTGAAGAAGAGGGAGATTGGATTCAGAAGCTACTATCAGTGGGGAGGTATGTAATGGGGAGGAGAAGGTGGGAACAAATGGCAGATGTTGGAGCCCAGCCAAGAGACCAGCTTTGGAAATCATGGCCCTGAATCAAATGCCAAGGATTAGAAGATAAAATAACTATGCCAGTGATGCTTCAAATAAGCTGGGGGAAATACACACTATGACCTCAATGAATTTATTTTCCCACAAGTCATCCCCTTAGACAATGGAACTATACTATGTAGAAATTAAATTATTGATGATCAAGGCAACCCTTCATCTGGCAGAACTATGTGACAGAAGCCTGGGATCTTGCCAGAGATTACACTCAATACCAAGCTGAATTAATTCTCAACAGCCTACCATCTCAACCAATAGGAGTTGGCTTCATTTCTTATCCATATGAATGTCCAAATCCAAAGGGAAGCCTTAATACGTTCCCATGTCTATCTCCAATTGAGGAGCCTGTTGTAATCAGGGCCACACACACAGAGATCAAATTCCAGCTTTGAGGCTTACTAGCTGAGTGGCATATGAAAAGTTAACTTCAACACACTCGGCTTCGATCTCTTTTCAGTAAAATGGGAGAATCCAGACCTACAGTACAAGCCTGCTGTGATGATTTAATGGTCTGACAGGTGTAAGGTCCCCAGAACGCCAGACACAGAGCAGTGGGTGCCAAGTAATTCTAGTCAGCTTCCAGTACCAGCAATGAAAATGTAGAAAAATGAAATTTCACATGAATGAAATGTTTATTGGGGAACTCAAGTTACTCAAAACCACAATATATTACGTTAATCAGAGACCAAAACTAACACTGATGATTTTATCTTACGGTTGTATTATCCTCATGATTTTAAGAGACATTTCCAGGTTCATGATCATACCTAATTTTTCAAATATAAAATAGAAAGCAAAAGCCCTACAAAATGACTCATCAGCTCCTGTGTTATATAGCATTTTCTTGGGAGTACACCAGAAGGAAAATCACCAGGGCTGTAAAATCCAAATCAGTTTCACTCTGTGGCTTACAGAGTTCTTAGGGAAACAATCTAGTACAAGCAGACATGGATGATTAAGCTAAAGGACCTAACAGGCAGGGCTGGGGGGGGGCGGAAAAGGCAAAGAACCAAGCTTAAATAGATACAGGAGTAAGGGGAGCATGTGCTGTACATACTAAATACTAAAGCAGGTAAAATTATCATGAGGAAGTGAATGGGAAAGAAAGTGAATAAGAGAAGGAAGAGAAAGCTGGAGCAAGCTCTGAATTCTGATTCAGGAAAAAAAAATGCCTTCAAAATTTTAGACTACGACGTTAAACTACAATTATACTGAGGTGCTTCATCAGAGGAATTTAGTTGGTCACTCTGTGTTTGGTATATACTGCATGTACTACATGGTACTGGGTTTTTGGTTTTTTAAGATTTTATTTATTTATTTGTCAGAGAGAGAGAGAGCAAAAGCAGGGGAAGCACCAGGCAAAGGGAGAAGCAGGCTCCCCGCTGAGCAAGGAGCCTGATGCAGGACTCCATCCTAGGTCCCTGGGATCATGACCTGAGCCAAAAGAAGACACCTAATCGACTGAGCCACCCAGCAGTCCCTCCCCCCCACCCCGGGTTCTTAATATCACACAGTTAAGATTAGAATCTATAAATTATTTCTATAACCTCAATCATTTCTTAAATAAAGTGGCTGCTTCCACCTCTTATTCTTCTGAAAGCAACTGTCCCTACCAAAGATCTCTCTCTACTGCCAAGAGCCTTTGAAGGAGTTCCTGGGGGGCCCTCAGATGTTCACTATCTACCTAATTCTGTATTTTGTGTCTAAATTTGTTTACTTCTGTAATTCAAAGCATTCATAAGGCCATTCTTATACCTAACCTCACCACTGACTCCATTACCATCCTATTTCTTCTGAAATTCCTGCAAAGAACTATGAATAGATGGAGTTTAGATCTAGTTCCCGAGTTCACAAATCAAAGAAAATTCTTGAAGAACAGCAGGGAGCTGAGGAAAATGGCAGTTTTAACATAATAGGGAAGGGAACTCGGATCTGAAGAGGAAAATGTTTTAGATTTAGACCTCTCGGAGGTACTGGATTCAGTAGCTATATTTTACAAGTGGGCCCCAAAATGTTCCTGCCACCTCGAACTCAAGAGTCCTGGATTCTGAGCTCATACTTTTTCATCTACATCCAGGGGCTTTGACAGAGCAAGCAAAACCCAATATTTTATGTGTCTTTTACTTTACTCTCTAAAACAATCTCTCTGATAAACCAATCCTTTCAGAGCTTTTCTTTCCCAGTTAGATCACTTTTAAAATTTACATAAGAAAAAGCAAAATGCAGAAACTAACAAAACATCGCAGCTCCTGGGCAGCAGTCCTCCACCCCAACTACAATGCTTATGACTAGAGGCCTCAACTCTGTACGTTCGCATTCGCTTGCAAGACAACAGCTTAGACCTGAGGATGTATGGTCCCTACCCCATTCCCAGTCACCCTGGGAACGTATCAGAAGAAAATTCACTCTGACACCTCTTCCCCAATATTCAGTGTTACAGGGTGAAAAAGACACTGTCTGGCTATTCATCTCCACAACCAACTCTTGCATCTCAAGCTAGAAGGTGACTTGGCATGCTAGAAGCTCACATTGGCTATTTTGATGCCATTTACGTCCCAAAATATTCACTATCACACTCATTATCATTTTTATCTTCCATAAACATTTTCTAAATATCCAGGTCAACGAGCTATAGCACCCTCATCATTTACCATTATTAGCTACCAATTGTTTTGTCATTTACCCAGGATTAGGAATTTCTAGGGCACTCTCTGTCTCTTTACTTAAAAATCCTCACATCACCCACATCCATATGGACAACGTTAAGCTGCATATGGTTCCATGACCTCATCTTCCCTTATTTTAGCTCACCAAATCCATGGCTACACCTTGGACCTTGTCTTGAAGCGTAATTGCTCTCCTTCTAAAATCTCAACCCAGTGTCCCACTTTTTAGCCACAATTTTATAACTTTTCAACCCTCACTCTTTTATTCCTACTCACTGACACCCACCAATCCCCATGCTTTCTTTCACTCTTTGTGCTCTTTATAGTCCCTTCCAGCCTCACTTCCTTCTTTATGTGACTATAGAGCCCTAACTGCTCTCCCCACACCATCTTCAACTCCTTCATTGTGTACCCCTATTTTGCCCATGCAGACTATCTACCAGACCTAGAACCACCAAACCGTAGGTAAGTCATGTCTCCACTCCATACACCTGGGCTCTGAATGCTGCTGGAGTGCAGAGTCGATCCAAAGCATCTGGACCGACTGCAGACATATGGTGCCCCATGCCAGCTCTGCACAGTCTTGCTCAGTAAGCCCTCATACCCTCTTCCACGTCTTCTTGGTAGATTTTTCAAACCTTCACAACTTTCTAACATCCTGTAACAACCTGCCCTTTCAGCCATCCGCATTAAGATAAAATAGATCATCATACGGCTACTCCCTCTAGGCATTCTCTCATTTCTTTCTCCCACCAACCACCTATAAGCTAATACTTTTCTCCTTGCACCCAGGAAGATGGAAATGTCTGTTCTTTTATCTAAGACTAATCCATCTAGTTGATTTATAGATGCCATAAATGAAGGCTCCATTTGGGAACTTGTTCCACAATTTGAAATTAATAAAAAAATTTGTAATTACGGAAGTGTGAAAAGATTCACTCACAAAGATATTAATGGTAGCGCTATTAAAATGAAGAAGTACCCAGAAAAGCAAAAATGGCAATAATAGGATTATATAAACTATTATATATATATATAATGTAACACCAGGCAACTGTGAAAAAGTAATGATGCAATGAAAGAGACACGTGTTTCTGAAACATTAAGGTACATACAAAAATTCAGACAGCTACAACTTATTTTCATTAAAAATATGTAAATATTTATTTACTACAAATACATATTGATAGAAGCATGGCTAGAAAAATAATGACAAATTTCAACATTTGTTATCTCTTATTTATTGGGTGAAAGGGAACCTTATTTTTTGTATCTGTATTTTTTTAATCTTTCTAATAAGTATGAAATAAAAAGGGGGGAGCTCGTAATATTTAAGCTCTCCCTTTACCTTGTAACCTTTTCTAATTATCACTCCACCTGCCTTCTTAAAATCAAGTTTTTGCCAAGAGTCATCTAAGCCATTTTTGCCATCTGCCCACTTGCGCCTGCACATTCCAACCTGGCCTCCACTCCTAGGACCCCACCGAAATTCTTCTTCACAATAGCACTGGTCTTTTTTTTTTTCCCCAGTCCTTTTCTTACACAAATTCTCAGATGCATTTAATAAAAACAAAGACATCATGAAACCCTCTTTTCTTGGTTCCTGAATCCCACCTCTCCCTGGGTCCCCTCTTATTTTTGAAGATGGTCTTCTAAGTCTGTTGACTTTTGATATTTCACATTTCATGCTGTTTTCCTATTTCAATGCTTTCCAGTCATGCTGACTGCTCTATTTTTTCACATGAGTAATCTTAACTATATCCATGAGTCTCCTACCAGCCATGAGCAGAAGGCTCAAAAAATCCCTATCTCCGAATCAAGTAGGCAGCTTTTTTATTTCTCCCCATATTTCAATAGGATAGTCTGCAAGCAAATTAAACCCAATTCATACAAAACAGAACTCACTGCCTTCTTTTTTTTTTTTTTTTTTAAGATTTTATTTATTTATTTGACAGAGGAGACACAGCGAGAGAGGGAACACAAGCAGGGGGAGTGGGAGAGGGAGAAGCAGGCTCCCTGCTGAGCAGGGAGCCCAATGCGGGGCTCGATCCCAGGACCCTGAGATCATGACCTGAGCCGAAGGCAGACGCTTAACGACTGAGCCACCCAGGCGCCCCACTCACTGCCTTCTTTACATTAATTTTCAACTCAACAAATTAAATACCAAGAAATTTGGGGCAAATAATAGCAGTACCTGCTGTTAGGAACTACAGATCTACTTTCTATTTGACCATATCAGGGTGCAAGACGCTCGGCCACTTTCGGGAGCAGGGTAAGTTTGAGTTAGTTGATTTGAAGTGGGACCTGGAGTGTGCATTTCTAAAAAGCACCCCAAGTGATTCTGAGGAAAGTAAGCTCTAGACCTTGTTTCCAAAAAAAAGAGATACTGATTCTACAAAATTAATGCTAATTCTTCAGCATGTCTTCCAAGGCTCTTCATGATCTGACCCGTAACTCTCTGACCAGCCAAAACCCTGCCAAATACCCAGAGACCTGAACTTCTAACCACTTCAAGTTCTACCATTTCCAAAACAGTTCATTTTATTCACACAAAGGAAAGTGGCTCCAGACTCTGGATGTGAAACCTGGCTCCATTATTAACTGTGTGACGACTAGGGGCCAGGTAACTAACACTCTTTGACTCAGTTTCCAATCTGTAGTTTTCTATCTCTTCGGGTTGCTATAAGGAGTAAATAGGTTAATACATGTAAAACACTTTGAAGAAAAAAAAGAAACCAAGCACACCTAAGTTTTCAATAAACATTAGCTGCTTCATCAGTAAATATCCTTATCATTATTATTACTCCTATACATAGACTTAGGGTTCTGGAACACACTCCCCTTCTCCCCTCAAGACTCAATCTCAAGGACAACTTCCTATGAAACTTCTCCCACAACCCAGGCAGATGGATGTTTCTTCCCCTATGTCCCACTTCATCTCTAGACTGAAAGTACAGACCAAACATTTTCATCCTCAAATTCCCAGGGTTTTCATCCTCAAATTCCCAGTAACTTATCACTCAAAAAACAGCTTCTGAACAGACAAACAAATCATATCTTTTTCCAAAATTACTGGAGGATATACCATGACAGTCCTTGACAGAATACATATTGCTTCGGCAAGTGTTGAAATATTTGATGAAAATCAGCAAATGCTGGTACCCAACAGTTCCCCCTGTGGGTCCACACCACCTTGCATGGGAGTATCCAGCTCTTCTGTCACATTCTCTTCACAGGCTTTTTGTGATATCCAGAACAGAGTGGGTTCTGAATGCCAAGATCAAAGGTATTCTCTGTATTTCTCATTTTCAAATCTACATACAGAAGGTGATACTTGCATTATTACCAGTCTTGACAGCATGAGCTGAAATGTAGGGGAAGATCTTTGCTCCAAAAAATGGAAGCATCACAGTTACTTTCAATACAAACAAGCAGAAGTATGAGCATGTCAAATTGATCATTACTTTACTAGTTTACTTGTCCGACGAGCACTACACAGGAAAGTCCTTATTTAACCTATCTTGAAACCTATCTTTTTACTCCTATCTTGAAAGTATAGAAGGAAATGTCAGTTCTCCTAGGCAGAAGAGGGAAGTGGTATAGAAAATGTCTGAGCAGGGATTTGTTGGGACATCATATATTCCATGCCAGGAGCAAGCATGCTTTAGTCAGGCCTATAATGACAACCACACGTATTTACCTGCCCTGCCCTTCTTATGCAGCATTCAACATCAAGACAAGAGAACTAAGCTCTCATTCCAGAAGAGAAGACATATCTTTCCTGCCAATGAAATAAACTGTTGATGTAGGACAATTTATATTACCCTTTACAAAGGTAAAAGGGTGAAAATGCTTGCCCGATAAACACGGTTACTCAATAATACGTATGTTCCTACTTTCGAAGCTTATTTTGATAATTTTTAAAAAGTTATACTTCCAGTAAGTGATGTAACAAGATTAAAGTAATGGTGTTCATTTGTGTGACTTTTAGGGAATTGGCTGAGTCAGCAACTTCATGCTTAAATATTATATTATAGGTCAAATGCTTAGAATTTTAAGCAAACCATCTTCTCAACAGAGATGAACTTGAAGGATCTAAGTCCAACTTCGATTAGTAACCCAGATGCATGCTTTATTTAGGATATTAATATGCTCTATGGTATGAGCAAATTTTTTTTTTATACTGCCTTAGTCAAAGGAAAGAGCCAACTTTTTCTCTTATTCTTTGATTATAACCAAAAACAAAAGGGAGGTCACAAATGCAATTACAACAAGACCTGAAGAGTGGATAGAGCATGCCAAGACACCAATATTAAATTTATTATATATAAATATTATTTCCATATTTCCTCCCCGAAGTTTAACGTCTGGACTTTTCTTCTCTGTGCAGTTTGCAACTAATTCAACACACTTTTGATAAATATTCGTTAAAATATAGATGTCTTTCCCATCACTGTTTTACATCTAGGTTCAAGTTACACATGCTTATAAAAAGTTTAAGGCTGCTACAAATGATTTACACAACATGCCAGGACTGGAAAGCTGAATATGATAAAATAATTCTAAAAATGAAGTAAGGCTTTGTTGAGGCAAGAAAACATGTTTTAAGAAAACACTATAAATATTCAGAGAGATAACTGCAATAAATACTAAGATATTACCTCGGCAACTTGCTCAAATCCTTAAAGTACCTAAGATCAGTTCTTTCCAAGATAATTTCTTATGGAATATCGAGCATAATTCTTAATACCACCTGAAGACCCTGCAGGATATAGTCTATCTACTTGCCTCATCCCCGTCTTGTCCTGCGTTCTCTCTGGGCTGCAACAAAAAGGACCCCCTTCACTTCCTAAGCCTGCCACATTCCCTCTCCCAGGAATGCTCTCCTCCTTTTTGCCTTAACTCGTTCTCATCCTTCAGATCTCAACTCAAACGTCACCTCCTAGGAAAAAACTTTGTGATCACCCCTCCCAGACTTAGATCTTACTCTAGAGCAGCTACACAGTTTGTAATTATACATTCATTTGCATGACATTAACATCTGCTTCCCCCACTAAATCTATAAGAATGGAAGGCACTTCTGTTTTCTTCACCTTAACCTCCCAGCAACTATCATATACCTAGTATATAGTAGGAACACTGTAATTAATTGTGGAATGAATGTTTATTAATAAATGTATAAATCCTTTGACCTTCCAACTTGGAATAACCGTCCTCACAAAATTACTTAGCAACTATGATTTAGTTTACAGCCTGAAGAGCGCAGAAGAACACAGACTTTAGAATATGCCTTCACAAGCCATGTGAGCCTGAGAAAAAGAATTTGCTAATCTCCTTCTGCTTATTTGTGAAGTGAGATAACATCTACTTCCTAGTATTGTCGAAGGATTACATGGAAGATGATAAGTGGACGAAAGAAGCCTGTGTAATGGGAGGAGACAATCAGTGAACCTATTTCTTAACTCCCTCCCCTTCCCCAAAACTCAAACGTGAGAAGATACAAAATAATTCTGTAGCAGACCTCTTCATTCCCCTCCGGATATGAAAGCCTTTGGGTTTGCAGGAGAATTCCTTCTCCCAGGGGAGGAAAGAGCTGAACAAATGGATAAGCCAATCAGAGAAGCCTAATTTCAGCTGGCAGCCTTCTAACACCTGCGGTAAACAGAGAAAGGTCGAGCCCAGAAAATTTCAGACATGGAAGCAGAGGCCTGATCAAACTAAATCTAAATCTCTTTATCAATGAACTTTTCAAGGAACAAATAACTTTCTTTTTGCTGTCTTTTTTTTTTTTTCAAGATTTTTATTTATTTATTTATTCATTTATTTTAGAGAGTGTGTGAGTTGGGGGAGGAGCAGAGGGAGAGAGACAAGCAGACTCCACGCTCAGCGTGAAGACCCATGTGGGGCTCAATCCCACGACCCTGAGAGAGATCACAACCTGAGCCAAAATCAAGAGTCGAACACTTAACCAACTGAGCCACCCAGGCGCCCCTCTTTTGCTGTTTTAAGCCAGCCTAAGATATTTTTTTGTTTCTTACAACCAAAATCATCCTAACTTGTACACGGACCTATTAAGCCGCTTGAGATGTTTTAATGTGAACATCTACAAGCTATTTAAACTAAAAACTCATAGGCTTATATAGCCTTAATTTAATTTTATGATTTTTGTTACAAAGTGTATACTTGAGTGATTTACTTAGGATTTTAAGAAATATTCACACATTTTATAGAACTTGTGACCTAAAATCAATGGTAATAAATTAGATACTACACGAGACAAGTTGTAAGTTCACAGGTCTTATTATTTTTCTGTTTGTCAAACGTAAGGTCATTTTCTTTACGGTGTAGTATTTTTTTTTTCCTTGTGGTTAAATGATTTATTAGTCCTTCATGGTCTTTTGTTTGTTACTTTGTTTCAATATGTCTATATGTACATAAAGTTGGATTTGGCAAGCTGTAGTCCTAACCACTGCTTTTCCTGTTTGTTTCTGGACAACAGACTTTTGGGAAGTCAGCAACTCGACAGGAGAGTGAGAATACTTTTAGACTATAGAACAGTATTTCTAAGTGCTTGCTACAATCAATAAGCCTTTCACTCTCCATTAAGCTTTTGAAAAATGACTTGTTCTCACAAGATTAATGCGTAAAGTATAATTATTTGAAAACAAGGGTACTACAGTACCTTAAATCTGACATATTTTTTACCAAAAAGTTAATTGATTACTAGATATTCAATTAACAAACGCAGTTCACTCTTCAGCCAGTGAATATGTAACTAAAAGGTAGCCTCAAAGTAACAGATATATAACACAAAAGGAGGCATGCAAATGGTTTTAGCAAAGGAAAGATGGCAGGTGTAACAAGTATAATACCAGTTTGGAATATATGTCTAAACTCAACACTAAACTAGTACGTTGATTTCTCCTGTGGGAGGAGAAGATTCATTAAGGGAGACTCTGCTGACCCTAGATCCAGTGAAACAAGAATTACAGAAGACTGAATTAATGGATGAGTACCATTTAACCATAGTTATTTGTTCAGATATTGTTGATGCTGTCTTAATATTCTATTTTCTAATGGATATGTGAGGAAGACTTATCTTTTTTTTTTCCTTTTAAGCTATACCTAACTTTCAATTTGGTAGACACTGCTTTTCAAACTCAAACAAAACATTTTAAGAGAGTATCTAATTCTCCCTGATCTCTCCAGAATTCAGAAACGATGTGTCCTTACTTTCCATGACCATATAGTTATTTTCATAGGTTCAGTAAGAATTTTCCCTCTCTTTTTACCAGAATATTATTGGACAAATCAATTGTGTAATCAAAGCTACCACTATAATATATTTGAAAATGATTTTCATTTAATCAGGAATGACAAGCAACTACTGAGGGACAAGGATTGACTTTACATGTGGAAGTAATGCTTACAATGTCCCCCAAGAAAACTGGCCTAACACCTGGCTGATAGGTTCCCAAAGTTACAAGAGGGAGAGAAAGGTCACTTTCAGTCAGGACAGGAACCTTGGCAAATGTTGGGAGCCTCGAGCAGACAGAAATTCACCCAATTACACAGGTACCAAAGATGAAATGTGTTGGAGAGTTTCTTGGTTTTGTTTTCCTAACCTCAGAGAAGTAAATAACAGAGACTTTTAAGAGTCCAATCCAAGGTTTTTAATAAAAATTTCTCAATCACCTCAATAGCTCATGGTTCTAGACTTAGAAACTCAAGAAGGCCTCTATGGCCAATTAACATTCTCACTGCAGCATTTTTATTTATTTATTTATTTATTTATTTTGATGAAGAATTACCTTTGTAAATTACTTATGCTTTCAGGAGAAAGGCTACAAAGAAAAACTGTCAAAAACTTGAAAATGAGCAAAACAGATACTGAATGTTTTCCA
Source organism: Leptonychotes weddellii (assembly GCF_054177405.1). Taxonomy (NCBI): domain Eukaryota; kingdom Metazoa; phylum Chordata; class Mammalia; order Carnivora; family Phocidae; genus Leptonychotes; species Leptonychotes weddellii. The sequence goes on along the minus strand of NC_138375.1, from coordinate 33,530,527 downwards.
CTGAGACACTGGACCCTGCAGAGATTCCCTGATCCTAAAGGGGTTTCTGATTAACTCAGCTATTTTTATACCCTGCAAGGGATAAAAGCTAAGTTGTAAAAAAAAAAAAAAAAATTATAATGCAAATTATTCCTGTTCACGGCACTACGAATGAGTTTTTTTTTCAGTAAAGAATATATATCTTGACAAGTTAAATGTCTGTACCACTAATTCTCATTGAACCATCTTTAGTATGCAAACATAAGCAAAAAAGCTCTGGAACTGACAAATGAATGCCTCCCTATTTCAGAATAATTTAGGTGCTAAACTGATTAAAATTTATAAATACAGTAGACCTTGCTTAAAATATTTGTGGGTTGTGAAAAAGTAAGAGGTAACTAAAAGGTTCACAAGCAGGGATTGGTTAAATAAATAATGGTATATCTATTATGAAGGTCTGCAGTCACTAAAAGGGATGTAGACTGTAATCTAATAATACTGTAACCCCATTTTTATTAAAAATTTGTATTTACATATCTTAATTAAAATGTATTTATAGTTGTATAGGGCTTTTGGGGTAGGGGGAGAAGGGTATAAGGGTATACTTTCTGGGGAGAAGGTTTCTTGGATCACTGATGGTTTTTATTGCTGATGATGTTTGCTTTCTTTTCTTCCAAAATTTTCTGGGAATAAATGTTTAAATATTAATCAAATATACCTCTAGAGGAAAACTACTAGAATTAATTAAAAAACTGTATTTCACAACCCAAATAAGAGTATATTCATTAATAAAATGGGGGAAACACCTCTATATCTCTGGCTAGATCCTATACATCTTTCAGCAATCAGGTCGCATTTTTACTTTCATGAGCCCTCCCTCTCAGCTTCACCCCACTCTTTCCAATCTGATGCACCCCACTCTTTCCAATCTGATGTTTCTTTACTAAACACTGCCATAGGGCCCTTTACGAGCCCCTCTTAAAACTTTTCATAGCTATAATTGGGGTCAACATCAAATCAATGCTTCTTTCCCCTACTATATATAATTTCTCTATGTATCTTATTCACTGTTGTTTCCCAGATGCTCAATATATATGCATATTGCATCCTAAGAGGTGCTCAAAATATATATATAGCTCCCTTGCCATGTACACTGAATGACTCTTAAAATATGGTAGAGTAAGAAGTACTTTATGTCTTATCAAAGATAAACCAACCTAAATCCAGTTAACTTAAGTGTCTTTATAAGTCTGATTTTAGGAGAGATGAGTAACACTTGCCTTTCACTCATGGAATAGATTTTTTACATCTGTAATATTTTAAGGGATATAATTTGGCCTATAATGTGTCTGTATGAAACAAATCATTGGGAATTTTATTGTATTGTATAATGTCGTGAAGTGAGAACAAAGGAGTCACACTGTGTACATTGCATGCAGAGGGTTCAAGGACATTCATCTATAATTCAACATGCTCAAAATCATGAAAATATTACATTTGATATTTGCAAATTTGATTATAAAATCTGAACAAACAGTAAAGAGCACTTGAAGGTCTCGAAATTTCAGTGTTTGCAGGCCATGCAAATAAACAGAGTATTTTCTGTTCGGATAGCTCCCCAGGAACCAAACAAATGTGAACTGAGTCCTGTTACATAACAGCACTGCCACATGAGAGAAGCAACCATCAGTCTGGCTGATATAAATGTTCTTCCAGTCACTTGAAACCTTTTGTTCATGATTAATTTCTATTAGAGTGATACATTACAGTGATAACTAATGATACTGAGGCTCTAGAATATAGGTTTGTCTAACACTTGGTTCTGCATATATAATCTTGTTATAGTCTGGAGTTAGGGTGGGCATAAATATCACACTGTCTCAGCTTCCCTTTCTAGGCAATGCATGGTTAAATCTGTGCCTTGGTGTCTTTGATTTTGGCACTATGAATTTCACTGAAGAAAATGGGAAAACTCCAGCACCCATGGAAAGTCACTTCTCTATAATTTCTAAAAATAGGCAAACCTCTTAGCTTCAGGTAAGTCAATGAAGAAATGTCTCAGGTTACAGAGAAAAGCAAAGAGAGAGAACAAGAGAGAGAGAGCGTGCATTATTAACGCTCTTTGTTCAGTCAATCTGAGAAAGAAAATGTATACTAACCATCCTGGGAACATTTTGCAATTTGGTTGAGAATTACACATTTCTAAGGACATGAAATAGAAAAAAAATCAATTTTACACAATTTTATATAACAGTAAATACATTACTTACAAATTGCGACTTGTTTAAAATGATTATGTGATTTTCAGCAAAAAATTCACTAATATGCTGCCCTCTGTTATCACATACAGGCTGAGTACGTAGGATAATCATCACTTTCACCATCTAGGGTCAACCCAAAGCAAACGAAGAACTGGATACTTCTACACCATCATAAAAGTCTTTTCTTCTCTTTTTCCTCTTTCTTTTTCTTAAGAGGGCAAGTAAAAATGAAAACGTTAAAATTTCTGTCATGAGATTTCCCAACCCCTTTCTCTACCCTCAAGAAATCCTTCATAAATTATTATGAATTTCACATATACCAATTGAAAAAAAAAGATAAATATCTATATGGGATCTTCAATAAAACCTCCATTTAAAAAAGAGGAAGATAAAGTTCAATGCTAAAAGCCTTTGTATCACTCTTATTTATATTTTTACATTTAATATCATCATATCATACGTTCCCTCAAGACTTTCTGAATGCTTTCCAAAATTACTTCTCATAACAAAGTACACTTAAGTTCATTTTCTTCATTAGAAACTCTTCCAATGTACAGTTAATGTACAGAGTGTGAGGAGAGGAAGGAAACGTTCCAAATGGGGCAAGGTCACTTAAGGAAGACTGTTGGAGGTAAGTGCAATACTTGAGAATACACTAGAAATTGAGGAGTACTACAGATGAACAAGGTGAGAACCAGATCTGTAGAGAACTGTGGGGAAGTTGACCTGGTAGGGAAACAAGTAACCGTGATGAATATTAAAATGAAGACTTACATGATAAGAAGAGATGGAAAATGATAGTAAAGACATTAGGTTCTACCATAGATATTGACAAAATACCCTTTTTTGGTGTAACAACAAATTGTGAGGTTGTGAGTCCATAACTGGTAAGTCATTTTCTAAATTACTTAACCACCACTATTTCTATCCCTGAATACAGTTTAATTAAAATTTAAATATAAATACTATTAAAGCTTATTATAATCTTCCAAAAATTGACTTATTATAAAATATTAAGTTAAAGTCCATCAATCAGGGAATCCCTTAAAAGCTTTTAAGTTAAAGTCAATTACGGAATCATTTAAAAGCTTTTAAAAGGGCGCCTGGGTGGCTCAGTTGGTTAAGCGACTGCCTTCGGCTCAGGTCATGGTCCTGGGGTCCTGGGATCGAGTCCCGCATCGGGCTCCCTGCTCTGCGGGGAGCCTGCTTCTCCCTCTCCCACTCCCCCTGCTTGTGTTCCCTCTCTCGCTGTGTCTCTCTCTGTCAAATAAATAAATAAAATCTTTAAAAAAAATAAAAATAAAAAAAATAAAAGCTTTTAAAAAACTACTTCAAGGATTATTAAATATAAAGACTTTTTCAAGCAAAAGAAAATGTTTTCCATAACGTATTGATATTAGCAATTTGAATCTTCAGTTCTTTTTTAAAAGTCGAGTTGCCCACCAGAGGGTATAATAGACACCATCTGTTATGTCAGAAGCAAGTTTTTCGTCCATTTTAAATCAGTCTCCTATGACCATAAGTCACAGATAAAAAAGCACTGTTGGGTGAGACTTATCCAGTTTAATTCCTATAGTTACCAAAAAAAGAAAGAAGATACTATCTGCTGAGTAAAAACTATTATATGTCATTTGCATTTATCATTAAAAAAACAATTTTACTACTTTGTTTTCAAAGCCAAATTACTCAACAATATACTGAACGTTTCAAACGCATCTGTTAATTAGTTTTTATGCAAAATCAGTCTGCATATCAACTATTTCTATTCAGAATTTCTTTTTAACCATCTTTAGCTTTAACCCTGTTTGCATTTATAGCAAGCACAAAACTGGTTTTAAAAATTACAAGTACTATGCACTAATTTTTATGGATAAGTCCTACGGTACGTTTTGTGTTTAAGATTCTCTCCCATATTATATGTAGTTTATTTTTCCAGAGTCTAGTTCCAGCCTTTCTTAGGGGCAAGCACTAAATTACTGTCTCTTTATCACATTATTTCCAGTGCCAGCAACAATAAGAAACCAATATTCTTATGCTCACAAGCTAATAATCCCCTTGGGAAAATCAAGATGGTAAAGATCACAGTTTCTTATCTGAACCCCCAGTGGCCAGGTGTATTTCGAAATTCTGAGTTTTTCACATTTTAGAAAGATAACAGAGTGCACATTTTACACCTTATTGTCAAAAATAAAAATATATCTGGAGAGAGGCATGAACGTTTCCACTATAAACAAACTCATGTCAGTTCAGATCAGTTTGCCATTAATGGGCCAAATTTCATAATTTTGTTTCAAGTTTCAGAGTTTTTTGGATTTAGAAATTCTGGATAATAAACTGTATACATATATGTACATATATATATGTATACACACACACACACTTACTTGTATATATTTTAACTTCTAATATCTGAAAGGATAACTCATGAGGCCACATTCTGTAATTAAGCAAATACATAACTGATTATAAGATATCTACACATAAATACCTAAGCGTTGAGTCATACACTTTATGCTTTCCTAATGACCGTATCCCAAAAAAACAAGAGAAATAACTGCAGGAGATAACGAACATTTCCCATCACAGTAAGATTGGATAAATGTATCTTCACCGTGGAAAGAACAAGAAGATGTATAGTGATCCTTTACTCAAGGTTCAACAAGCACATCTTCTTCTTCAGCATATAAGTGTAAGAACTCTACTGGACCTCCCGGATTTACATGAGCCACACCTGTATGAGCAAAGGCACGACACTATGATTTTCCTAGTTTACATTTTCATTTGACTCGAGTCCAACAGACAAACATGTTCATTCTTTTGGACAGAAGAGCAAAGGAGAAATCAGTTGAAAAAAGAAAATTCAAAATGGAGAGACTTTGTTTTGATTGCACTCTCTAAAGGCCAAAGGATAAAAGGCTTGAGAAATGGGGGTGGGGAGGGGGGAGGGGAGGTACATAGTATGATCTTAATTTCAGAGTAGTAGAGTGAAACAGAAGTCAATAATCATCTAATGCACACTCTCACTGTACAGATGAAGAAATATAATTTTATGCGGATTCCCTCATTTCCATGCGGAACCAGAAGCAGAGCCAGGTTTTCTGATTTTTCCTCTAAGTCATTTTGGCCTCTTGTGATTTTGTAAACTGAGCTTTGTTATGGCAAGAAATTTCTGATTATTTGGAACAAGATTCTAATCTTTCTTCCTCAAAATATTTCTGAAGATAGAAGGCACAGAGAAAAGTTACTGTCCCAAAGTAATCCAAAGCCACCAGGCATCCCTTCCTCCACAGGTTACAACCTTGTCTTGTAATTAATATGCTTAAGTTTATGCAGGTATTTCTTCATCTGTTCTATTTCACCTTTCATCATTATTAACAAAAGAAATGATTCACATTCTAAAAGTACAGCGTTGGACGCCTGGGTGGCTCAGTTGGTTAAGCAACTGCCTTTGGCTCAGGTCATGATCCTGGAGTCCCTGGATCGAATCCTGCATCGGGCTCCCTGCTCGGCAGGGAGTCTGCTTCTCCCTCTGACCCTCCCCCCTCTCATGTGCTCTCTCTCATTCTCTCTCTCAAATAAATAAATAAAATCTTTTAAATAGATAGATAGATAAATAAATAAATAAATAAATAAATAAATAAATAAATAAAAGTACAGCGTTGTTTTCAAAGGAAGACACTTAAACTATAACAAAAATATCTCGATGATTTTGGCAATGAATAAATATTCCATCAGTTAAAGTACTGGTTAATAATCAGCACACACACTCAAGTTCTGTCCCATCAGCTTTTCAAGAAATAAAAATAGGTCTGACATTTATAAAATTACATAGACTAATGAAGAAAAAAATGATGAATCTAAGACCAAACAAAATCCAGTTAAAATTCTTACACAATCTGTACTGATGACTCTAAGTTTTATGTTTTTTAAAAGCATATTTCAATTTCAAAAAAGGTAATATACCCAGATGCTTGCCCTAATTAGTACAGACAAGCAGTAACACTTCTTAATAAATTAGTTACTACCTTCCCATGTCCGTTCCCTTTAAGAAGGCATTTAAAATGTTTGTATGACAATACCTGCATTCATCAAATGCATCTAGCTCCTTTCTTCTCCCACTTTCCATCCTAAAATAAATTCTGTTCAGGTAACAGACATTTAATAAAAGATGGGAAATGTTTCAAGGCCAGGCTTCATAGTCCTAATATATACCTTTTTCTCCTTTTAAAATCAATGAGTATTTTTATGTTTAAAGTCTGCAAGGTGACAAGGATACTGAAGTTGTCATCAGTGTCAAGAAAGAGTCCAAATTTATTGGTAAGAAAGGGAAAGAAAAACATTTAAGACAGCTAATCTGGAAGAGATGGATGGAAGATGCCTGCAGGAGATATTCATACCTAACTGAAAAGAAATAATTCAAAAAGAGTTACCTTTCTGAACTGCAAAGGGAAATAAAATTCATTCCCATAACACTCATAAAATTATAGTCATAAAAATGGACCATCTATCTGGGCCTCTTATTTTATAGGTGAGGAAATTAAGGTGTAGAGAGGTCTATCGATCTGTCTTTGGCTACAAAGCCCTTGGTCCAGAACTTAGGTTTCCTTTGATCTAGATGCCTTTCATTAAATTTTACCATTTTCACGATTATTTAATTGAATTTGTACAGCATATTTATTAACATTTATATGCAGCAGAACACCAGCTCTTGGTCCAAGTCAGAAATGAGTCAATTCAAACAATCATGAAATGTACTTAATAACCTAATGTAAAAAAAAAAAAATTACTTTTCCTCTATGTTTTGTTTCCTTAGCAAAGCACCGTTTGTGAAAGGAGACCCATCTAACTCTATCTGGCATCAGTTTTGCAAATCAATATTAGTTAGCAAAGGAATGTTCTTTTAATGATGAGGTGACTGTTTAAACTACTTTTACTTAGTACATAGTTGCCAGAGCAATGAAAGCAAAATGTGTCTAATTGTATCTTTTTTTTTTTTAAAGATTTTATTTATTCATTTGAGACACAGAGATACAGAGAGAGAGAGCATGAGCAGGGAGAGAGGCAGAGGGAGAAGGAGAAGCAGGCTCCCTGCTGAGCCAGGAGCCCGATGTGGGCCTCGATCCCAGGACCCTGGAATCATGACCTGAGCCGAAGGCAGATGCTTAACCATCTGAGCCACCCAG
>NC_138375.1:33452156-33522604 GCF_054177405.1 Leptonychotes weddellii | reverse complement strand
TCAGTTCTGGGGGGCACCTGGCTGGCTCAGTTGGTAGAACATGCGACTCTTGATCGTGCGGTCAACCCCAAGTTGGGCATAGAGCTTACTTTAAAAAAAAAAAAAGTCAGTTCTGTGCTCTGAGATAAATTACTGAATGAGTGGACCATAACACAAGCCACAATTAGCTTAATGCTTCTGAAACTGCTGGCCAATTTCCATATTTCAATAAGTCATCTATGGGGCGCCTGGGTGGCTCAGTCGTTAAGCGTCTGCCTTCAGTTCAGGTCATGATCTCGGGGTCCTGGGATGGAGCCCCACATCGGGCTCCCTGCTCCGCGGGAAGCCTGCTTCTCCCTCTCCCACTCCCCCTGCTTGTGTTCCCTCTCTCACTGTGTCTCTATCAAATAAATAAATAAAAATCTTAAAAAAAAAAAAAAGTAAAAATAAATAAATAAATAAGTCATCTATCAGGGTAGGACTGGATGACAAAAGCTAACACGACCTCTGCCAAATAAATACATGCATACATACTTAAAATTTTAAACAGTTAAGTCTCCTGCAGCCACTCGTGTTTAAATGGCATGTTTTCTGAAACCCAGGAGGCACCCACTGCTGCAGTCTCCTAACAAAAACTATAGTAAGAAAGACAGACTTCTCTTAAAAGCACAACTGCTATTGAAAAGTTTTGCACAGAGAGATATTAAAGGACTGGAAGGGTTTTATTCCAACTCAAAAATGTTTCATACATAACCCCTGAGGAAGGTAAAAAAAAAACCAATTATTTTTACCTTTTATGAATCACTTTGTTAAATCACTAGATTGCTCTTCTCCCCACAAGCAGTGGAGGACACAGAAGAGATGTTAGAGCAAGGAAACAGGAGTGCCATTATTTTCTGTGCGAATTGTGCGCTGCAAGAGGGCTCCAGGCTACGGGCTCCCAAGAGAGCCATTGTCTAGCCTGTACTCTGTCTGCCCAGTAAGACTTGCACCCCAGCACTGCTCAGCTAGGAGGGAAGGAGGCCGTTTTCTCAATATCAAAGATCCATGTCAAATAGCTAGGCTGAGGGGGAGGCAAAGAAGAAAGATGATCTCAAAAGCATGGTCTGTTTCAAGGAAATACAGACCTTCGTGGTGTCAGGGGTTCTATAGAAATCTGATATTTAACTTGGAACATGCCTCCCCCAAGTCAATACTATCTGCTCCAGCTTCCCCTGCATCCAGAAATTATGATATGATCACGTTCTGGTCAATATGGTATACACAAAAGTATCCTGTAGCAGATTCTGGGATCCTCCTCTAAAAGGCAGCTGGTAACTGTACCTTTACTGCTGCCTTTCTCCATCCTTCCCTCTTGTCAGGAACAGGAATACCACACCTTGGCCCATAAGGAAGGGATGAGAGGAAAAGGTCCGGATCCCAGAGCAGGCCACCCCTGAAAGACCTACATGGCAAGGAACAAACCGCCCACTTAAGCCAACGGTATTATAAGCTTTTTGTTAACTGCAGCCAAATTGCTACATGAAGACCCTGGAGCCTGAGGAACTGAAAACAGAAGAGCAAGAGGGACCCAAAACACACAGCTTCCCTTTACACATGGCCTAGATCCCTACTGAATGCAAACCACTGCCCGAGTTAGACCCTGACAGTGAAACTGTGAAATTGTAAAACTGTGCAAAAATTCATTAAGTTTTACTAAAGTTCTTACAGATGGTCAAACTCCCAGATTTTAAAATTAATTTCAGTTGCTCACCAACTGTATGATTCTTCGATGATGATACCCTCAATTTCTCAACAACTTCCCATGTGAAATCAGCCTGTTTGTCATCAACAAATTCTCCTTACTTCTTCAATCGTTTCCATCGGCATCCAAACACACTCTGGTATAATCTACTGCAATTCTTCCAAGCTACTATAGTTCTGTCCTGTTAATATAATCAACAACCTCCATGACCCCAAATCCAATGATCACTTCTCTCTATCACAGCTGAACTCTCATTAGCACTGGACAGTTAATGATGTTCTCTTTCTTGCAACACTTTCTTTCTGGGCTTCCATGACACCATACTCTCTTTCAGTTTCTAGGTCTATGCTCCTGCCTTTAGTTTCAATTGCTGAATCCATCAGTCTTGCTTGACCTCTAAATTATGGAATGTTCCAGGGTTCAGTCTTGCAACCTCTTCTCTATCTGCATAAATGTTACATCATCTGTTCCTGGGCTTAGATATCACCTCTATTTCAACAAACCTCAAATCCCTCCTTCCTACCCTGATTTCTCACTTAAACTCCAGGTAAAAATCTAACTTCCTATCTGACCTAGCTGTTGATTCTCTATCCTACTACTCCCAAACCTGCTCCTTCCCAGACTTCTCTATCTTTACCATCTAAATACTTTCTCAGGCCAAAAACTATGCAATCGGGATTACTCCTTTCCTTCCCTCACCCGCCCCCACATCTGACACCACTTTTGGAAACTATCCACTGCTCTGCAAGGCCAGGCCACATCATCTTTCCCCTGAGCCTCAATAATGTCTCGATCCTGTCTTCCAAAATAGCCATTGTGTGCAGAGAAGCCAAAGTGATCTATTTATAAATTATATAACTTATTTATATATTTACAAATTCTGTAACTTTCCTGCTTAAAACCCTCCAATGACCTCCCTTGTAGTTAGAATAAAATTCAAATTTCTTAAAATGCCCAACATGATCGTACCTTGCCTACTTTGCCTTGTTCACTGCTGTTAACACAGCGCTGAGAACAGTGGCTGACACACAGTGGGTGTGTAATCACTATTTGTCAAATGAACCAATAATGTAATAAATATAAAACACATGGTAAACTTACAATATATTTATTCAAACACACCTTACTTCACTAGTAGTAAGAAACTAAACATTGTATCAAATTCCTTTAATCTGAGAATCTTACTGTTGCAGAGGCATCAGTTCACTTAATCATCAAACTCTTTGATGAGCAAGTAAAGAACCATGATATTCACTGTATTGACACAACTATTAAATCGGAACTATCCTGGCGTGCCTGGGTGGCTCAGCCATTTAGCGTCTGCCTTCAGCTCAGGTCATGATCCCAGGGTTCTGGGATCAAGCCCCACATCGGGCTCCCTGCTCCGCGGGAAGCCTGCTACTCCCTCTCCCGCTCCCCATTTGTGTTCCCTCTCTCGCTGTCTCTCTCTTTCTCTGTCAAAAAATATGTAAAAATTTTTTAAAAATAATATAATTAATAAATAAATAAATAAATAAAATAAATCGGAACTATCCTACATCATGTAATTATTATCTCTCTTAGAAAGCTCTGTACATCATCATCAAGCCAGCTTCCTTTGTAATTTGACAGAATTCTAATGTAAGGAATAACGGCTTCTTCTTTTCTTCAAAAAAGGCTCCGACTTGACAATTCTCAGCCTCCACGTGGAAACACAAGATCATATAGCCATTCTGAAGCACAGCAAAGATGAGGAAAGAATTACTCATTTTAGTAAGGCATAATAAATTTGAGATTCTTGCTACAATGTCAGTTTCATTCATTCATGTACTTTCACAAGTGGGAGTTAAAGAGGAATGGTGGAATTACAAGTAGAAAGCTGGGAACCAAAAACTTACAATAAAGATCTAATGTAGTATTCATCTATAAAGAGCAGATGAAAAAAGCCTGAATTCTTCTTGTACATTACAGGAGAATGAGAAAGCACTCTGTACCTATCCATGCTATGTTAACCTAATAGTTAAAATTTCCAGTTACATGCAGGCACAGGAATTTGCTAATATTATGTCAAAAGGTAAACATGCTATGTATTTTAATTTAAATACTAGCTTTTTAAAAAATATTATCTTAATTAACACTTACTTGTTCCCCGTGTTACTATTGCCTGTAGCGTAGTGGTCTGAATAATCGTTTAAAAATAAACATTTGGGGAGCACCTGGGTGGCACACTCTCTTAAGCGTCTGACTGTCGGTTTCAGCTCAGGTAGTGATTTCAGGGTCGTGAGATCGAGCTGAGGGTCATGAGATAGAGCTGAGCGGTGTGGGGCCCCGCAGGGGCTCCGCAATCAGTGCGAAGTCTGCTTAAGACTCTTTCTCCCTCTACCCCTGCCCCTCCCCCACCCTGTGCTTGCTCTCAGGCTCTCTCTGAGCCATTGTCAAATGAACCAATAATGTAATAAATATAAAACATTTGCCATTAATAAATTTGCCATTAATAAATATAAAACAAAAGCCATTGTACTTTAGGCTATTAAAATAAATAAAATCTTTAAAAAAGAAAAATTTTAAAATTTTGATTAATCTTATTATCTTTTCCCTATCAAATGACCACTTTGGTAATCTTTATTTGCAGTATTTCATTTTAAGAAAAGGTTTTTATGAATATGAGGACACTGACGTACACATACCCAAATAAGCGTGAATTGCAATTTCCTTTCCTCCCCCAAAATGGGGAAGGAGTTCATGGAAGTATGAGTAAATTCTTAGAAAATTCATAAAAATATTAGAGAATGCATAAAAATTTGTCCAAAATTATGGAATTTACCCATTGTGACTATTTTGGCAGGGTGTGGAGGAGCATTTTGTCTCCTACCTATTGCTCCACCATTAAGATAATATGGAGTTAATTTTACTTGAACTAAAAAAAAAAAGATTACATGAAAAGATTACTAAAGAGAACAAAAACTGTGGGTGCTTTCATAAAGACCGCGTGAGACATTGTTTTACTGCGCTAGTCTTGGCTGAATTTATGCTACTGTTTGCAGTCTTTTGAGGGTACTGAAATGAGAGGAGGCACTGCCATAGGTCAAAAATTAATATGCTGCTTGGGTTAAACGTGGCTGGCTGACCACTGATTTTGGTTTCCTGATAAACCCTTACCAAAAGAAGAGCAAAGGAAGCGGTGGGGGGATGACATAAATTCACGAGGACAGGAAGAAAAAGGGAGCCATCAGTGGAAAGAAAATTTCCAACACTTTCAAAAAAAGAAAAGGGGCCAGAAAAGTGTTAAGTAATTTAAGAGAGTGGAAACGCTGGTGGTGGACTACCTGTAAGAATGTATCTCAAGGAGAAGAGAGGCAGTTTGCCACCTTAAGACATTGGATAGGTTCAGAACTTGAGCCACAGTAAGCTGGAGGGAGGGAGGGAGGCTAAAATCAGTGGGATGCAGACTACACAGAACTGAAGGCCCAGGTCCTTCCCTGGTGACTCCTATCAGTCTACACGCCCTGCTCATACCCCACAACCTCTAAAAACCTTGCCAGAAACTTCACTACCCAGGGCTCATTTCCTCCTTTGTAAAAAATCTATTATTTGTTTTCTATTGCTGCTATAACAAATTACCACAAACTCAATGGCTTAAACTTACACAAAATTATTATTATCTTGTAGTCCTGGGTGACACAATTCCAACATGGGTGTGACCAAGCCAAAATGAGGTTGTCAGCAGGGCCACATTCCCTGCAAAGGCTTGAGGGGAAAACTAGTTCTCTGCATTATAAGCTTTTTGTTAATTGCAGCCAAATTGCTACATGAAGACCCTGTTTTGGGTCCCTCTTGCTCTTCTGTTTTCAGTTCCTCAGGCTCCAGGGTCTTGGCTCATATGGTTTTCCTCCATCTTCACAGTACACAGCACAGAGTCTGCAAATCCCGGACTCTCCCCATCTGCTGCCTTTATTACACTTGCTACTCCGACTCGTCTCCTGCCTCTTATAACGATCCTTGTAATTACCCTGGGCTCACTATGGCAATCCAGGATAATCTCCCCATCTCAAAAATCTCAATTTAATCATATTGGCAAATGCCTTTGTATCATGTAAGGGAACATATTCACTGGTCCAAGGATGAGGATGTGGTCGGTGGTGGCCATTATACTGTCCACCAAATTACCTTGTCAGATTATTGAAAAGATTGAGATTGTCCACATAACAATAACAGCTAAAGTTTAATGAGCATTGAAGATATGCCAAGCACTTCTCTTAATCCCTTAGAGATTTAACTCATTGCAACCTCACAACAGCCCTATGACATACAAACTACCATCACCCCCATTTTACAGATGAGAAAAATACAGCACAATTACTACACCTGAAGTCACATACCATGTATCTGACAGAAGGGGGATTCAAAATCCAATCCTCAACCTCTTAACCACTCTGGTAAACACTGAGTAAATTTTAGTTCTTGTTATTACTATTATATCACTGCACCAAATTTATTACATAAATCTCATGCCATGAACATAAAAACAAAATAAAGATCAAGCCCAATATTAACATTAAAACTTCTTTAAAAACATTTTATGTGCCTCCCACTTTCCCGTTTTAAATATTTCTTAAACCAACTTTAACTTTTCTTTTTTTTTTAAGTAGCCCCCAACAAGGGGCTCAAACTCACAACCCTGAGATCAAGACCTGAGCCAAGATCAAGAGTCAGAGCCAGCCACCCAGGCACCCCTAAAGATTCCTTATACCACTATAAAAACTTTCCTTCTCCTCCTCCCTACCAGCTCTATATGTGGTTCCCATCCCACATGCTCCCATGGCTCCCCGCACTTGTAACATTATTATGTATTTTAACGTCTGCCTCTTTCTCTGGCCCTTGACCTGTGAGTGTCTTGAGGACTGGGACTTCTCTAGACTCAGGGGGGCCAGTAGGGCCTGGTCCACAGGGCTTATTGAACGAATGAGTGAAGAAATAATAAACTGCAGTAATTAAAAAACCTGGTAGGCTGTTTTGCCAAGAATCTTTAACAAATGCTACCCATTTTGTACACTTCCTAAAATATCTCCATATATTAACATAAAATCAATATGAATTTGAATAGATTCCAAAATGTTCCTGTTTATTTTGTTTCTGCAATCAACAATAATCAGAGAATGAAAAACATGAACATTTTGTTTTTTTATAGGTGCTTCTCAAGACAGTATATATTCACTGTGGAGAAACAGAAAACCTTTTCCAAAAGTTCTTTTCTTTTAATAAAATGACAAATATCTATTTCTAAATATGGCTCAGGGATAAGTCTACAAAATGTTAATGAATAGTCAAAGGTCAGCATACACTGTTCTTATTGCTTTGGACATAACATAATTTAGTTTTTGCCATTCCACTTTGTAATCTACTTCAAACCATTTTGAACAAAGTGAAGATTAATACAACTCTAAACTGATAAAGAAGAAAATCATACTGTACCATAAATATTTGTCAGAGATGGAAGAAATAATGAGATCCTTCGGGAAGTAGATAAATCAATTTTGCAGAAAAACCCTTTAGATTTTTATTTCTCCAAAGGTTTATCATTATTGCAATGATGCTAGACAAATAACCTGGTTATCATTTACTCCACTGGCTTTAACGCCAAAAGAGAGTTAACAAGTGTATTAATAATCAGTATGGAAAATGGAAATAAAAGGTAAAGCAGTAATATGTTTCACCAATGATGCTTTCGGTGGCAAGTGTCAAAAATCCAAATCGAATGAACTTTAAAAATGAGACCTTGATTGTAAGTTCAGAAACGTATGTTGGACTATAGCTGTTGGGGGTGGGGGAGTAAGGGTGAGGTACTCCACTATGGTTTAATTGTTCAATTCAGCAGCTCAACAATGTCATCAAGGACTCAGATTTTTCCCATCTTTGCTCTCTTAGGATATACCAGTCTCACCTCTGTCTATTATCGTGTATTTTCTCTCTCTCTCTCTCCTTCCCCTCCTCCCACATACACATTCGTACACACACCCTTCCTTATCAATCCATCCACTCATCTTTGACTCTCGGTCTGTCTACGCTTTTCTCTTTTGGTCTCTTGGTCTTCCCATCTCTCACATTTTTCCCTTTCTTTCTTTTATATTTTGCCACAGTAGTAGGGTTTAATGACACTGGGCATTCTTTCTGGGAGGAGTAAACTTCTGGATGAGTCCTGAGATGAAGCAGTCCTCTCAGCCGTGTGGGGACTACACTCTGGAGTTTCAGGGATTACTACTGTCCCCTACTATGATGCTTCCTTATATGATCAGTGTATTTTACCCACTGCCTTACTCTTAAACATCAACAGGCAGGGAAAGATCACTAGATTTTTGAGAAAAGCCTCCAGCACAATCAAAAAAAGAAACCTGGAGAAAACAGAAACAATGAAGGAAGGAAACTAAGTTTATATAGAGAAATACAGATATTGAATACAGATGGTACCCAACTTAGAATGGTTCTACTTATAATTTTTTTTACTTTACAATGGTGCAAAAGTGATAAGCATTCAGTAGAAACCATACTTGGAATTTTGAACATGGATCCAATAAATTACAGAAAATATTCAAAACTTTACCATAAAATAGAGCTTTGTGTTAGATTGACTTTGCCCAGCTGTAGGCTAGTGCAAGTATTCTGAGCACATTTAAGGTGGCCTAGGCTAAGTCAATGATGTTCAGCAGGTTACATGTATTAAATGCATTTTCTTTTTTTTTAAGATTTTATTTATTTATTTGAGAAAGAGAGTGAGTGAGAAAGACAGTGAGTGAGAAAGAGTATAAGTGGGCAGAGAGAAAGGAAGTGGGAGAAGCAACCTCCCCACTGAGCAGGGAGCTCAATGCGGGGCTCAATCCCAGAACCCTGGGACCATGACCTGTGCCAAAGGCAGATGCTTAACTAACTGAGCCACCCAGGCACCCCTTAAATGCATTTTCAACTTAACAATATTTTCAATTTGTGATGGATTTACCAGGATATAATCCCACTGTAAACTGAGTATGATCTGTGCATAAAACAAGAACAAATATTTTAAGTATTTTCAAAAGGAAAAAAATTAAAAATTAAGAAAGAACCCTGGAAATAAAAAATATACTGGCAATTAAAAATTCAACAAAGCAGTTGGAAGATAAAATTGAAGAAACCTTGAAAAAGCAGAATAAAGAGATAAAGACATGGAAAATATGAAAATAAAGATAAGAAACATAAAGGATCATTATAGGATGTTGAAGAGTAGACCCCAAAAAAGGAGTTGAAGGAGGTGAAGAAGTACTATCAAAGATATATTACAAGAAAATTTCCTAGAAGGACAGGAGCCTCTACACTAAAAAGATTTATGAATGCCAAGTCCAAGAGTTTTTTTTAATAAAGTTTATTCCTGGGCACCTGAGTGGCTCAGTTGGTTAAGCGACTGCCTTCGGCTCAGGTCATGATCCTGGAGTCCCCGGATCGAGTCCCGCAGTGGGCTCCCTGCTCAGCAAGGAGCCTGCTTCTCCCTCTGACCCTCTCCCCTCTCATGTGCTCTCCCTCTCTCATTCTCTCTCTCTCAAATAAATAAATAAAATCTTTAAAAAATAATAATAATAAAGTTTATTCCTAACCACATCATTGTGAAATTTCAGAACTTGAAGGATAAAGAAAGCTCTGAAAAGCTTCCAGAGAGATACAAAGACAGGTTTCATAAAAAGGAATTATAATCAGAAAGATACTGGATTACTCCAAAGCACTGGATTACTCAAAAGCAATGTCTTCAAAATTATGAGGAACAATGAGTTCTAACTCAAAATTCTATACTTTCTCTATCATTTAAAATGAGGATCAAATCAAGTTATTTTAGACATGCCCAGACTCAAACAAAAAATGACCTTCAACACAACTTTTCTTTGGCAACCGGAAGAGTGTGTGTCTTTAAAAAAAAAAAAAGGACGATAACATATCAAACCTACAGAGAATATGGGTCAGAGTCAAGAAAAAAGGACTCAAGAAAAGACTCCAGGATAGGTCAGGAAGTGGGAAGGGATAAGTCTCTGATAATTTATTTGATAAGTTTAACCATTTGGGAGAAAATTACTGAAAGCCATGACAAATGTTCTAAGATATTTTTTTAAAAAAAATAATTGATATATAGTCAAATAAAAGCTAATGGAAAAAATTCATAGGCAATTTTTAACACTAGGGAAAATAAAAAGTTGTAGAAGGAAAAACATATAGTTATAATGGTATAGTCACTATAAATGTAATGTTAATTACTGATGCAACCAAAAATTGTGAAATGGCTATATTGAGAGATTAGGGGATAAGAAGATACAAGAGAGATAAATACTAATATAACATGCATTCAACAGAAACTGTCTAAAATTGTTAAGTCAATAAAGAGCAGTTAAAGTGTATTATTTTAAAATATGGTAAGTACATTGATTATAAACTCACACTGATTTTGTAATTATACATGTGTTTACTTCAACAAATACAGAATTAAAAAAAAAGAAAACTCCCCACTGATAACAAAGGAGATATGAACAAAGAAAAACAGGATAAGACCAGCCTTCATTCAAATCCAAAAGAAACAGTCAATATAGTCAGTTTTCAAAAGAAAATCTTGGCAAGTAGTATGGTCTTTACACTTGGCTATCTTTCCCTGAAAAGCAGCAGAACATGTCCCCTCATCAATCAATCACTCTCCCTCTCCCTGGAATAGCTCTTTGGAATATATTCCAAAGATCAAGTCTTAAGATCATTCAAATATTATATTCAGACATTAAGAGGTTAGATCTTGATGAATTTTAATCAGGAATTTTAATCAAACCTTCAGAAATTGCTGCATTGTCTTTGAGAAAAAATTATGCATTCTAACTAGCTGTTAAGCCTTTTTAATTGTTACTGTGACATGAGTATTAAAAAATCTAAATTTAAAACATCTGCAAAATACAAAAACACCCTCAGCGAATTAGCAAATGAGCAACAACTATAACTTCTATGTATCAAAGAAAGTTCCTTTCCTGCAGGATCTGGACCACGGGAGGTAAATACTGATTACTCATATATTTATGTTAATTGAATGATGAATTATGTACTCTAAAGAACTATGCTTACATTATATATAAACAACAATTTACACTGATGCATGGTGGACAAGTGTTTGATTTATTAAATCAATAAATGCTCTTATAAATGTGTATAAAAAGATTTTATATATCAGTTCACAAAGAACATATTGATTTAGTGAATTACATAAATATATGCAAATCTAACACTTAGACAAGACTACCCAATAAAAAAGTAGCTATGTAGATTTTTGTGTAAATTATGAAACCCTTGAGTAACAATTTCATAAGCAAAATATATGCATTCCAGTATATGGAAACTGCAGAAATCAATCACTCCATGCTACTAGCATCACAATGGAATATAAAAAATGAATGAGGAAATGTTCAGATTAACCATATTTTATTTAAATAAAAGCACTCTGAAAGCATACGGTGTTCGACAAAACAAAAAGTATTAATACTGTTCTTTTTCTTATTATTAGTAGTAATAATACTATTTTTTTTTAATTTTTTTTTAAAGATTTTATATTTATTTGCGAGAGAGAGAATGAGAGACAGAGAGCATGAGAGGGAGGAGGGTCAGAGGGAGAAGCACACTCCCTGCCGAGCAGGGAGCCCGATGTGGGACTCGATCCCGGGACTCCAGGATCATGACCTGAGCCGAAGGCAGTCGCTTAACCAATTGAGCCACCCAGGCGCCCAGTAATAATATTATTATTGCCTCCATTTATTGTGGGTAAAATTCTAAGCTCTGAATTAAATATTTGTGCTTGTGTGAGTTTATTATAACAAGTTATTATTTCTATGTAGAAATTAGAGAGATTAGAGACCCAAGATCATGAAGACCCTAGATTCAAACCAGAACTTTTAGACTCAAAACCCTGGTCTTAAACACTAAAATTATTAAGCAGGCTTGGTTTCTGACATTGACCCTCACAAGAAGTTTACAATCAAAAGGCTCCAGGGATAACCAAATGGGATAGGAAGACGATTAAATGATTTTCAGGTAAATGAAAATTGATACCAGACATGAAAAGTTTTGGATCCCATAAACCAACTATTCAGAACATACAGTTTCTAAAAACATTTAAGGAAAATATTTAAAACCCAATAAAAGATACACAAAAGAATATAAAACTTCACAGAAACAAAGTTCTAAACTTCCAATAAATTTAAAAAATGTTCCAACTCATCAATAATCAGTAGATGCAAATTAAAATAACAATGGAATATGATTTAACCCTATAATATTGGTATGAACTTTAAAATGTAACATAAACTACTGGCAAGAATCGGGGAAATGGTGACTTTCATTCTCCCTGAAACATAAAATGATACAAACAATTTAGAAAGCAATTTTGAATATCAGCCTATCTTAATCCAACAATTCCACTTTTAAAATATACCCAAGAGAGAATCTCGTTCAAGTATATAAAGAGACATACAAAGATGCTCAATAAAATTAATACCTATACTAACTTGAAATAACCACATAATAGTGGAATACAATAATTCCACTACAGTGAAATTGTTATCAGATCATCCAAGGGTTTAAAAGTGAATATATATCATGTTTTACGGAAAAGATACATTTCTGGCATGCTGTATTCAAAATATGTGTGTAGGGGCACTGGGAGGCTCAGATGGTTGGGCGTCTGCCTTCAGCTCAGGTCATGATCTCCAGGTGCTAGGATCAAGCCCCACGTCGGGGTCCCCCTCAGCAGGCAGTCTGCTTCTCCCTCTCCCTCTGCTTCTCCCCCTGCTCAGGCTCTCTCTGTATCTCTCTGTCTCAAATGAATAAATAAAATCTTTAAAAATATATATATGTGTAAAGTGAATAATTCAGGGTCTTCATTTTGAACATAAAATTATTTATTTATGACTTTCTTCAAATTACACACTTCTTCAGTACTTTGAAACACATCCAATATTAAAGAATTCTTTTACATATATGCGGTGGAGACATCATAATAGGACTAACAACACAAACCTGTTTTACCAAATACCAGGGTTCTTGAAAGAAGAAAGACTGTAAATCAAAACTAAAAATCAAGAAGTTAAAGGTTAAAGACACTTTTCGGGCCCAAACCACAAATAAGTATATCCTGAAGATTTAAAATTCAGTGAATCTTAAAAATTTACACATTCCAAAAATATGTCTAACCTAAACTCCCACTACCTTCCTCCCAATCCTCTTTTCATAATCTAACAGAGCACTTCACTTATCACTTATATTTCCCAAACATACAAGCTCTTCAGTTCCCAGTGCCTTTGTAAATGCTCTTCACTTTTCCTAAAATGTTTTTATCTAATCCTCCTGATTGGGTCCACCCACTTCATCTTCCAGAATCTTCTTCCTTCAAGAACTTTCCCAAACTTCTGAGACTTCCTGTCTGGATGCTAGCTTCTCCATTCTTCTATTTCAGTAATTACTACTCTATCTTATAGCTATGTGTTTACCTGTTGGTTTTCTTTAACTGGACCATCCGTTACTCAAAAGCAAAGACGCTGTGTCTATTTATCCTTGAAATCACCATTACCTAGAGAATTGGACTTAGCAGATACATACGTGTTGGCTAAATAAATGAGTATCATGCTTAGTGAATGCAAAGGGGCGGGAATAAATGTGTGGTTTTAGGAAATTTAAAAATAGTCACCTTCCTAGATAATGGTGAAATCATAAATATAAGTTTACCCACAGGGGTTTATAATTGGGATATGAGTTAATTTATTATTACTATTATCATCATCACTATCATTTCTGTTGTTACCATTATTACCTCTAGTTTGAATAATCACTCTATTTCAATCTGAAATTATTGTAACACCTACATGAGCAAGCTGTTCTGACCATCAGCAATCTAAAGAGTTATAACAATAACCTTGATTCATGAACACTATGACCCTTCACCTCTCAAAGATCCTATTCAATTCAAGCTGACCAACATCATCCAGCTCTTACTGTGACAATCATATTGTAGCAGGGAGGAGCGTTAGCTCTGCAGCCAGTCTGAAAGTTCAAATCCCCATCTGCCACTTCCTACTCATGTTACCTAGGACAAGTGACTTAATCTTTCTATGTCCCAGTTTCCTAATCCATAAAATAGATAAAAACAGTGATGCCTCATTTAACAGACTGTATTAAGTATTACATGAATTAATACATAAAAAATATTTAGAATGGTGCCCAACATACAGTAGGTGTTCATCAACCATTATATATCATCACATTTATACTGTCCACCTGTAAAGTTTGAATCACGTATTTTACAAGTTACCAGTAATACTTGTCATGAAATATACTAAAATGTCTATATAACAGGCAACGTCAGTTGCCTATAGTGTCCTTTCTTCCTTCCTGAAAAAAAAAGTCCTGATTTCTTTCAAGTATCCACTTCTCTTGCTTCCAAGACTTAGAGTAAGATGGCCCCATCCTTAGCTCCAAATTGGCCCAATAAGAATGAAAGAAAGGATCTGAATTCCTGACTTACATGACGGACTTCCCCTCACTCTTTCCATTGAATCTGAACAAGCAAGTAAGCAAAATACCAGTTGTTATTGGCAGCCATCCTGAAAGCCGGAGGAAAACCTACCTTAGGATGAAGCCTATATAACCAGCTCCTTGATGACATCACTTAGCCCCTGCCGGCAGCTTCCTGCAGTTCCTGTCTTGCATAATAAATTTCCTTCATTTTTAAGTCAGTTTGAGTCCCAGCATTTTGTTATTTGCTGTCAAAATATCATAAATGAAGCAGAAGCAGTGTGTCTGGCGTTTCTTTGTAACAAAGGTAACCTGGCTGAGACAAGGATATCATCCCTGACGTGATCACAACAGACTACCACTCCAGTAAAGAACATACTTTGTTTAGGGTTAAATCCCCATATGCTGCCCACGGTGTTGCAATTATAAAATACTGTATCAACCAAAGACTTGCTTAGCCCCAAGAATTGGTAAAAGGTGAAAGATGTATACAATCTGAAGAGAAACCAGAGTATTCTTAGCCCCAAGAATTAGGAAATAGTTCACTGACATCTCACCATTGATAGAGAAACTGCTGATCCCCAGCCACCACTATCAAAAAGTACTTTGTAAATCCTAGTATTATGCTGCTCAGGGCTGGCTAGAGTTGTTTATTACACCAATCCCAACAAATGTATAGTGCACGTTCGTTTTAGTTATTGCCGTGTAATACTTCACATGTCACGAAAATGGTGACCAAGTATACTCTGACACCTTAGAGAGGTTCTCACACTTTAATCCTCTCAGTATTCCCCCGGGATTCAAGTTAAAATACAGGTTTCCAGGCATCACACCCAGCAAACGGGATTCAACTGTTCTGAAGTGGGACTCAGAAATCCACATTTTGCATGCACTTCAGTAATTCTGATGCAACCAAACCCTAAACCACATTTTAAGACCCACTGCCTGAGACCAGATTAAAATATATATGAAGGAAATCACAGACACCTGGCAACACATTACAAGGTATCTTATGATGACACTCAAGTCCTTGCCCAGTCCTGCGGACTCTTTATAAACATATGCATTTTCAGTTCCTCTGCTAGTTATCTCTGTATCACTTAGATCTTATTTTATCACCTACACATTGTTTACATTGTATCTGCAGAAACTCTTTTATTTTTATTTTTCAATTGGTCTGCACTTTGGTGCCTTGAAATAATACACCTAGATCATTTCTTAGTCCATCAATTTCTGTCAGTAACCCGACTCCCCGCTACCCTTCACAGCTGAGCCAGATATTACAGAAAATAGTCCCTAGATGTTCGGCCAAAAGGTATCACCAATGTTCTTTTCATCTTTTACTTCTAAAATCACACATTCTCCTGAGCCATGCTGACAGAGAGCAACTAACTGTCTTAACCAGTGAACTATTTCTGAAAGTAATAAAAGTACTTGCTTTAAAAACTTCATTTTCAACAATTTATCTCTATGTAATTACATTTCCAATTTTTATATGCTTTATTGCAGCTCTCCGATTTTAAAAAGAAAATGAGCCCAGTTAACTAAAAATAAGTCAGTCATCTTTTATCAAATTAGTATTTTTCTTTTCTCACTTGTGTGACACATTAGGAAATGGCAATTAAAAGAGAAGCAAGCTAATTAGCTACCGTGGCTGCTTTCCTATAATCAAGTGAGGCACGTAGATGCAGAAAAACTACATCTCATTCACATGTAGAAAAACCCTTGATTTACTCTGGAGTCTGGAAACTCATCAAAGCATAACACAAACCCAAAGAGAAGCTCCTCTACAGCACTAATCATGACAATAATTACAATTTTAAAGTATACACTCTTCAACGTTTAAAACGAAAATGTCCACCAAAACATTTTCCACCGTGTGTATTAGTGTCAGTCCGCCTTGAGGAGATAATCAGAATAGCAATAAAGGCACTGGTTCTGGCAGTTTGGAGTCTGTCCGTTTGTAAATGTCATACCCCCCTCCTGTGCAGTATTCAGGCTTCCACTCGCTTTCTAAGGAAGCAAATTATTAATCATTAAGTAATCCTCAATTTAAAAATTACACTGCTCGAAAGTAATCTTGCAACTGTACACATAGATCAGCAAATCCAGACTTCCAAAAACATTTTAAAAAACCATTCTTCATGTTTATTTTAAAGCAGCACTGTCCAAAAATAATATATAACAAGCCACATATGTAATTTTAAATTGTCACATTAAAAAGATAAAAAGGAAGATAAAAATCAATTTTTGGGCGCCTGGGTGGCTCAGTCAGTTAAGCGTCTGCCTTTGGCTCAGGTCATGATCCCAGGATCATGTCCTCGGGTCCAGTCCAGAGTTGGGCTCCCTGCTCAGCGGGGAGTCCGCTTCTCCCTCTGCTCCTGCCCCCACTCGTTCTCTCAATCACTCTCTCAATATCTTTCTCTCAAATAAATAAATAAAATCTTTAAAAAATAAAAAAAATAAATAAATGATCAATTTTAATAATATATTCTATTTAGCCCCATATATCCAAAATAGTATCATTCCAGTACGTGATCAATATGAAGATTATTAATGGGACATTTTACATTCTTTTTATTATACTAAATCTTTGAAATCTGGTGCATAGTTTATACTTAGAGCACATCTCAATTCAGCTACAATTCCAGTGCTCAAAAGCCACTTCTGGCTTGTAGCTACCCTATCTTTAGAGGTGAGCATTTAGGGAATAACAATTAAGATAAAGTAAATGACCATGTGCTCACTTAGGTATTAATACCTCAGTCAGGGTAGCTTTTCAAAGATGGTAGAAAAACGAACAGTATTTTCTGATTATGATCTGAAAAAAGACAGTTAAAATGGCCTTCTTTGGATAGTCAGTTCATGATCAAAATCTACATATGCCAAGAGAATTACTGGGATATATAGACATAAGAGCTAGCCACAGGAGTCAATAAATATCAGATCTCCCATCTAGAATGAGAAGAACTTTGAGGTACCTTGAGTCTCAAAGGCTGAAGTAAGCCATCCTCCTCAGCCTAAGGCAGATTTGACACGCTGTCTGTGGAAGGCACCTACCTATAAGACTTCTAGCTACAGGAAAGATTTAATGCGAGTAAAGAGGGCAAGTTAAATAAATGTTAAGTGAAGTTCAAAATAACAACAAAATCAATCGTTTCAATACGTAATCAATTAAATCTTAAATTTTGCCTTATGGAGTGGTACTTTCTCCTATAAATCATGTCTAAATATGGAAAATTAACGTTCAAAAAAATGAATGTTCAGGGGCACCTGGCTGCCTCAGTTGGCAGAGCGTGGGCCTCTTGACCTTGGGGTTATTGAGTTCGAGCCCTATATTGGGCGTAGAGTTTACTTAAAAAAAAAAAAAAGGCAAAGAATAAATGTTCAGGGTGTTATAAAATGAGGGGCCTGGGGGAACTTTAAGGATCTAACATAGAACCTTTCATACAAGAAAAGCAGAAGTTGCAAGATACTGAGGTATCAATCCATGGACATCAACAAGCTTACTGAGAATCTGTTATTTGTTATTGGAAACGTATTGTGAGTGTATTTAAATTTACTCTTATCGTGACTACATTGTTGTTTCTCACTGAGCTACATCAGTGATAGGGGCTGAAAACCCTAAGTGTTTTCGTTTGGGTTTTTTTTTTTTAGTAAAATATTTTTTTTATTTAAATTCAACTAATTAACATACAGTGCCTAAGTGTTTTAATCATACCGACTTTTGGTATATACCATCTTAGCAAGCATTGTATTGTACCTAGTGATATCCACACAACCAATGGGCTGCATACCTAAAAGTTAACACAGTCACGGCTGGAGAGCATCCTTTAAATCTGACCCTTTCTGTCTAAGTACCAGTGGATGTTCTACCTTCCTTCCTCTACTTCATTACTCCCACTTTACTCAGAAACCAAACTAATGCAAATGGCTTGATCTAGGTTTCTTTTCTCAGATTTCAGTATTTTCATAGGCCCAAGTAAGGTGTGGAAAAAAGAATTGTAATGAAACAACCAAATTAATTAAAAAAAAAAAAAACTGGACAGCACTCACAAGCAGAATGAAGACAATGCCATCAACAAGGTCATACTGTCTAAATAGTCAAGTGATGCTGAAAACCACAGAATTCCAAAGATGCTGTCCAAGGCAACAGTGTGTTTGACTTGGAAGGCCATGATTGAGGTGCTATAAAATATAAGGCTTAGGCAGTTAGTAGGCTTTGACCTTCAGAATAAAATCTGGGGAAGCTGAAAATGGTACAGTATTACCTGGAAAGAAATTTCCTGAGCTTGAAATGCAAAACCAAATAAGCTTTTTCTTATTTTACTCTTCTACTAGTTTTTTCACACTCGTCTTCTGGCAATAAAGTCTAAGCTCTCTGCATAGCTTGCCACAGCCATAGTTTTACATTCACCAAGCCCATGAATATAAACAAGCAGATTACGATTTTAATTTACTCCCATCCTTTAATGGTTTCCAAGATGAAGGATTAAGAAATCTGAGTCCACGGGCGCCTGGGTGGCTCAGTCGTTAAGCGTCTGCCTTCGGCTCAGGTCATGATCCCAGGGTCCTGGGATCGAACCCCGCATCGGGCTCCCTGCTCAGCGGAGAGCCTGCTTCTCCCTCTCCCACTCCCCCGCTTGTGTTCCTTCTCTCACTGTGTCTGTGTCAAATAAATAAATAAAATCTTTAAAAAAAAAGAAATCTGAGTCCATTTATTCAGACTTGTTTTTTACAAATAAGCAAAAAGATCGGTTTCTAAAAATTAAAAGGGGGGAGAAAAGGGCTTGTCTTTTAGATTTGTTTTCCCCGCCAAGAAAAATCATGTGCTGTGGAAAAAGTCCTGAAGTGAGCAAGAAAGTGTGTCTTGCACACCAAGTGAGGCCCCTGCATGGGCACAGGCTGTGTGAGGTGGGATCAGTTCTTTCTCTCAATCTCAGGTTCCCCACCGATGTGACACCGGAGATTGTTCAAGCTTGGACACTGAATCTGGGACATTTCTGGCTTCTCCCTAAGAACAAAACTGGAACAGAAAAGGCAACAAACACCTTACCTCCTGAGCACTGCAAACTTTTTTTTTAAGATTTTATTTATTTTACTTGAGAGAGAGAGAGAGGGAGAGTGTGTGCAGGTGCACGGGGCGGGGGGGGGAAGGGGGGGGCCAGGAGCCGCGGCGCACAGAGGGAGAGACGAAATCCCAAGCAGACTGTGTGCTTGCGCTGAGTGCAGAGCGCAACGTGGGGCTCGATCCCAGGACCCTGAGATCATGACCTGAGCCGAAACCAAGAGTTGGAGGCTTAACCAACTGAGCCACCCAGGCATGCCCAGCACTGCAAGCTTTCAAAGAGAAATGAGAGAAATGAAAAGCTGGAGCAGCACTTGGAACAATGAGGGATCTAGGGGTTATCTAGGCCAACAGTACGAAAATATCTACCAAAAGCTCTTTTCTTTCTCTCTCTTTTTTTTTTAAATTCCAGTATTATATTAGTTTCAGTGTTACATTAGTTTCAGATGTACAATATAGTGATTCAATACATTGCTCAGTGCTCATCATCACTGGTGTACTCTTAATCCCCTTCACAGTTTCACCCTTCCCTCCATACCTCCCCTCTGCAACCACCTGTTTGTCTTCTGTATTTAATACCAAAGCTTTTTAAAAGTTCATTCTGTTAAATTCATTCTCTCTTCACTAAATGCTATGAAATTAGGATTTCCTTATATCACACTAATTACACAAAAAGTTCCTACAACACTTTGTCGTGTTTATGTCATATAGTTTCCTAGTCTCTCATTTTCATTACATTTATGGTGTAATTGAGGTGGTAAGATAAAGGAGGAAAATATTCCTTATGAAGTTTGAGTAGTTAAACAATAACAGGTTTTTGTTTTTTGTTTTTTTGCTTTTAGAGAGAGAGAGAGCACGTGAGCAAGTGGGGGTGGGACAGAGGGAGAGGGAGAGGGAGAGACAGAATGGGAGTGGAGCCCAAGCAGTTTCCACTCCCAGTGTGGAGCCCGAGCAGGGCTTGATCCCAGGACCCTGAGGTCATGACCTGAGCCAAAATCAAGAGTTGGCACTTCACCAACTGAGCCACCCAGGGGTCCCAACAATAACAGAATTGTTAAAAGAATGAAAGCTCAAAAACTGAAAATGTTAACTCAAAGTGTGTGAGATGTGTGTGTGTGTAACTGTCTGCAACATGTAAATGCCCATTAAATGTTAACCATTTTTAATGTCACTGTTCTCTTTCTTGATACTTTTCTGAATTATTGTCAACTTTAAAAATCCAAGGTATCACTAAAGGCAATGCAGCTTCTCCTTCCTTTGAAATATTACTGTACATGTAAGTCAATATCACACGACACTCACCTTACTTACATCAAATTTCTTCATTAAACTAAGTTTTATCAACTCTGCCCCAATACAGTTTTCTGGAAAACAGGGATCTCCTTAACATTTTTCACAAGAGCACTAGATATATTTCATTGGCTATCTTTTGCCTGATTGCATAATGAAATCTAGCACATTCACTGTGCTAGCTGTTACATTCCCAGCAGCCAGCAAAGTGCCTGCCACATAGTAGATGCTAATAAAAACTTACAGAATCAATAAATTAGAGATGCAGTCCATTCTTCTTTTCTAGTAAGCCTTCCCCAAATGACAGTATTTTTCCTTAAGAAGTAAATTAAAAACAAACTTCCATCCCTACATTAAGAATATTTTGAAAGTTCAAAATCCTAAGGCAAAAAAATAAAAATAAATTTTTACTAAGAAAAAAGTCTTACGGCAAATATAAACTCGGCAAATGTAAAAACAAAACTTTATTAATGGCCTCCCATTTTTGACATAAAATCTTCAAAAGAAAATCTCATAAGGTCTCCAGATGAATACCTTTTTAACGAGACAGTACTGCAATCTTGAAAAGGCCTATTATTCAAACACTAATGTCTGGCACAAAGACAAAGCCTCTCAAAGGCTTGCAACACCGAAACTGCTAGAGCAATGGGCTGAACATGCAGGTAAGTCATTCATGAAGATTCACCAGCGTCTCACGTGTGAAGAGCACCATGTGAAGTGCTATGCAAACCACCACAAAAATGAAATAGATAAGACAGGTTCTGTTCTTAAGACAAGGAAACTCTATGACCCCATGATAAATGGTGTGACAGATACCTAGTTTTTCAACCTCTCCTCCTTTCCCTTCGATCCAATTAAGATCAACATAGGAACAATAATTCCTATGAATAATTGAGTAGGCACTCATTTGCCATATTGATAAGTTCACTACAATATAGTCATTTATTCCTCCCCACAACCTAGTGAAGAAAGTCACTACTGTGATTATTTCATAGTTTAGATATGAGACTGAGGAAAGGAAAGATTAAATAACAGGCAAAGGTCCGAAACGTAGAAAAATAGGAAGAAAGATTTTGAAATTCTGAAGCCAGGCGTGAGTAATTCCAAAATCTTACTCTCTGACCATGTCTTTGTTTTACTTTCCCAATCCTAACGAAGTATACAAATGTCATAGCTGCCCTAACGTCACACCCAAGGGCATCTCCCCTTTGAGGCTTTCCTCTGAGAGGCAGGTGTGCGGCCATGGTGGGATGTATCAAAGGACTGGAGAACAAACAGTGAGCTCACTCAGATCAGGGCATTTGACAGTTTTGCTCTGCACGGCTGAGAACACAGCCTGAAATGCATTATTTGATGCTTCAATTACTTCTACAGGAGGCTTAAAGCCGTCTGATACTATACTAACAAACAACAAAATTTCTAACCAACTCTTGTTAAATAAAGTAGAGAGAGAAACTGGGTGGAGGGGTAGAGCAGTGCTGTAGCAATGATATTTGAGATACTATACTTTTTTTTTTTTTTTTAACCACAGGTAAGAGAAGTCAGAAACAAAGGTGTCATTTACTAGATTTTTAGTTTGGAATGAACCAGGGCTTTCTGACTTAGAATTTAAAATATGTTTTAGAAAATAAAAATGTGTTAGAGAATGAAATAACAAAATGAGAAGTCTTGACAACTGTCACTTCAACAGGCAGGTGTGAATTTTAAATGTAGTATTGTCCCAGACGCTACCAATAAAGCAGGAATTTATCTAGTTAAATGATTATTTTACTTTCATGTTTTATCAGTGATCACAGATCAAGTTATTTATTGTCACAAAAGACTCGGTCTAATTATGGCAGTTGTATGATTATGTATAATATGTACTTTTCAAAAACGTTAATGTCCTTTCTTAGAGAAATTAAGTATGATTTAATTAAAAATTAAAAGAGGATGCTTTTACTTCCAAAAGGGCCAAATTTAAGAACAATTACATAAATTGTACGACTAAAGATGAATATATTTTCATCAGGTTTCAAATCGTATATTCTGCGAATTAGTCCCCGAATTCAGGGAAACTGAATGCTGTTTTATTTAAAATGTCAGTTGTCAAAACAAGAAAAAAAGTATTAGTTTTTGTTTACGAGCTAAAACAATCACAACTCCACAATTACACCCATTATTTTCATGAGTCAGAGCTATAAAAACAAGGTCAAATTCTGTAATTTTTTAATAATAAAATTAGGACATAAAAAAGTTCCAGGTTTCTAAACAAGAAAGGAAGAAGTTCTAAATGCTGTGTATAACTGTGTTACTGAACAAAAACAAAAACAAAAATTCAATATGTACCCTATCTATAGCCTTTTGAGCAAGCAAGGTCTTCCCAGATGGGACTATGTATCCCTATCTATGCAGAACAGTAAACAGTTTATTTTGCAGTCACTAATCAGTACGTGCTTTAAATGGTCTTTCCAAGCAAACTTTGTCTCTTTAGCAACCTTATAAATTTTTCAGACTTCAAAAGAGCCATTTGTATTAGCCAAAGTCACTTCAAATCTGATTATTCAAATTGTAAATGTAATTACATAATCAGAGTGTCATACATATTATTTGCCATTTGTGGAAACTATGCCAAGGAAAGCAAATTAATATTTATAAAAAGGACTGAGATAAAGAAGCATATTCTTTTTGTTAGAAAAATTAAAGGTTTTATCCCCAAATAAGCAAATCCCTGTGCTTAGAAGTTTGTTTTAATGACTTCCCTCAATCCACAGCTGTCACATCTAGTCAACACACCCCACCCAACAAATCCAATCAACATCAATCCTACTATGCTGCTACTGAGTTTCTCTTCAGTTCATCCACTTGTCCCCATTCTTATAGCCACTACTCTAACAGCATCCGTTATCAAATATAATTATATAAAACACTTTCCATCTTACCATTCTATTGAGAAAAAAAAAAAATGGGTGAGAAAAGGCCCAGACAACCTAGAGTTAACTGAACTCCAAAAGTTATAATCTATAACTTGAATTCATGTCAATCAGTAAAAATAAATCACATTTAAAATGAGAATGAGGGTATTCAAACAATATAAGACTTAGCTATCAATTATAATATAAAAAAATTCTCCATGGCATCATCTGGGGAATTTCCATTGTCTCATAGATACAAAAATTCAGGAACTCCAATATCATCAGAAAGTATTTTAATGAATACTTAAGATGGATCTGGAGTACTACTTGGAATGTTGTCTAGGAACTACTTCAAGTATGAGAGGGAGGATTGCTAAGTATAATGATTATCCTGAGAGAAGGCTTTTGCTAAATTAAAAAAAAGTCATGGAAGTTTATGAAACAGTAGCTGAATTAACATTACTGCATTAATTTAATATCATATCCATCAGGGGAAAATATAATTTTGAGAAATGATGCCCAACACAAACATTCAGTTATTAAGTATGAGCAACAGTCAAGAAACTACAAACGCTCTTAAAGAGAAAAACAAACATATATTCTAACTCTTACTAATTTAAATATTTGCCTTGAAGCATTATTTAGTAAATTTAGGTCATGTTATATTTTATTTCCTTGCAGTTGATCAAATTAAGTCTCTAATTTCACTGCATTACAGAAAAGCAAAACAAAACTTTATGTTTGGAAACCACATGCCTCTCAAGGAAAAAAGTTTTTATGTGTAAACTTATTTCATCTACCAACTGTGAATGAAGCAATCTACAGAATAATCAATAGTTAAATGGAACTTGGTTTTCCCTGCAAAGAAGGTTTATCCTCTTCTCAGAGAACTTTAAGGAGGAAAATCATATAAAGATAAGTTATTTTTCCAGCATAGTGGCAAAAGATAAAAATACCAGCTTTTTTCACTCCTAAACCAGTGTAATTCTTTTTTTCTGGAAGCTAACTCTGGCACATCTGGCCGTTGGTATAGAACACATGCTGATGATTTAAGACTTAGTCCATCTCTTGACCTTAACCAGTAACCACATCTGAAAGCCTCGTTTTTCTCACCAGAATGTCTACAGCTGGACTTTCAGAAACGGGTTTTGTATTTAGTCTGGTTTAATTCACTAATTTTCAATGAAGATAGGTTCCATAAGCCATTGATGCCTATTTATGGAACTTTTACTTATCCAATGGGTGATGTTAACCTATCAAGAATGTATCGGCCAGAGAAAGACAATGAGGGCCCTCAGCTGCATCAGAAGACCTCCAGTGCCCTAGCAACTTGCTACTACTCAGAATTTGGTCCATACACTGTCCAGCAGCATCTGTTCATCTAGGAGACTATTAAGAATATCACATCTTGGCCCGCCTCAGACCTACTGAATCTGAATCTACATTCAACAGATGCTCATGTAGTTCCTACGACACTCCAGTTTAAGATTTAGTGCAGAACATATTTGGTTTTTTTCATCATTTTGATAATGAAGATAGAACTGTAAGTAATTTGGCTGATCTACAAAGGTCTCTCTAGAACCAAAGTTAGGAGGAATACTAAGCAGGTGATGTTGTCTTAATGAAGTCGGCTAAGTAAACATATGCTTCCTCTGATCTGAACACCTCTTTACACTTAGGCTCTCAAGTCCACTGGGAAACTGGGAGGCAGCTATGGAAATGATTCCATTGAAAATGTATATACACAGGGGCACCTGGATGGCTCAGTCATTAAGCGTCTGCCTTTGGCTCAGGTCATGGTCCCAGGGTCCTGGGATCGAGCCCCACATCGGGCTCCCTGCTCCGCGGGAACCCTGCTTCTCCCTCTCCTACTCCCCCTGCTTGTGTTCCCTCTCTCGCTGTGTCTCTCTCTGTCAAATAAATAAATAAAATCTTTAAACAAAAAATGTATATACATACAGACACTTTGAAATTGGTAAAGTTTTAAATTACTATTGGTATGGTGATTTCTTCTAAAGATTCCCATTCTGCTAAGATCTATGTGCTTTAGGTAATGGGCTTGGCAAGGGAGGAATCCAAAGGATCAACAATGATCCTTCCCATGTTCCAGCATTGTAGGCCCTCCTCAATCTTTCATTCACTTGGTCAGCCATGTGACCCAGGCTTATTTAACACTACCCATGTCCTGCCATGTTATGGATAATACAGGCAGCAGAGAAAAAACAGACCTGACTCTGTCTGTATGGTTCTGAAAACAGGTTATCACCCTCTTCCAGCAACACACACGAGATCCAATGACACCATGGTGTCCTCATTTCTTGAACACAGGGATGTAGAAAAATCTTTCCACTATAGTTCCAAGGAGGCAAAGTAGGGAGAATTTTTCTTCAAAGAAACTTCTTTTTTTCCTGTGAAACTAAGTAAAATCCTGTTCTAAGTCTTCCTAACAGGACACGTCTTCAATAGATTTACTTGGTACGCTTTTAACTTACTAGATAGAAGCTAAAGATCATCTGAGCTATCACATCTTACATAAATAACACCTAGTCTTCTATTCTTTTTCCTTCCCCTCAATCCTTTCAAGGAACCCCTGACCCAGGCTTCTTTTCAAAGTTTTATGTCTTCTTTTTATTTCGTCTAGTGTCTTTTCCTTATGTTCAGAGAGAGGGGGTAAAGTGAAAATCTCATCAGGATTAGAGACTGATTATTTTTTGAGGAACGGTCTCTGGCTTCCTTCCTGCTCTCCACTGTGCTGTAGGGGGAAGAATCCCATTTCTATTGAGATTCTGCTGCATATAAAATATCCTCAGGTATAATTTTTGGCTTTATCTAAGGCAAAGGGTCATTTTACCACAGTAATAAGTAATGAAAAGATGCTAAGGAATAAGAAGGGGATATGAAGAACCTGCTAGAAGGTAATTCATTTGAATTATATTTCAATTATAATACTCACAGATGTTCTAAGATTCCCAGAAAGCCCTGAAAATACAGGAAACTTTAGATTAGTATGAACACCTAAAGTGCAAGAATCATGTTGAATTCATCTTTGTTTCCCTGGTGCCTATGTCTGCTGGAATGGTGGATGAGGAAATCAATGAGTAAATATCTTACATATTTTGTTCTTGGAGGTTTTCTTATCTAAATCTCCAATTTAACCATGAAACACTAATTCCTTCATTTATTTATTCATGCACTTAATTGAGAAACAACTGCTGAGCACCTACGTGTACCAGGCATTGCACTGGGCCCTAGGAATGGTGAGCCACAGACATGACACCATAAGCCCTTGCAGAGTTCATGGTCCAGAGAAAGAAATTAAACTTTGCTCATATAATCACATACAAATGTGTAAAACTGCCTTGCAATGCAATGAGAAATCTCTTGTAGAATTTAACTTAAGGAGAGAGAGAGAGAGACAAAGGGTTTTCCTATAATACTTAAAGCAGTGACCAGAAGCATACAAAGGAAATTAAAAAAGAAAGGCAGTGCCACTGATCCAACACAGCGATTATTATCATTTTTAGTAAAATTATAGTTAATAAGCCATATGCTAAATTACATTATGGATAACAAATGAGAATTTTTTTTTTTTTTTTTTACTTTTTTATTTGAGAGAGAGAGCAGGAGAGGGGGGAACGTCAGGAAGAGAAGGAGACTTCCTGCTGAGCAGGAAGCCTGATGCGGGACTCGATCCTGGGACTCCAGGATCATGACCTGAGCCGAGGGCAATTGTGCCACCCAGGCGCCCAGAATATTATTTAAAAGATACAGAGATATAGCTCTGAGTATCCGCCAACATCGATCACCACCAACACATTAATCAAGAAAATGATACGAAAATTTTGGTGTTTTTTTTTCCTGAAATAAGCCTTTTTAATTTCCTAATGTCTCGATTTAAGTACTGATTTTCTTCTTTCAAATACTGTTGGCCAGGATTTCAAATAAAAGAGATAGGATTTCCAGATAAGATTTTCGCATTTGGTTTAATAACTTTCCAAAAACCCTTGAGCATTTGACTCAGAAGGATATGACTTTCTGATGTCCTATCTGAGTGACAGCTGTGGTGGCAAGCTGGGTGTCAATATCATAAGTGAGAATAAGAACACCGAAGTCCAGAGCAGTAAATCCAAGAGCACAGAGATAAGAAGGTTGCGTCCTCAGTGGCTGATTGCCAACTAAGTTTGCAAAAGCATAAGAAATTCCAACAGCTACAGAGTCAATTAAGAAAGGGGCAAGCAGATGAAGTATAAATGTAGAAATGTTGAAGCCAGAGAAGTGATTAAAGAAAAAAAAAAAAACAACGAGGACTAATGTGGTAAAATCAAGATGAAAGACTTTACAAAAAGAAGACACAGGGACGCCTGGGTGGCTCAGTCGGTTAAGCGGCTGCCTAAGCGTCTGCCTTCCGCTCGGGTCATAACCTCAGGGTCGTGGGATTGAGTCCCACGTTGGGCCCCTGCTCAGCGGGGAGTCTGCTTCTCCCTCTCCCTCTGCTGCTCCCCCTGCTTGTGCTCTCTCTCTCTGACAAATAAATAAATCTTTAAAAAAAAAAAAAAAGAAGACACAAAGGAGAAGGAGGCAGATGAGTGAGGGCAGAGGACAAATAACAATGGATTAACGGATTATAGGTTAACGGATAAATAGGAAATAAGAAGCATATAACATTATTTCAAGGGGAAAGAGAAAAGGAAATATCTAATGGGCAGAAAGGACTGCTACTTTGTTTTCCGATAATAGAATCATGGCTGCCTTCCAGTTTTCATCCTTTCAAATTGAAGATTATGGGCTAATCATTCAAGAAATGTAATGGATGTGGGCGCCTGGGTGGCTCAGTTGGTTAAGCGACTGCCTTCGGCTCAGGTCATGATCCTGGAGTGCCGGGATCGAGTCCTGCATCGGGCTCCCTGCTCAGCAGGGGATCTGCTTCTCCCTCTGACCCTCTTCCCTCTCTTG
Organism: Leptonychotes weddellii; assembly: GCF_054177405.1. NCBI lineage: Eukaryota > Metazoa > Chordata > Mammalia > Carnivora > Phocidae > Leptonychotes > Leptonychotes weddellii. The sequence goes on along the minus strand of NC_138375.1, from coordinate 33,494,151 downwards.
CTATCTGTCTCTCATTCTCTCTCTCTCAAATAAATAAATAAAATCTTTAAAAAAAAAAAAAGAAATGTAATGGATGTGTTCCATATACATTAAAATATGGTACCTCGGATACCCAAATTTAATTTAAAATTTGTGACAATTTTTCAGTTACACAAGTTTAAGCTAATCTTAAAATAAAACTTTTAAGCTTTCACCCCAGTAAAATTTAAAAGAATTCTGATCTAATTTTTTCTATTATTATTTCGATAAGGCAGCTCAAAGAGTGACTATAAAGTAATAAGAGATTAACCCACAGAAGGAGCTATGGTATGGTTCTACCCATTCCTTTGCTACATTATCTATTTGAAATTAATTCAAAGTAACTTTTTCTTATCCTCATTTAAAACAAAATCTTTCATCTCCCCTGTATAAGCATCAAATTACATCCTGAGTACTGATGTACAGACTTAATTTATAAGATTTACATAATTCCTAACAACAAACAGCATGCATTTTTTTTCACCTAAATCACGCCTTTGTTCAAAAATAAACAGTATATTCAACTGAAATATATCAAAATAATGCCATGGTAGGGAATAATTTAGAATTCACCCAAGTGAAAATTCCTGAAATTTATATTTCTCACAGCAACTGTAAATCACAAAAAACATTGCTCAAGTACACTAAAGCCTGAATTTTGCATATTCAAAAGTAAATCAACTTGCAGTGCTTCTGGGAATAATGAGCCCATATCTGCTGAGTAATTTTTAAATCAAAATAATTTATTATTAGGAAAAGAGTTTAGAAATAATCCATTACCGAACTATACAGTGAAGCAAGGATGCAAATATCAAAAAGAACAAAACTGAACCCTAACCAAAGGAAAACAGTAACTACATTTATTTTTTAAAAGAGCCATAAAAGAAAGAAAGGCTTATTGAAATATTTTGCTTTTTTATTAACAATAATAATCACTAATTAATTAGTGCACATTATTAGTACAGATTATAGAATCTATCCATTTGCTTTTATGAAGTGTGTCTAATAAACATTCAATTAGCTAAACTACTCAGACTCCAACAGTCATTTCAACCTAGTTCAATACTTCAGGAGGTCTGAATGAGCGTGAATCTGGATTGGCTGTTACTTTTTTCATTTTCTAAGCATTGTGGGGGCTGCATGGTCACACCTAAAGCTCAGGCCTATCTGAGCAATGCCAATTCAGTATTGTCAAGACACTACGTTTGTATCCTGGGTTGCTGATTACTCTGTAGAGTCTACATAAGGAGTCTCTACACGTGGTCCCAATTTCTGGAAGGAGGAGATCTCAAGCTGTACTGTCATACTCATAGTTAAAAGCAAGGTTCCCAAAGCCACCCTAAGGAAATGCCTCAAGGACACCAAACTTAGATAAGCAGAGGTGAAACCCCTCCACAGGAAATGTCATTCCAAGACCCTCTGAGGGGATTTTGATGAAAACCAGGAGAATCAACCAACCATGAAAACATATTCACTATCAATTAAATAAATGCAAATTAAAATTATAATGAGATTCAACTTTGCGTGTGTGCAATGGGCAAAAACAAAAAAGAATTCGAACATCTTTGCAGGAGCTAAGTCATGAGAGTGTTGCCGGATGTGGAAATTGGTGTCACTTTCACGAGAGCAATCTCACAACATGTATCAAAAGACTCAGAATTCTCACTGTAGGAATAAACAGACGAGTGCAAGAAAATACAAGTCCAAGGATCCTTGTTCACTGCAGGACAGTGAGAGCAATAAAAATATTGCCTCAAACATAAAGTACGGTACATAAGTGGTTATAAACAATGATTTAGGTTACTGTGGAAAAAAGGCTACTTGTAAAATGCCACTTAGGAATTCAGGATAATCCTTCTTTGTACAGAATAAATTAAAAATGAGAATGAGAGGAACAAGTGTGTACACACGTGTGTGTCTGCATGGTGTGTGTACAGAAAAAAGCGTTGAAAGAAGGTATATCAAACTGTTAACACATTATCTTTTGAGTGCTGCAATTATAAGCAATTTTACTTTCTTCTTCACACCTTTCTGCATTGTCAAGGTTTTTAGAGTAAATAAGCGTAACTCTAAAATCATGGGCAATATAGATATGAACATAACAAACCAAACAAGCTTAGAATTCTATAATATTACCTCAGACTCTGAACATGTTCTTCCATAAATGTAGTTATGTTCTACCCTGAGATCAGTTCTGACCTCCCAAGACAGCCAAAACAATCAGAACACCTGGACAGACTTAATTTCCTAATGGCTTCAGAACAAGGCTTAGATTCAAAATGCTGGCTACATGTAATCCATTCTATGCCTGAGGATACTTTCAACTATATATATAGTGCTGAATTAATAAAAGATGAGAGAACACTGGGGCCGTAACAGCTACTAGCTACTACCTGTGCTTATTCACGTTTTATTTGAGATAGGCCGTTGGTAGTGGAATCTATGGTCAGTTGTAATAAATAATTAGAGGCTAGGGAAAACAATTTTAAATACTTCTTTCATTTATTATCAACTGATAATTTGGTTTAAAATCCACCAATGGCATTTTAGTTTGGTAATCATCTTGAGAACTCCTAGGTTTAATTTAAACACAAAATTCCTAAGAGCAGTCTCCAATATCCTTACAATAAACATTTTAAGAGCTGTTCTTTTCCTGGGCCCGTCATTTAGAGACACAGATAAGAACAATAGGCAGGAAAACCAGGAATTATACATCATTGTTTTAAGTGTTAAAACAAACAAGCATAGGGTGGCTTGGGAGTGCAGAGTTAAGTGTCTCTAAGACAGGGTAATGACCGACCAGGTGTGACTAGGTAAGCTAAATCTTGAAAGACAGTAAGATTTAGTCAAATGATTAGAGAGTAAAGAGTATTAATTTTTACCATCCTACGGAAATAAGAGAAAGTAATCATGGGGACAAAGGGCATTTCTCATCAGTAGGCCTGTCTAATTATGTCCCAATAGCATTCAGTCCTTCATTGAAAAGTTTTGATTATGTACTTTAACTCAGGCACTGTGCTAAGTGAAAAAGAAACTGTTCCTGCCCTTAAGGAATATAAAGATAGAGTCATAAACAGAGAATTTTAATTATGTGATCACTATCCCCATGTGGCTGAGTATCCAAAGCTACAGTAATATCTAGGAAGAGACATATAATCTAATTTTGAGTGTCTCAGGGAAAACTTCTTAGAGGAAATGACATCTAAATTGAAATCAAAGCAAACAAAAATAAAATTTAAAAATGCAAAATAAAAATAAATATCAAAAGTAAAGTGGTGGGGATTAGTGAGTTATGGCTAGGAAGGTCAAGAGATGCCTAAGCACAAAGGGGCTTTTAATACCAGGATGAAGAGTTTAGATTTCACTCTGTGGTCAGCAGAGAAACTAGAAAGGGCTTTAAGAGAAGGAAGTCATGTGATCATTATTTATACCTAAGAAAGATCACTTTACTATGGGTGTAATGGAATGGAATAGAGCAAGACTGGATGAAGAAAGATTAATTTGGAAAAGGTTTTTGGAATAATAAAAGTAAGGACTGGTGGTGGTGGTCACAACTAAGAAGAAGTTGTGATGGAAAGTAGCCACCATTCAGTATCAGCCATTTGACAGATATTAAGGAGTTAAAAATAATCAGTGTAAACATGGTGATTAATTATATATGTAGGGTGTATGGAAGACAAAGGCATCTTGGATATCTCTCAAGTGTTTCATATGGGAAAATATGGGTGAGTAGAGGAGTCGTTCAATGGCACAGGGAGTGGGGGATGAGACTCATTTTTTGCATACTTAGTCTGGAGATTCTTAAAATGTCCAAGTTGTGATGTCATTTAGACAGGGGGATATACAGAAGATAGATCTGGGCTGAAAAAGAGATCATAGTGTAAGAACATGAAAAATGAAGGGTCAAGGATTTGGGAGATCTGGGACATATAAATATAGATATTAACACAGGGGGTTGAAGAGATTTCCCAGAATGTCTGCAGTGGGTAAAGGTGGGAGAACAGGAGGGAAACATTAAGTTACACTGACATTTAAGGAAGTGAAACAGGAAGAAGCATCCCTAGAAGGATGCAGCGGTCAGAGATACGGGGCAAAACCAGGAGTCCATCACAGAGGCCTGGACAGGAGAGCATTTCCAAATGGAAACTGCGGCCACAGTTGCACAAGTCAAGTAACAGCTGCCATCGATACAGAATGCTGTCAGGCTGAGGAGAGAAGCTGAGTGGGGATGTAAAGAAAAGAACACAAACATTTGTCAGAAATTTGCCTTTGGAGGGGAGGAGGGCAGGAACAAAAAGAGAATAAGAAGAGAGTTTTTATTCGTAAACATTTTTTTTTTTAAAGATTTTATTTATTTATTCATGAGAGACAGAGAGAGAGAGAGAGAAGCAGAGGGAGAAGCAGGCTCCCAAGGAGCAGGGAGCCCAATGCGGGACTCGATCCCAGGACCCTGGGATCATGACCTGAGCCGAAGGCAGATGCTTAACCGTCTGAGCCACCCAGGCGCCCAACATTTTTTTTTAAATACAGAAATGAGCCAGTGAGAAGGTGAATGAAAGAGGGATAAATCAAGGAATAGATGTGTTCCAGAGCCCAACGGGGGGTGTTAGCACATTAGCTACAGGCTTCTTCCCATGAGAACGAGTGATAGAGGAAAGGATGCTCTAGAACACAGTCAGGTTGTATACACCTGGCAGGAAGTAAAAAGAGTTGCTACCTCTTGGTTACTGATTTTCATGTGAAGTTTGATGGAATGTGTTCTGGAAGAACGTGGAGGAATAAGAGCTTTGAGAAGAGTGGAGAAAAGAGGAAGAGTATGGAAAACAGGAAAGCTAAACAAGGAAACAGACCACACTTGGTTCTCACTATTCAACATTCTTTCAACGATTTATGCAGTACTTGACATGTGAGAGGCTCGGTGAGGCTGGAGATCATACATTGATCATCACTCCTGAGTCTCTACCTAAAGAAATGTTTATCAGCCCAGGCATAGGAGTGGAGTAAGCAGGCAGATGGGTCTTTAGATGTAGCTTAGCTAGATGGGTCCCATAGAAAGATTAAAAGGAAGTTGAGAGGATATGCCAAATGGGTCTTTGGAAATTATGAAACATGGCTTGGAAGGGGGAAAATTAGTAGGAGGAAGTTAATAGAAAAATTAAATGGACCATGAGATCAGAGGTCTCAATTAAGCAGTAGCAATAACATGACAGCGGAAAAGATGGAACACCCACACTGTCAGAGAATGAGGTATGTGTGTGAAATACACCAAGAGTTTAAGCAGTTCCAGGAGACAGCAAATTCAGAGTGTGACTATGAAGGTTAACACGGTGAAGGTGTGAAAATACTAGTGTTGAGACAGTCAAAGAATCAAGAGTCCTGTGGATATCAGGTAGGTCATAGATGTGGATCCTTGGGAGTCACTTGTGTGCTGAATTGGGGGCTGACTGGAAAACCGCAAACCATGTGTCAAAGTCCTCAGGAAAGGAGGGCAAATGACCAAGTATTTGGTACAAACCAGCAAGAGGGAAAAGGTGGTACAGCAAAACAGTCAGCTTTACAAGAGCCAAAGATTTCACACAGGATGGAAAAGAAAGCACTGGGCATCTCTTCCTTCTCCACACCTCTTCACAGTGGCTAATTCCAAACTTCTTAATTTCTATTCCTCTACCTTCTTTAAGAAAGAATGGAAGCCATCAAGTGAGAATCCTTTTATCTTCTTGCCATCATACATAATTAGCTGGTCACGGCTCCCAAATGTAAAGCAAAAGGGTGTGAGCCTATGAAGAGATGACCTCAGGGAAGGCCCAATCAATCCCCACCCAAGGTTAGAGACTGATGAGACTTACTGTGTCTGCACCAGCAGCCAATGGCTAGAATGATCATGTTTCAAAAAAATCTTCCAAGAGAAAACACCTGCAATCCAGGTACATGGTGGGACACAGACCTCATTTAAGACTTATCTAAGTCTATGGATTCCAAGAGACCTTTCTACCAAGTGAGGTAGGAGGTGAAGGGATGAATTAGTCCCCGGGAACCTCACCAAGTATTCAGAAATATAACATTTCCCGGGTCACCAAAAAATACAGCAGAAACAGTAAAGCTCACCAAAATTCCTTTTGCTCCCCCCCTTCGCTATAACCCTTATAGTTGCGCAGGTCTACTTGACTAATGTGAGCTGTGATATGCAATAGGAAGTGATGTGTATCACTTCTGGGCAGAGGTAATGAAAGGCCCATGTAGAATGCTCCAGGTTCTTTCTTTACCTGATATGGAGAATAAGCAGTGTGTGTTTCCAGATAATGCACATACAAGATGGAAGCTCTTCAGTCTGACTCCACAAGTGATGATATGGAGGCCCCACCAGCCAAAAATGAATATAGAGAGTAAGAGAGAAATAAACCTTAAAAGTGGCTCATATTTCATAATTATTTGGTTATTGCAACATAAGAAGGCTATACTCATCAAAAGTAGAAAACTTCCATATTGACCACGAATACCCAATGTTGTGATGGCTGACAGGAGTGGATAGGGTAGAAAAAAGGACAGAGTAACCAGCTTAAAGTTTCAAGCAACTCAGGCTCCTAGAAAATCTTATCTCCAATAACTAGTGGACTAAAGAACCTCTTCCCTAGAAGGCCAGAGGGTCAAACAGCAGCTAAGCCCAAAGGAACAATGTAGCATCCCCTGAAGAACTCATCAAGAAAAAATATTCATAACTAAACATCTTCCCAAACCCTACTCCTTTCCTTTGGCCCAAACAAGGAAGCAGTTCTGAATGATGATATTTGTCCAAGATCAAGTGCACCAAAGCAATCACTTTCTTGTTCAAGTGCCTTGGACCACAGTATTATAATGTCCTTAATTTTCTTAACTGACAAGGCTATAACAAAAGGAATAAAACAGGGGCGCCTGGGTGGCTCAGTCATTAAGCAAATGCCTTCGGCTCAGGTCATGATCCCAGGGTCCTGGGATCAAGCCCCGCATCGGGCTCCATGCTCGGCAGGGAGCCTGCTTCTCCCTCTCCCACTCCCCCTGCTTGTGTTCCCTCTCTCGCTGTGTCTCTCTCTGTCAAATAAATAAATAAAATCTTTAAAAAAAAAAGAAAACATATCTAGTCACTCACCATATATAAGTGGTTTTCTTTCAGTAAAGAATTTAAATGCTACTTGTTAAGAACTTGAAGAGTAAAGCTAGAATTAACTTCTAGGCTTTATATAAATAATAAGTGAGAACTCTCATAATTACATTTTATATAGAGGCGAGAATTATCTGATTTTTATTCCTATAATTATTGGTTGAAAGTATTAAAACATACTTTATGTCATATGTGTGTGTTTGAAATCACATCAGTAAGTTTAAATGAATTGCAGAACATTATCCAAAAGAATAAAATATTTACGCATCATCTCTACCAACTGCACGGAAATGTGGTGGTTCATTATGACATATTCTGGTCTATTTCCCGGGAAATCTCTATCTCCTGTGAAACCTCTTCTTATATAATGCACGCTCACCAGGGATTTTTGAAATTGATGTCAAAAATACTGATATTGGTTACTGAAGTCAAATCCAGGAGTATATTTTGTGTTGCAGATGCTGGGTGTGTCAGACTAACCTATTCTCACATAGCACAGTACCACTTATTTGCTTAAGGTAAGTCCAACTGTTCCCTAGATTTTCCAAGGCCAAACAGAATAATAAGCTGTGAAATGAAAGTGGAAAAGCGCTCTCTCTCTCTCTCTCTCGTAGACTTTGGGTTTGTCACATCAACATCTATTCCCTTTTCTTAGAAATGTTCCTATTATTCATCACTATATCATATCTTCCTCAGGGTAGCTAATTTGGGGACAGCTAATTTTACCCCTAACTGTAGCAATGGGAATGGAATTTAGGCCTAAAATAATCAGCTTTTGAAAGCATTTCCCCTCTCTGGATATGGAAGAGGAAAAAGCACCAGAGTTGTCTGCAGCTGTCTTGCAATCCCATGAGAAAGGGATACTTGCCGACATGGAAGGCAAGAGCTGACCTTTGGAAAGAAACCAAGTTGTTGAAGACGTTGTTAAGCCCTAAACCAATCAATCCAGAAACCCAATTTACCACCCCATCTAGGGCTCAATAAACAAGAAAATCTTTTATTTAAGCCAATGTGAGTATTCTGTCATCAGCAAATAAAGGCAGCCTCACGGTACACAGATTTCGAGACACAGAGCTCTTCTGCAGTTCTCCACGCTCTGAAAGAGTGCTGTGCATTCCAGAAATCCTGGCTTGCTTATCCCCATTCTCTAATCAACTAAAAACATGTTTAAACTAAATGCAAAGAGAATGATTAAGAATACCATAAAATCTGCATTTCTGAAAAAGGAGCACATAGATGACTAGTCTAGAGCAATTGCCATAAATGGAACAGCTGAAGCAACAGAAATGCTAAGATTTGATCTTCACTGGATGCAAGTACAACAAAACCACTAGTACCCCGACTGACCGGCAAGCACACCACCTACAGGGAGACCTCATCCCACACCCTGCTTCTGAGGAAGGAACAGGAGGCAGGAAGAGAATTATCTGCCATTTGTGACACTTACTGAACTCCTGGCTTTCAAAGGAGCCATACTGATACAATCATTTTTAAAAGTCCATGCTATAAAGATGAAGTAAAATGACTCCTAGAAGTCACTCCTGACACCGATTCACAAATAACATTAGGTCATCTTTAAATATTGTCATAAGGCTTCTGACAGGCTCATGCGATCTAAGTGGAAGTTGGATGCTGGTTCTCTGTCAAGACTACACTCAAGCACTTTATCATTTTTATGACATTATGTAAATTGAAGAGAAATTGAATATATGAATCTATATATAACTTTAGTTATCACTTGTTATTATTTTCAACCCAGCATTTTTTTAATGCATAATTTTCATGCTCAGCATTCTTTACAGATTGTCATCTGAGACTACGTGCCTAGCTATCATTTTATATAACCAGTCCAAAACATCAAAATATCTACGTTATTTGGCAGTGACAAAGGCTACTGATACCAGCACTTTTATTTTCCTTTTCCAAAAACACAAACCCAAATTGAGACATAATCGCAGAGAGAAATGTTCCTCCTTTCTAGCCTAATTTAGGAGGTAAAGTCTTTATTTCTTTTCAAATCCAAAGGAGAGAATCAGGCACACATTATTAATTCATCTACTTTCACCTGCTCTGATTAAAATTAAAGATGAACATTTCAGGCTGGTAGTCAAAACTCCTCACTCATTATTCAGTCAACTTCAAGAACCAACCAGCTAAAAAGTCACCTAAGCTAGGAAACCTTCACCAGCCCCTTCGGAAAACAGCATGCATTCTTGTACTAGAACATCCTATCAGTGGTCATCGGAAAGGTCTTAAGTTCATGTCCCTGATAATTAAAATATTTTAATTCAAACTGTGGATTAATATATGCTTCTTTAATGCTAATTAAAGAATATAAATATTAGAAGCTCTCTTTTTTAAAACTTCTACTGAGTAATATTTTCACAAGTAATAATATGGGGTTAAAATGACTCTCGATGTGCCATCTAAAATAAGACCATTGTGTCTTAAATGGAAGAGGGAATGTGTAGGGAGTTTATTTTGGCTTGCTATTATTACTTGTGTTTATTTTTTTAATAAGAAAAAGTAGTTCATATAACATTGATTATAGTTTAGGAAAAAACACGAAGTTATGCTGTGCATTTTTACAGTAGAAGTTAAGAGAGTTCTAAAATTAGAGAGGAAAAATGAATTTACAAAGTAAAAATATGTGTCAGTGATGTTAGTCAAAGATCAGCTAATGCTGAGATTGGCAATATTATATCCCTACACAGTTACTCACATTATAATGGGCATTTTTAAAAATAAAATATGAACACACAATATAATGAGGGCAGAAGTCACCCTAATCATTAATCATTCATCTTTGTACTCCCATTTAGAGCACCTGGTATAGTGTCTTCAGTATAATTGGTATTCAGCAAATATTTGGTAAATGAATGAATAAAGAATGAATGATGAGAAAATGATAAACAGCTCCTCCTCTCCTGGGAGTTCAATGCGGAGTTCAAGAGCTACTTTCTTTTAAATACAATTAATCCTTAATGTCCTTGTAAAATAGCCAAAGGGAAAATGTATTTACATTACATCTGAAATTGATGGAATCTACAGAGGGGTCAAAAATCTTCCTCAAAGTAAATAAAGCATTCACCCTCCAGCTAGGAACAGGGTATTTAAATCATTTCCTACGTGGATGGCTTTCAATCTGAGCCCCCACTGTAGCGACCACAAGAACTCTTCTCAACCTCTTCAGGAAAAATCCCTGGAACCCCAGAGTTCTGCTGCTTACCCGTTCCCCCTACTGGTCACTGCTTTTCCAGTTCCTCTTCAGTCCCTCCCCCTCCTAATCCACAAATACTGGGACCAAGTCTTTTCCAGGTCAATCCTGATTTCTATCCTGCCTTCCCCAAATGTACTCACACTTATCAGACCATATGTTCTAATATGAGCTCGGGGTGGCGGTGGGGGGGGGCGGCAAAGCCATCACACTTGTATATGAGGTCACAGAAAAACCATTTACTAACATTTGAAAACACCATTATTATTCTTTGTTCACCTCTGGTCCACAGTTAAGCAATCAGGATATAAATATATCCTATCTTCCTATTCATGAGGATACTACTTATGAATTGGAAGTCTGACACAACATTTATGTGACCTAATTTTGAATATTTAAAACAGTATAAGGCCTCTAGGCTTAATTTTATAAGGGGAAGATTAAAGAGACACAAGCAAGCACAGATTTATCTCTGTGCTATGGGACACTGGCAATTTTTTCTAACTTAAAACATGTGATATTTAAAATGTCAAACTTCTACATTTCTGCAGTAACAAGGTGGTTATCACATTGAATAACATTTTCTGTACTTTCTCTCCAGTAAGTAGAATTAATATTAACACCTGAACTGAAAATGTTAAGTGACTATAAATAAGCCAAAATGATTTCATTAAAATTTAGCTTAGCAAATGTTACTTTCATATTCTTGGTGGTAGCCCTTTCTATTCGTATTCAAAAGCAAGGAACAATTTATAAGCAAAGGAAGTGACATCAAATGTGAGCCCCACCCCAGTGTGTATTCAGTTAGGCTCACCTCAGATCTAGGTTCCTCCACTCAGCCAAAGTGGATATTTGGGAAAACAAGTTTCTAATGGCATAGCCTTGACCATACAGCAGTATCCCACCATCAATATGTTGCCATTTGCCACTATGACAAATGGTACTACGAGCAACATTTATACTGCTTTGTAAGCCAAAGCACTAAATCAGAGGATGAGAAATAAAAATAACCATAAAATTAAGCAGAGAAGGGAACAAAACATACAAAAAGGTTTTAAACCACCAAAATATGTCACAAGGCCATGTCCTTACATTCCCTCTGGAGTCCCTGGACAAAGTCTGTCCCATTTGAGACATGATTCTAACAAGCTTGGTTATTTGGTTTCCAATCGCATCATATTACAAGCAAAGTGGAAAGAAGAATAGGGTGTGGAGAGACAGGACAGAGAGTGAGGGATTCAAAATTGGAAGGTTCCTTAACCAGGTCCTTAATAGTGACCACTGAATTAGTTAATTAGTTCCCCTTTAATGACCAAACTAAATAGTTTGCTTGTCCACTCAGACCTTCTCCTCACAGACGCCAAAGAACTTCAGGTTGAAAGAAACTGTTGTTCTCATTCTTGAGGCTCCTCTAGAACTTAAAATCCAAGACTTTTATTTTGGGTTAAATGCTTCCCAACTAGTAGACACTGGAATTAAATTTTATACGAAGTTCTTTAAAACAATGTAAAGCTGTTAAGAATGATGCATCTGTAAACTTTTTACTGTAGATTATCAAAGAGGAATGTTCACTATCACTTTTTTCCAGCTTCCCAAAGCTAATCCCTCTCATTTTAAGTAGACAAGAAATAAAAGAAGCTTAAGAATCACTATCCACATCCAGGATGATTAAATGTCTTTTGCCTCATTGATCAGTGACCCAACAGACCTTCAAGAATGGAAGAACTGGATTCAGAGCCAAACACACTTAATTTTAAACCAAAAAAAAAAAAAGCCTGTAGATATTGGGAAAACAAATTTCAATTGCTCAATTGTATTTTACTGAAACATTTTTTTTTAATAAAACAAGAAATAGTTAAGAGGCATTCTTGTCTTCTAAGATTTTAAGAAAAAGTAATTTTCTAAAGGGTTCAGAAATGTTTATGAGTCTTCTATTTTACCTATGGTAACATTCTTTTTAGTTGGAACTAAACCTCACTTATGTCCTATTATTAGGGAAATTATCTACAAAAATTAACTATTAAGAACACAAGGTCTATCTTTTGAATTCATGAAAAAAGATAAAATTCAGCATTTTATAAAATTTCAACCACCTGCAAGATTTTTAATACACTTAAGTTATCCACAGACCTTTTCAAGTAGGGTAAAAAATAATTTCTGCTTGCTTGTTTGAATAGCAATAGACCGTTTTTATGAAAACCCAGGCCTGCCCTTAGGTTGTAACAACATATACAGAGCTAATGGACCTGTGCCAAATATTATCAAGATTTTAGTTTTTTTATTTAAATCTGATTTTATAATTCTGTCCTCTAACCTCATGGCTTCCAACATTACTGAGAGGCTAACCCTTAAAGCAGGGCAGCCTGAGTTTCTGGCACAGGGAAGGCACATGAAAGTGAAGCATACTTCTTTTTCTTTAAAGATTTATTTATTTAAAAAAAAAAAAAAGATTTATTTATTTAAGAGAGAGGGTATACACTCCCGCGAGCCTGTGCAGGGGATCATGACCTGAGCAGAAACCAAGAGTCAGACGCTTAACCGACTGCGCCACCCAGGTACCCCCAAGTGAAGCATACTTTATGAGACAGTGATGTTTTTCTTTACTGAGTGTATGGAATCAATGCACTTAAGCAAATTTGGTTGGGGGGGGGAACTTGGGGGAAATCAATTCATTTATCTGTCAGGTAGTATTTCCTTAAAAATAACAGATTTCCCCCAGATTTTAATTGTGATAATCGTTGCTTCACAAAAATCATAAACAGACTTGCACACAGACAGACATGCAGATATAGAGGGAATGGAGGAACAATATGAACACAGGTGGCTTACAAATCTCTATGCTCATCCACCCTTGTGTTTTCCACCTTGCTTGTTATAGCAACTCCAACAGCCCTGAAAGTTGCTGGGAAACAAGATAAAACACCAGAAGCTTACAGAGACCAGGTAGGGTGTGAGAAGTGGAGGGTAGGCAGCTATTAAAGTAAGAGTAAAGGGCAGGGATCCAGGGCAAGGAAGAAGGCAGAAGTGGCAAGCCTATGTAAATACCCAGTCCCAAAATACCTTCTCCCACAGAATCTGGAGAGTTTTCCCTTTATAACACTGCTTAAAATTAATTTAAATTATCAACCAGATACTTTAATTAGAAATGTAGATGTTGAGGCAATCCAGGCTATCAGTGTGCATAAAGTTGTTCCAGCCACCTTTTCCTTCCAATAGCTTCTCCTCTATCCTGTCCATGGAGTAAATGAGAAATTTGCTTGGGACAAAAACGTGAGGGTAATTTAGAAGCAAGAACTGGGATTTACCCATCTCATATTAGTTGTTCAGTGAGCCTTTGTTCCTTTATTTCATGATTACAAAATTCATGTTTTTTTCCTTATGTACACAAACACAGACATATCAAAAGAAACTTGTTACCTAACTGCTGGGCAGGAGGAAGTTGTGACATTTATTGGCCAGCGTCAGCGAAAGTTTTCAAAGTGCGAGCTCGGCCCTCAACAGACGAGTTCATTTCATGGTCACCCTGGGCCACCTGCCCTGGGGCCACCATTTGCCTCTCCAGTAAAGCTATGATGCAGCCCTGAAGTTATTTTTTTTTCCCCTATAACAACAACAACAACAGAAAAAGTTTTCTCCCTACAGAGTAGGTTTTGACACGTCGGACCACGCAACAGAAGTCAGCAGGTACTTCCACATGTTATCAGAATATACCCAGCTGGACTTCCCTGGGATCAGGGAGGCTGGGGCCAGGGGAAAGAGCTGCAAGAGAAGGGCTCTTGTGGGGGCCCCACAACACATTTACACTGCCTTTCCAAAGAAACCACTTAATTTAATATAACACAACTCAGTTAAAGAAAGGGGGAAAAATACAAGGGCAAGCAAATAAGGAATCTAAACAATAACCTAAACTATTTCAAATTAAATAAAAAATCCTAATTATTCTAAAATTATAGCTGAAGATCAGGACCTCAGACCTGTGGAGAGGAAAAGCATTATTACTGAATGCTGTGCTGACCTGATGATAGCCAAAAGTGAGTCTGGAGAATCTTTAGATTCTAAAACTGATAAAAGTTTAGACTTGGACTTTGTGACACTGGAAAAAAAAAAAAAAAAAAAACCCACAGGCAGTTACATGAATGAACACATGCTATGCTATTTTGGGGGGGAAAGAAGAGCATGCAATTACTTGAATAAACACATGCTACTGCCATTTTTTTTAACTTTCATGTACATTTAATGTAGTTTTTATTAGAAATTATTATTCAATGATAGTGGAGAAATGGAGGAAATTTTATTATTTCCGGACCAGACAGGGCAGTTGTCCTACCAAAAAAGGGGAACAATTTTTTTGTTTTCCTTATTCTGCCTGCTTATGAGGTCCCAACTGCAGGAACTGGGATTGGGCTAGTGCTATAAATAATGACATCAGATGCTGCCTTCTCTGTCAGGCCTGAGCTGGACACCGTATGTGCAGGGAAGGGTTAATGCAGGCCTTGGTTGCTCAAACCCTGCACATTCCCAAGAAAGGCCTGTCCTCAAGACTGGCCCTGGGCCAGTTCCCAGGAAATGAGCTCTGAGCCCTCGGAATATTCTGCCTGATAAAAGTGTTTTTGTATGCCCTAAGCCTTAGGTCATGCAATACCAGTGTGCTCAGACAGTTTATACTAACAAGCGTGATGTATGGTGAACACATGTTTTTGCTCTGGGAAGCTGGGGTCTGAACAGCCGAGGTCAGTTGTAAAGGTGCAGCATGCCTTTGTGACCGATCCCTAATAAAAACCCTGGACACCAAGGCTCAGGTGGGCTTCCCTGATTGGCAACGCTTTGCCTGTGTTGTCACACACATCATTGCTGGGAAAATTAAGTGTGTCCACATGACTCTACTGATAAGACACTTGCAAACTTGTGCCTGATTTCTCCTGGACTTTGCCCAATGAGCCTGTGCCCTTTGTTGATTTTATTCTGTACCCTTTTGCTATAATAAACTATAACTATAAACTATCACAGGACTTCAGAGTGTAACAGCTTTCTGAGTCCTGTGACTCCTTCTAGCAAACCACTGAGCCTGAGAGTAGTCTTCAGGAACCCCTTCCAAGTGCATTATCAAGTTCAATCCTAAAAACCTTGCAAAATTACTACCATTTCAGAGATGACAAAGTCAAGATTTTTCAAAGAGGTTAAGCCATTTGGTTGTTTAAAAAGAAACCGAATCAATCTGTCCATTCTGTTATACTGCACTGTAACGTTATGGGTCACAAAGAATTTTTTAAAATAATCTTATAACTCAACTAACAATGGACAAATTTCCTTTGGAAAATATAAAATGCAATTTCATAAACCCTGAAAAATACTTAGACTACAATTAATAAGTAAACACAATCCAAATTAAAGTTGGACTTATAAGAATTTTATGTATAAGAATTATGGATGTCTGGGGTGGTTCTAAAAGCCATAATCAGATGTTGTTTCACCTATAAGGTGTCCCTCGTCTGCTTACTCCTCCAGCCCACAAAAATTTTCCAGTGTAATTCAATTCTCAATACCTCCTGTCTTTGAGCACTGCGTGTCTGTGCATGGTCTGTGCATGTTGGGAGCTGCGGGGTAGGGTGGTTAGGGAGAAAGAAATAGGTATATTATTATTTTCTTCATGTCTGCAAATGTAGTTTAGAAGGCTATCTTTGCATGTTTAGGAAAAAAACTTAAAATGCATTGCAATTTCGATGTTTGCAGGTATGTGCATATCAATGCGTGTGTGTGCAGGCATGTGTCATGTATGAAAGACACACAACAGCATACACATTTCAAATATGCTTTGTGTTTATGCTCAGCATTCAGCCACAGAAGTATCTGAGAGCACCAACTCCTACTTGATTTTATTTGAGAAGTGTACTGGCATTATGTATTATTGTGGGGACTAAAAAATCAGCAGGCATGGAATTTCTGTAATAATTATTAATATTTCTTGAAATATTCTTGTTTAGTATATTTTATAATCTATATTTGGAAAACACTGATAGAAAATCTAATTTAAAATGGTGATTTTTTTTCTCTATGGAATTAGCTACATACTAAATCTGTAATATAGGCTATTCATTTTAGTTTTGTGCCAAGGCACTTTTTTTAATAAAAATAAATAGCTAGCTTTATATTTTCCTAATTCAAATTTATATGCCTGTGTTAAGTAAAAAAGAAATTCTTAAACTTCTCTAGATCAGAGTCCTTATTTAGAAGTTGAAAAAGTCTTGGCAAGCACCTGCCTTTCTTGTCTATTTTTTTAATAGACTTGAATTTTTAGAGTAGTTTGGAGATCACAGCAAAACTGAGCAGAAAGTACAGGGATTTTCCATCTACCCTCTATTCCACATGTGCAGAGCCTGCCCCGTGATCAACATCCCCCATCAGAGTGGTACTTTGTTATTAATGATGCACCCACAGAGACACATCATTATCACTAAGAGTCCATAGTTTACCCTAGGGTTCACTCTTGGTGTTATACATTCTATGAATTTGTAAAACTGTATGACACTTACGCACCATTATAGGACCATACTATATAGCATATAGAATAGAATAGTATATAGTACAGAACAGCTTCACTGTCCTGAAAATCCTCTGTTCCACCTCTTTGTTCCTTCCTCTCCTGTAACCCCTGGCAACAGCCGATCTTGTCACTGTCTCCGTACTTGTGCCTTTTCCAGAGTATCATATAGTTGGAATCATTCAGTCTGTAGCCTTTGAGACTGGACTCGTTCATGTAGTCATAGGAATTCATGGGGGCGCCTGGGTGGCTCAGTCGTTAAGCGGCTGCCTTCGGCTCAGCTCATGATCCCCGGGTCCTGGGATAGAGCCCCACATCGGGCTCCCCGCTCCACGGGAAGCCTGCTTCTCCCTCTCCCACTCCCCCTGCTTGTGTTCCTGCTCTCGCTGTGTCTCTCTCTGTCAAATAAATAAATAAAATCTTTAAAAAAAGGAATTCTTTCCCCCATGTCTTTTCAAGGCTTGATAGCTCATTCCCTTTTAGTGCTTGAATAATATTCCATTGTCTGTATGTATCACAGGTGACTTATCCATTCACCAACTGAAAGACATCTTGGTTGCTTCCAGGTTTTGGCAGCTTTGAATAAAGCTGCTATAAACATCCATGTGCAGGTTTTGTGTAAACCTAAGTTTTCAACTCCTTTGGGTGGATACAGAGGAGTGTGACTGCCGTACAGTATGACAAGAGTATGTTTAGTTTTTGTAAGAAACTGCCAAACTTTGTCTTCTGAGTGGCTGTACCAGTTTGCACTCCCACCTGCAAAGAACCAGAGCTCCTGTTGCTCCACATTCTCGTCAACATCTGGTGTCCTCAATGTTCTGGATTTTGGCCACTCCAACAGGTATGTAGTGGTAAGCACCTGTATTTTCATTTAAAAGTGCATCTGAGGGGCGCCTGGGTGGCTCAGTTGGTTAAGCAACTGCCTTTGGCTCAGGTCATGATCCTGGAGTTCCGGGATCGAGTCCCGCATCGGGCTCCCTGCTCAGCGAGGAGCCTGCTTCTCCCTCTGACCCTCCCCACTCTCATGTACTCTCTCTCATTCTCGCTCTCTCAAATAAATAAATAAATCTTTAAAAAAAAAAAAAGTGCATCTGAAATGTAACATTTCACAGAATGTACCCCCAAAGACTAGAAATGTCACGCTTCTGTTTTAAAAAACCTTTTGTGAAACTACTGCCCTAAGTGGATTTTTCCCTGCCAATTACCTACAGCTGGCAAAGATTTTGTGTATGTTGGACACCGAGAATTGAGGACACTGGGAATTTTACATTAATGACATAGGAAGTCAACACAGAAAGCTCACATTAAATCAAACTGAGGGTGGGGGTAAGAGAAATGGGTGAAGGGGATCAAAAGGTACAAACTTCCAGTTACAATTAAGTCATGGGGATATAATGTACAACACGGTGATTATAGTTAATAATACCGTACTACGTATTTGAAAGTTGAGAAGAGAGTGGATCTTCAAAGTCCTCATCACAAGAAAAAAAATGTTTGTGACTATGTGTGGTGACAGATCTTAATTAGACTTATTGTGCTGATCATTTCACGATATATACAAATATCAAATCATTATATTGTACATCTGAAACAAATGTTACATGTCAATTTCACCTCATTTAGAAAAGAAGATCAAACTAGTATGATTTCATTTTTTTTAAAGATTTGTTTATTTATTTGAGAAAGAGAGAGAGCACGTGCATACACACATACAAGTGGGGGGAGGGCCAGAGGGAGAGAATCTTCAAGCAGACACCCTGCTGAGCGCAGAGCCCCACGCAGGGCTCAATCAATCGACCCATGAGATCACAACCTGAGCCAAAACCAAGAGTCAGACTGTTAACCAACTAACCCCCAAACTAGTATGATTTTTAAAAAACTAAGTTTAAAATCTTTCTTGCTCCAAATTTTATCATTTGGGCATCAAATGCAGCCAAGAATATGCAATTCTCATATTAATTGAAACTCACTTAAATCACCATTCTAAGCTGGTTTTCCCATAAGGATGGACTGCTCCAAAAAGAAACAGGAGAGAATTTGGCTCACAGTGAATTATTCAAACTTTTTCTTAGTTAACTAAAAATGAATCTGGCCATTCACTAGAGAAATCATATCAAATTCTGTGGTGATTATAAAGTAATGACTGCTTTGCAGCTAGAGGGCCTTTTTTTTTTTTTTTGCATATCGAGCTGTGGTGCATTTTAATAAGAAATGATGACTGCATCAGCTTTTACCCATAAAGCAGATCTTTACATTCTGCTCAGGTCTTCCACATTCCAGTAGCTAAGACTTTGTTCTTAAGATCACTGACACAGATACAGACAGACTGACAAACGTATCATCACAATCATGAATTCACTCACTTAAGATTTTGCACACTGATTTCAAAATGAAAAACCTAGAATTTACTAGATTTTCAGTATGTGTGGGGTTCCAGTGGTTTCCCTAAATCACAAAAGCTATGAAGTGTTCATATAGGTAGGAACAGGTCTGCTGTTAACATGAATCATTTTCAATATATACATGACACTGTGTCCACAGCACTGCGCCTGGAAGCACCAGTTTCATTCTCCATTCACGTGTTACCAAAAGTAGCATGTGGCTTCCTAAAGTGTAATGACTGACACTGCCTAAAAAAAAAAAAAGAGTTTGCTTCCTGACTCATGTTGAAAAAATTCTGAGAAATATTTTAAAACTCCTTCAGTAAATTTCTCAGTTGGTGACTAGCAGGAAAATACATAAAATAAATGCCCTCATTGATTTTTAGATGTAATTTATTAAAAAAAAAAAAAGAAACATGTAGATAAATTCCATATTTCCCTCACACAAATTTTTCCAAAAGTATATACTCCATCAGATTGCTCACTAAGAAGCCCTACTGCAGTCAAAGTGACAGAATTTAAGAGGACATAATGAGTACTTCTGCTACACAAAATCATTATCTCTAACCCTTCCTTATGAGGCCGACTTCTAATCCGGTACCAAAGTGGGCCCTGCTAACTTCAAGGCTTTGATGAAGAATGGTTGAAAGCTCTTATCATAAATGGATTCAACACAAATGATGACAAAGTGAGAGACCCAGAGAAATAAATCCTCACGTAGAAAAGTCAGTCGCATGAAATGTCAAATGCCTTTAACCAAAGCTTTCCTGGTCATAAAGCATGTTCTATAAAAATTACTGAAAGTGAATTCTTCAGGGCTCAATTGTGAATCGGCAATTTCTATTTCTACTATACTGCTGTTTACTCAAAAACTATTTTTAATGAGTAAGACTCAGAGTTTGCCAAAGTGTTTTCCACAAAACAACTTTCTCAAGATGTTCCAGATCTGTAAGCAAGTAAGTCTGAGAAACCCTGAATACTTGATTCACCTCTTGGATATGCATAATGTACACTAGTATGTAAAAAGCTCCAAAACGCCAACCATTAGAAATGTCTAATATTGTTTAACTAAGCATTTCCCAGACATATTTGGCTACATACCTAACACCTAATTAAATAGTTTGGGAAATGCTATCCCACAATGTAAAAAAAATATTACTCTCATTTAAGAAATAGTAGGAAATTCTTATCATATTCTAGGCACTCTGCTAGGAACCAGAATTCTAGTCTTTAAACAGAGTACTGATTTTTTTGTGACTTCTTTTTATTTGACTTACATTTTCTCTTTTACACAGCTCTGTCCTTAATAGCATTTTTGCTTGTTTTCCAATTTTGTCTGAACTTTATTCTTCATAGGTGTGAAAGCCTAACAAATATAGTTATATTAGTCTCTGGCTCCATTCTATAGAGTAAATATTCTATAAGTGATTCTTAGATAACAACCTATACATGTTTTTTGGACAAAACCATGATGAAAATCCAAATAACTACAACACTTCTGAGTTGGTTGAGAAATCCTAAGAACACTTTCAGGCCATCAGTATGATCTTTTCAATCTATATTTCAGAATGTTCAGAAAAAAACCATCTTGGGGAAAGTCAGTTAGCAGCTAGCTTTCTGCTCATTTCTGTACAGGGAAAATTGATCTGACTGCACAAAGGTATTCCCTTTTAAATTTAATGTTGTGCTTTGGCATCCTCCATTAATACCAACAAGGTATCAGCCATAAACTGGGATGTCACCGATATGCAAAAGAACTACACCCAAAACTTGTTGTCATTATTCTGTAATGGATTGGAACAATCTATTTATATTCTTATTCCATCCTCCTCAGATTTCACTGTCTTCTCATTCTCAGTCTGTTCTACTCATGAGCTTACTCTATCCTCTTCTTGAGCATAAATACGTCATAGATGTTCACAGAAATGCCACTAGTGGTTAAAGAAAAGATTAAATGAACGGGTATCTGTGATGATAAAAATCATAATCTCGATATCCAAAACTGTGTCATTATGTGACACAGCAACTACCAGTCAATAAACCTTGCACAGCTGTGGATGCTTAATGCACTAAATACAAACCACCGTTGAATGGAGAGACCCAGGTCAATAAACGGACAATGGAAGCCTCAGAAGTACATACGACTGGATGGGCAAGGTGGCTCTAGAAAGCCAAGGATGGGGGTTTCAATTTGATAGGGAAGAAACCGTGGTCGCATTTGAAGGCTTCTGAGCAGAAAAATGCTATGGTGAAATTCATAATTAAAAGAGTTCAGGTATCGGGGCGCCTGGGTGGCTCAGTCGTTAAGCATCTGCTTTAGTTCAGCTCAGGTCGTGATTCCAGGTTCCTGGGATTGAGCCCCGCGTCGAGCTCCCTGCTCAGAAGCCTGCTTCTCCCTCTCCCACTCCCCCTGCTTGTGTTCCTCTCTTGCTGTGTCTCTCTCTGTCAAATAAATAAATAAAATCTTTAAAAAAAAAAAAAAAAGAGTTCGGGTATCAATGAACTGGATGGGTGAGGAGCTGTTAGGCAAGAATTTTAAAACACTGGGTTAAAGTGACTGACCTAAGTCAAGGTGATCAGGGCCTGGGCCAAATGTTGACACTGTGAGGGATGAAGATGCCCACAATGATTTCAAAGAAAGAGCCACTGAAGCCTCGAAAGAAATGAAGAAGGTGGGATACACGAAACCTGAGACAGATTCCTCCTGAGTGGCTCAGATGATATGACACCAGGGAAAGGCTGGGAAGAGAAGCTTCGTTTAACGAGGAAGTGATGGGTTGTTCTGATATGCTGGGTTGAAGTGTCCAGCATTTAAGTGAGGCACCTGGACAGAAAACCTAAATTATGTCCCAATGAAATAGGAGTGACAAGCCTTATTAATAAAAGCATATTTCTTATTAGTCTTCCCTGGGGGTACATGGAAAATGGAATTTCAAAAATGTAGCGAGTGAAAAGAGAAAGATGACATGCCAGTAACTTAACCATTCCATACTGAGTCAGTGGCATCTGTCTTAAAGCAAGATTTATCTACTATAGCACAATCTATCCAAAAGCAAATCTGTACAGAGAATTACAAAATATTTTTAGGACTGATAAATGCTCTCTTGCATGTATTTTTCAAACTGCTGCCGAGAGAAATGATGGGGAATTTAAATGGGTCGGCCCAATATTTGTGTAAGGATTCCACAGCCAACGTACATAATTTTCTCACTATTAATGCTCAGCCCTGGGCTCAGGCATTTCCCTTGCCAGCCAGCAGAATTTTCAGTACGGCCCCTGGCGGGCATCCTACCAAGCAATCCCTCCCCAACCTCAAACATTCCCAGCCATCCTAGTCATGCCAGTTCAACCAATGCCCCTTAAGTCTAACATAAACATCGACTCACACTGCAACATATCCCTACTCTGCTTAATAACTGTAAGCTATTTAAATCACCCAAGCCTCAGTTTCTTTAACTATAAAATGTATAATAGCTAACAAAATACCTACTTGTCTTTGCCACAAACATAGGATGTGAGGCAGGCAAAAGGCATGCAGAGACCATGCCCAATAATTACAAGTAAGAGTATTATCTTAATCCATGAAATAAATGGACTTTAAATATTTTACTATATAAGTCTCAATAAAGTTATAGTTATGTCAAATTGGTGGTTATTTTAGGTCAGTGGTTTTTAAATTCATTTAACAATGAAATCTTCTTCAAAAAAATTTGTACAGAAAAGAGCCAGAGCAGCTATAATTTACAAAGGGATACGAAAGCTCAGATCTCACTCACTCATTCAGCTTCCTTCAAACTCCCTTCCACCAGGCACCCCAGCTTCCAACGTAGGTTCCCAGGGCTCCAAGGAAAAGACTTTTTTAAAAAAAAAATCATTATTTTGGATAATAATTGATACAGTATAAAATTGAGAAGCAAGTCCCCATTGCCAAGAGGAACATGCTAATTTCTGATTTTAAAAAATGATCATTCTTTTCATTATGACATCTTAAGAAGCACTTGATGGTTTCAAAATAATTGCATATTTCAAGATTTCTAGAATGAGTATGTAATTCTTTCACAATGAAAACTGATTAATCTTTTTGAGATGCTCTTTTTCTACTTCACCACTCTCTCAATGCCCCCATTCCTGCACCCACATACACTTCTCCTTTCAAAGAAAGTCAAAACAAATGCACTTTAGTAATCAAGTAGATTGCCTCTCTCCATGGCATCCCATGAGCAAGGAATTAAACACTGGGAGCCCAGGTGGATTAGGGCCCTCAGAAAATTTGTTCACCAGAGTGCTACTGATTTTTTAAACTGAATTAAATACTTTTAGAGTCCAAACTCTCTAGTGTGTCACAGTCCCCATTAACTCCCTCATAATGTTGAGCAACTGCATTATCTTTCTGTCTTCTAAAAGCATTTGAGCATGCCACAGGGCTTATAACTTGGCTGGGCAACTTCTGGATTCTGAAGAAATTCTATTGCAAGTGACATTACCAGATTTGGGGCTTTTTGAAGTATTTGACTATCTCTATACCTGACCATTTAGTTAGGAAATTGCTTCTCACCTGCCAGAAGACCTTTTAGCATTCGTTTAATAATTGAATCAACATCTACTTATCCAAAAAACATATTGTACTAGGCAGGGAGCTAGGGGCTAGGGAAACTGCAATCAACAGGACAGACCCTGCCTCCAAGAAGCTCAAGGTCAGAGAGATGATCAAGTAAACAGGTGCTAACAATACAATGTGACAACATGGTTTTAGAAATACCTAAAAGGATAATACAGGGAAGGGGATGCCAAGAAAGGCTCCTCCGAGGGGAATTGGCCTTAGCAAAGATCCAACAATGAAGGCTTCCCAGGGTTGAAATGGGGGAGGGTGGGGAGGACAGGGTGTAGATGGGTGTTCTGCAGCATGTGCAAAGGCCCAGGAAAAAGAAGAGATAGCATGTGACTTGAGGGACTGTGGACACTATTGTTAGTGTTACATGTGATGCTCCAAAACAGTTATGTGAACAGAATATCCTGGGGTGGGGGGGGGAAGCCAGGCACATATTTCAAAAGATGCCACTCTACCCATGACCACGTGAAAAAGTGTCTATTCCTACAATAAAAGGCATACACCTATAGGGAATTCTGAACATTCTGCCAGATATTAAGTTTCTAATGTATTAATAATTTCTAATATAAAAGTTAGATTTCTTATCATGCAGTCACACTCCTTGATTGGAAAACTCTCAATTTAATAAACATTTCTTTATTCTCATATCCTTCCTAAAGGGAAGACATTGTTATATTCTTGGGTGAAAAAACATTGAGGTCTCAAAAGAGTATAATACAATCCCTGGATGCATATATTTTATATGCATATAGACACATAAAAATTCTGAAAGAATAAATTCTAACACATTAATAGAAATGAAAAAATCATGTGTTCTTATTTTTTTGGCTTATCTCTTTAACAAAAAATTTTTTTACAATAAACACTTTTTATTTGTGTATTTTTAAAACCTCTGTTATATCCTCACAATACACTTTCCTTACTGGAAGCTCACAATCAGGGGAATCCAGCAGGGGTCTATGGCCAGGCCCAACGGGCTCACCTCGCTCAGTCCTTGTCTTTGCGGACCACTGACACCAGAGACTCAACCTGCTCTCCCAGCCCTAGTCACTGTCACTACTCATTTCCTCCCTTCTGTTTCTTCCACCACTAACTACAAGACTGACTGCAAATGAGATGAAGAACCAGAATCCCAAACCTTTGTGGTCTTAGGGATTTTACTATCAATCAATAAGGGAGAAAGGAGGCAGAAGATCACAAGCATGACAAGTACAGGGAAGGAATGACTTTTGCATAAACTTCCAAATTGTCTACAGTCAAGGCCAGACATCAGCACACCCCTGAAATTGGAAACAGCACTGGGTTGGTGCCCATGGCAGGCCCTGAACCACTGATGGTTTTGAAGTTATTCCAAGAAGTCCAGGAATCAGGGCGCCTGGGTGGCTCAGTTGGTTATGCGACTGCCTGCAGCTCAGGTCATGATCCTGACAACCCAGGATCGAGTCCCGCACTGGGCTCCCTGCTCAGCAGGGAGTCTGCTTCACCCTCTGACCCTCCCCCCTCTCATGTGCTCTCTCTCTCTCTCATTCTCGCTCTCTCAAATAAATAAAAAAATAAAATCTTAAAAAAAAAAAAGTCCAGGAATCAGAGGTGTGTTACAAAGACCATTGCTAGAATAAATTAATCTAGCTGTATATATACCACAAATTTTTAAGCATTGCAGATGGATTAATAATCAGATTCATAACATTTAACACCTCTTTCTCATTATTTCTCAGTCAAAAGACACTAAAACTATCACTCTCCTATCAGTATCTGCATGATGCTTTAATGTTCAAGTGTCTCCATGTTCAAAGGGGCTGAGAACACTAGTGCAGAGGAATGAGCACAGGTCTCGAGAGGGTGACAGGACAGGGTGTACATGGTAGCTTCTTCAATGAACTGAGTAAATTTCAGCATCGTTCTTAAGCTCTCTGAGCTCAGTTTGTACGTCCAAAAGTGAGGATATAATGACTACATGAAACTTCTCTTTAGGGAAAACTAACTGAACTCAGTCTCCCAGCTGACCATCCGCTCCCCCCTTATTCCTCACCTAAGGTCCACCAAGACAGCAGAACAGCAAACGTTAACAAGCCCTTCAACCTCCAAATGAAAGGTCAATTTACCAGGCCACTGGCCAGCCCTGACACAATCGCCTCTTGGCATTTCCTCTTACGCACAGAAACATAAAAAAATGTATGTGTAAAAAAAATTCACCAAGTTATTTCTTTTTTTGCATAGTAACACGTAAGGTCAACCTGTGCCTTTAGAACAAAGTGTAACTTGTTCTTAGAAAGTGTGAGAAAGAAAAAATGGTTTACTAAGTTTTATCTACAACCTGAATTGAAAATTATCCTTAAATATGTTCTCAGTGGTTTATATGAAACGATAGTTAAATATAATTCAAGATAATCCCGTACTATCTCTCCTTAAGATTCCCACCTCCTTTAATGGTGAAGTAAGTCTAGTTTACCGGAAATGACACTATTAATGGACTATTATAAGTTAATAAGCACTTTCAATAAAAACAGCAGGAGTTTTTAAAATTTTAAATGCCCAATTTTAAATGCCACAATGAGAAATATATAATAAATATCAGATTCTAATATAGTTAATGAAAACAATGCATTTTTATCTTCAGGGAAAAAAAAGTCTTCTCTGCCATTAGCTATAAATGCATAAAGGGATTATCATTAAAGGGATTATTATCATTATTAAACAACCTATATATCGTTTTGTAGAACAAGCTTTTAGGGAGACAAAGCAATCACAGAACAGTCCGTTAAAGTCTTCTTTAGTAGATATACAAGTCCCAGGTATTTAAATCAGAGACAAAAGAAAATACTATCCCTTAATAGGATTACATAGAAAATGAAACATCTCTTACTTTAAGAGCAACCATGGTGCTTGTTCCTACAGTGAAAACCGATGTTATCTGAATCAGTTAATTATTCATCCCAACCCCCCCGGCCTTGCTCCTGAGGCATTCATACCTTCTCCACCTCTTGCTGTGTTAACAGCAGTTCAATAATTTGCTGATAAAGAATCTTACTGCCGCATCTAACAGATCTTAGAGATTAAGTGTGTGGCTCACTCCCTCATTGTACAGATAAGTAAACTGAGCCCAAAAGAACTCAAGTATCTTATTGAAAATAAGCTAGTTAGTTGAAAAATCTACCCAGAGCATTCTCCAGGCCACACCTCTCACTGGGTAAACCACAGTAACTGTTAAGCCGACTACTCAAGCAGCTATCTACCTGATTGCATGAAGAATGTTTTCAATGGGCCGCATGGCATATTTTAACTGTTAAAATAATCCAAAAGGATATTAGTCATACACCAACCTCCTTTGGATAGTAAGTGTAGGAGCAGCATTAATTTAGCTGAATCTCCTCTAAGTTACTCTTTTTATTCATAACTACAAGGATGATAGTACCACAGTAAATTACGAAGTACTGTAATTTTATTCTTTCCCAATAAGTGTATGTTATATGTGCTATGTTCTCAACTAGTAAATCAAATCAATATACCAATCCTGAGGCTTAGGCTGTACATATGGGAAATGTGAGAACTGTTTTAATTAAAGCTTTTTTGAGATATAGATTGCAGCACAGATCCCAAGCATTTTAAAGATTCACATTAATTCCAATCTCTTAAAAAACGTATTTACAGAGGAAAGCTTCTTTTGCAATTTATATGTTCATAAATGTTTCCATTAAGCTAAGCGATATTTTGGAATGTGGTCAAATGATATTAAATGTCAAGTCCTAACAGCAAGGATAAATCTCTGACAGTTCTCGTATGCGGCCACCGCTCTTTTAAACCAGTGTCCCCAAAGGGCTAAAAGGGAGAAAATCCTAACTTAACAAGTGAAGACGGCAAGGCATATTTTAAAAGCTACCTTTCATTTCCACTCTACTTCCTAAATACAAAATTGGATTTGGACTTCTTTCACACTGTTAACAATTTGGTATTAATATATGCATCTGTCATACCTCCCCCTCAAGAGAGAAGTTACACACTCCAGCTACATATAACTTCCAAATCCTTTCCAAAACTAAATGCGAAAACCAAAATACCGCTCCTTAAAAAAAAAAAAAGGTATGGAGAATTGGCAGACTGCATATTTATATCAACCTTCAGAAAACATGGAAACACGCAGCCCCAACTCACCAGGAAAATTATTACTTGTGTTCAAACTAGTTTGTGACATCTTCTATCTTTTATGCATTTCACTTCATACCCAGTTCTGCACCCGCTTGAATCTATCAACCCCCAAACGTCTCAAGAGCAAGCTACTACAGTGTAACAGCTTTAACATGAACAGTGCAAGAGTTCTGCTCATTGCCTGTGGCGTGATCTCAGAAACACCTGAAGCAAACATATCTATGTCCCCTCTTATTTAAAACGGGGGGACCTCGAGCCTGGGATGTGGCGAAAGGACAGCAACAAGAGAAAAAAAAATACCCAAACACGGAACATGCTAAGAACAAAGGAAACACAAGCCTGTGAACAGGAAATGAAGCAACTCTATACACACAAATACCTTTTGGGGCCGCCAACGTAGGTGAAAGTAAAGGTGGAATCTGAGTATCTGAAATCTGAAACGGAAAAGTCCTGTTAAAAGCTACCCCTCGAGTGGGTTTTTCACCTTGGTCATGACTTGGGCCCCCTATTTAGTGGAACCAAGGGAAGGCCTGGCGGGCTGGAGAACCGCGAGGTCCCCTCTCCGCGCCACGCAGGAGGGGATGCTGCGCACCCCGGGCCGGGTGCCGCGGGAGGCCGCCCCCCGCAACAAGTGCCGGGTGCCATGGCAACGGCGGGAATTTCCCGGTCGGGGTGGCCGGAAGCGGCCCCCGCCGAGCTCGCGGCTGAGAAAGCAAAATCCGATCCTTCTCCCCGGGGAGCAAAATGGACGAAAGGCGACCCCCAGGCATGGGAGCAGGGCGCCTCGGGAACCCCGGGAATCCCTTGTCTTTCCGGGGCAACGCATTGCCAGTCGGAGGGGACTAACGCGAGCTGAAGGCGCGGAGATCCGGCCAGCGCTGCCCCCCCCCCCGCCCCCGGGGGCATCGGCGCCGGGCGCAGCCGGCCGGCGCAGCGTAGCGCAGCGCAGCGGGCTCCATTGCCGGCCGCCGCCGCTCAGCCCATTGCGCAAACCCGCAGGTCCTCCCCGCCCGGCTCGGCCGCAGCTGCTGAAAGCCCGGAGGCGGGCTGGGACGCTCGGGGCATCCACAGGGGGATAAAAAGAGCACGCATGGCACCTCCGCCTAGACCCCTGCTCGGGCCACCGTGGTTCGGCCCCCAGAGCTGGTGGCCGCCCCAGACTGGTGGGTGGGGGGGAGGGGAGTAGGGGAGAGGCTGGCGCCCCCTCCCCCTTTTGGCTCCCGCTCCCGCTGCAGCAGCTGTTGCCAAATGAACCCCGGAATGGGGACGTGCAACCCACCCCCAGCCCGAGCCACACACGTCGCGGTCAGAGACCTGGGAAGGGGGGCGGCGGGCGGTCAGGGGAAGCTGGCGCTGGGTGCGAGGCTCCGGAAAGGCGAGAACTCACCTGCAAACAGGCAGTCCTTCTCGGCTCTGGACTTCTGGATCACGACGTCGATATCCTTCTGAATTCGCTCTTGCCTTGAACACATCCCCATTAAATAAATCCCTGGAAAAGAAGCAGCCGCTATTTCCACCCCACCCCACCCCCCTCGCACGCTTCCAGCTTTCGTAAATATTCAGTTAAAAATGAAACCTCTGGCCGAGGCAGGGGCTGAAGGCGAAGTGGTTTCGGAAGTGATCCTGGGTGAAAGAGGAGGAGGTGGTGGAGGGGGGTGGGGGGGAGGTCGGCTTTGCATTCCCAGATGTGACCGCCCAGCTGCTGCTCGCCACTGCTGGATTCCAGTTTCCTCCCCTCCTGACAATGGATGGTGATGACACCGAGTCTCACTTTCTCCCTCCCCCGCCCGGACCAACGGCCGTGGGGGGCCAAGGGTGCTGGAGACGGCCGGAGAGCGATCACCGGCGGGGCGGCGGGCGCCGGCGAGGGGCGAGCCCCGCTCCGCCTCACGCGCGCACACCCCTCGCGGCCCGCACGCCGGCCTTCCACACCCGCGCACACTCGCGCCCGCGGGCGGCGGCGGCCGTGCGGAGGCTGCTGCAGCGCCGCCCGCTGCAGACCCTCCCGCGCCCAGTCACCGGGTCCCGGCCGCCGGGGTGTGAATAGTATCCGCCATCCCGGGCGCAGGCTGGGTGTCCCCGCCCCGGCCGCCGCTCGCGCCAGGGGCTGAGTGGGAATGTAGGTAGTGAAGACTCCCCGGGGCTCCCAGCCTGCCCTCCCCTTCCATCACTTTTATGAATTCGACTCCACTTTCGGAAGGGATTATGAGTCATATGGAAAACCCAAACCAGAGTGGCTGGGAGCGGGGGAAGGGAAAAGAAAAATCTTTAAAAATTGAAAATAAATAAAACGAATAAATCTTTCCTTGTTGCCACATCAGGCAAGGTGGAAAAAGCCTTGAAATGACTCCAGACAGACACCCTCCCGTGCCCTCAACTGCCACAGTCTTTTTCTCCCAGGTGGAAGTAGTTTAGTCCCTTCGGGACACCTGGTAGGAAATGCAGCCCCTTTCCAGGGACCTCCTCTTACTTCCAAAGACTCACCAGTTCTTCCCTCCTAGGTATTTCCGTCCATAAAAAATTGGCAGAATCAAGGAGCCCGTGCCAGGGTCTCCCTAGAAGATGGAGATCCGTTTGGCTTGTTTTAAAAAGCCACTCCTTTGCCAGTGAGTCAAGGGGAAGCTCCGACGATCCTGCTGTCTTGTTTAGAAGTGAGGTAGCGCTCTGATCCTCACTTCCTGTTCTGCCTAAAGACACCTCAGGGCTGAGGTACCCGTCCTGCCTCTATATTGCCATATGCCCTAGGACAGGCCTCCAATGGCACTTCTCTTGTTTTTTCCTCCACTGAGGAGGCTTCCCTGAGCAGACCATGGCTCATCTGGTTCTGCGTTCCCAGTGCCTGGTGCAGTGCCTGAAAAATAGCAGGCAGGTCTGAATGTTGGCTGAATGCACGAATGGTGGTGCCTTGCAGCTTCATTTCTGTATGCCTACCACAGTCTCAGTCAACTTCCTTATCAGCAGAAGTACCCAAGAGTTGTCAAACTGGCTCAGACCCTGAATCGGTCCAGTCTGGATTCTGATATGGGCAACATGATGTGTAGGAGAATTAGAAATGATTGTCATCCCTGACAGAGTCGTAAGATTCCATAGAGATAAATGCAATGAGAAATCATATGTTCCAACCCCTTTATCTTGCAGGAAAGAAAACATGAAATGATTTGTCCTACAGCCTTGAACACAGCACATTCGTTGTGAATTACAAGAGGAAACACTCCGCCTTAAGACCACTGCCCTCTCTGATGTCAAAGTTACAATACAGTACATTTTCTGCTCAGACCTCTTCTGAAACATCTTTAGGGGTAGGGCCAAGGTGTGCAGCCCCCTTGGCAACCAAAAGCACGTCCTTCTGTTCCACCGAGCACAGAGTATCATGTGTATGTCCCTCCATCCTTCTGTGCTCCAATTTCTCTAAAATGCTTAAAATCTAACAGCTCCCCCAAACTTATTTGATGGTTGTCTCTCTATCCAGGAACCTCGCATTCTCAAAGTAGAACCCGTACTACAAATAAATTTCAAATAGTTTTAAACCTACCTGATGTTTTTCGTCTGGAACACCTCTTGGTTTACTACTCCCTTCATAAAATAGGCCTTCTTGTGATTTGTCCTGTATTTGATTTTTTTCTTTCAAGCTTCACAGGCTACCCTGTTTTTGTTAAACAAAACTGACCTCACTCCGTTCATGCCCTTAAGGTGTGATATATTTAAATATTTTTAAATGTTAAGGGATAAGATTTTAAAAAAAGAAAAAAAAACCCTTTCTCTCTAGTATGCATTTTTGCAAGATAAGTTTCTCTAATAGAAACTATACCAAGGCATCAGTGTTCCATGCTAGATCCTTATGGCATGATGCTTTCAAAGTCAGCCCACAGCCAGTATCCCATTTACCTTACCTCTTATTTAAACATTTACATTATTTTGCGGTGACTAAAAACTATATGCACTTTTGAAATGAGGAAGTCTTATCCGTGCCTTAACCACTCCTGTGCACACACACACTCACATGCATTCAGGAACACAGCACATAGTAGGCCTTTTATCAGTTTGTTAACGAAACAAAAATCATTCACGATGAGGGACAACTCTGGCAGTATGCTATAGGAAATTCAAGATAGTAAGTAATCGATACATTGGATGATTGGGTCTAGTCAAAAAAAAGTCCCACCAGTTTAGAAAAAATGATCCCGAGCCAACAAATAAAATTTATTAGAGGAAAAATGTAAATTCTTCACCTCTGCTGAAAGCCCCAGCTGTAGAAGTATAAGGCAATGGAAATGTGGCAATAAGTTCAATGGGTATGCTATAGTTATTAATAACTCACACGTGTCCAGAGCTTATTAGAGCAGCCTGGTATTGCTCTAAATGCTTTACATATATTAACTCATTTCATATTCATAATAATCCTCTACGGTAGCTGTTACTATAATTCTTCACATTTTACAAAAGAAGAAACTGAGGCACAAGGGGAATAATTAACTTACCTAAGGTGGGACATAGACTGCAATGAACTTTGTCCTGTCTCCAAAACTTTCAGCAGTTGAACTGAACTTTGTGGAAAATAAATGTTCAGAAGTCTCACTTCAGAGCAAACTGGCCTCACCAATGGCAGCAGGCCAGGAGTTAAGCCAACAAGAAGCCCTATAATGGATTCTGAAGCAGGCCTGGAGCCTATGGGCTCTCAAAATAGCCTCTCCTGGTGGCAGTGATCTTTCTCTTTCTTGCATTGAACTTCCTTTCCCAAATGAATCTCAGTCCTCTGTAAAGTCTTAAGAAAGGAAAAAGCCTGACCTCTCTTATTTCTTGGGAATTAAAAGGACAGGAGGCAGGATTTGCAAAGAAAACACCCCCCTCTCCCAAATGCATGATGCTGTCCTCGGTAGCAAATCCCTGTGGGAATGCCCAGCAGCCTTGGTCAGCTGTGGAAACAGCACTGTGACAATTTGCTCTTGAGGTAGAATCAGAGTGAAAGAGGGAGAGGGTGAGCATGAGGGATTACTATGGGAAGAGATCACCAAGAGACTTTCAGCTAGGGTGAGGATGTGGGATTTTATCTGGGAGAAATGGGAAGCCACTCAAAGGAAGGTGATCTCAAAACTCTTTTCAACAATTAGATTTATAAGAACTTTTTGCGGTGGCTCTGTAATGGAAAGAAATCCATAAAGTTCAAAATGCCTCATAGGCCCAACTGGCCCCCCCTAAAAAAAAGTGGATTTGGACAATTCTTTCTGCTGGTAGTATTGTTTTGGGAGAAACTAATCCTGTTATCCTGACTTCATTCGGTAGGTCTAGCCATCAAAGTATGAGCAAAGCAAAGTCACCCTTGAATAAACTTGACAAAATGGAAGACAATTTTAGGTGGTTTGGTGTGAAATTCGTCCCAATTTTGTCCTTAGTATATCCCCTAACTAAAGTCAAACTGAGCAGCACATCGGTCATACTGAGGTTTTATGCCCTTTCTAGCAACCTTAAGACACTTAAAATACCAAAGCTATAACATGAAACCTGAACTACTCTTTCTAGCTTCAAGCTTCTCTTTAACTTAGTCGCATTTGTCTCTCAATAAGCTTTAATTCCCATTTCTACCAAGAAGCATCCTTGGGGGCACCTGGGTGGCTCAGTCGGTTAAGCGTCTGCTGTTGGCTCAGGTCATGATCTCAGGGTCCTGGGATCCAGCCCCACATGGGGCTCCCTATTCAGCGGGGAGTCTGTTTCTCCCTCTGCCCCTCCTCCCACTCACTCTCTCAATCCCTCTCTCTGAAAGAAAGAGAGAGAGAGAAAGAAAGAAAAAGAAAGAAAGAAAGAAAAAGCATCCTTGACCCTTGTTAGATGCCTCACCATCCAATGCAAACAAACTCATACTTCTCAGCTTGTACTCACTTATTAATTCTACTTCGTCTGGAATACCTCTCCTTTTGTTTGTTTTTAAAAATGCATAAATACTGCATGAATATATTCCCAATGCAAACTATTTAAAGCATATATTAATACAGAGAGTAAAATCTGAAAATTCCCACCCATCTTAACCCCTAAATCCACTCCTGACCCCAAAGATAATTAGTATTAATAGTTACAAGAGAATCCTTCCATTCTGGCATTTCTATATCCACATATGTATGTTCATGGATTTATACGTATACATCTTAATTTAAAAGGAACCACATAATATATGTTGTTTTGCAACTCGATTTCTCCACTGTCTTGGAGAACTTTCTATGTCAATACAAAGAGATCTACCGCATTCCTTTTAGCAGATAATTTTATTGAATAGACACACCATAATACATTTTAACCATGCCTCTGCAGTCATGATAGGTTTTTCCAAATGTTTTGTGATTAAAACAATTTGCAATAAATGCATATCTTTATGCACAATTTCAGCAGTTTCTTTGGATAGATCGGTAAAAGTGGACTGACTGGATCACAGGGAACTGACAATTTAAAAATTTGATAGGAACAAGCAAATTGCTCTCAAAATTACCTTATACTCCACCAACTGTTTTTGAGAGTATCTAATTCTCTGCATCATTCCCAATAATATGTACTATATATCTTTAAATCTTCTTTATTGGTTGGATGAAAAATATTCATCTTGCTTTTATTTGTATTTCTCTGATTATTAGTGAGAGTGGGCATTTTTTCAAGTGTTTATTGGCAATTGAGTATACACATATAATTGAGTATGATTGCCTGTCATATCCTTTCTCTATACTCTTATTGGGTTTTATGGCTTTTTATTATTGCTTCATAGGAGACCTTTATATATTCTAGATAGCAATGCATTTTCTGCTATAGATACTCATTAGACAAAAGTTTTAAATTTTCATTTATTAAATAAAATAAAAATAAACAATTTAAAATTAACTCCTTGGGCGCCTGGGTGGCTCAGTTGGTTAAGCGACTGCCTTCGGCTCAGGTCATGATCCTGGAGTCCCTGGATCGAGTCCTGTATCGGGTTCCCTGCTCGGCAGGGAGTCTGCTTTGCCCTCTGACCCTATCCCCTCTCATGTGTTCTCATCTCATTCTCTCTCTCTCAAATAAATAAATAAATAAATAATCTTTTAAAAAAATAAATAAATAAAAAATAAAATTAACTCCTTCAGATCGAATACTACCTTCCTCAAAAAAATCTTCCCTGATTTGTCCAGTTCACTAATATTTCTTCTTCCCTGACTTCTCCATTCCTACACTGTAAGTTCCTTGTGGGCAGGAGCTGGTTTTACTCATCTTAGTAAACACAGTAGAAACTATTTAAACATGATACCCAGTAAGTAGTTTAGTGAATAATTGTTGGCTTGACAAGAAATCTTAATTACTCTCTTTTATTGCTGTTGTTTTAAATTCCTTGAAATTTTGAGTGCCCCTGTTGTTCTTTGTTTCCACTGCTCCTAAATATCCTTTGGCCCAGTGCTGAGAATACAGGTGGTACTCAGTACATACACATTGATTAATTGATTTCATTTTGTTACGATCTTCAACATTTCGGGCTGTCGTCACAAAAGAGAAGCATTTCCCTAAGAGTGCTCCATTGGATATTAATTTCATGTTATATAATGATATTTCCCTCCAAAATTGTTCCAGATTCAAGTAAATTTGAGGAAAGTGGATTAAATAAAGTTTAATAGGTTTCCCTCTAATTAATTTGAGGCTGTACTGTGCTTAACTAAGAGGGATATGAGGAATTTCCAGAAAGTTTTAGGTGACTAAACACGTGGGGTTTTTGTTGGTTGGTTGGTTTTTTTGGCAGTGAATTATGTTTCATGTAATTTTAATAACATATATGTTTTAATTCAGGTAAAAAATTTCCAATATATATTCATTTTCTTCTTTGTGATATCAGTTGTGAAGCATTTTTAACACTCATCCCAGGAAAGGCTTATGATGATTGAGTTCTGAAGTAAAACAGAATCAGATTCTGACTCTACAACTTACCAACGATGTAAATTTGAGCAAGGTACACAATCACAATTTGTTATTACCTAAAATCCAGTTTTCTCATCTGAAAAATGGGGAGAACAATGGCTCCTGTCCCTTAATGGTTGAAGAAAAGGATTAAATGAGGTAAGCACATGAAAAGAGAAATAAAGAATTTGCTTAGTAAGAATTCATTATTCTTAAGGAGCCACTTTTTAAAAAACTTTCTCCCTCACTTCTATATATAATTGACTGATTGCTTCTCTGTTTCCCCAATTTATCTGGTAATTTTCTATCGTATTGTTGAGATGCCTATTTGTTACAAGTAAGTCATAAGTCCCTGTGCAGGGCCTTCTCTTACTCATATTTGTAAGTCCTGTGCACTTGGTGCCAACCTACACAGATTCGAGGTAGAAGGAGCTGACGGAATTCTAGAACAAGTGCTTCCCTGGAGGTACATTTCTTTTCTTTCTTTTCCAGCTGTTCAAGATAACTGTATGTATTTGTTCTGAAACAGATTCATAAAAAAAGTTGGAAGTATAGAATAACTTTTTTTCATCAGAAATATTTAAGAGAAATTTGCCAACCTGATGCTCCATTACCCCCAAATACTTTAGTGGGTGTGATAGGCAATTCAACAAATGGCCTTCAAGGTATCAAGTCCCAATCTCTGGAACCTGTAAATAATAGCTTCTAAGGAAAAAGGCTCTTTATATATGTGATTAAGGTAAGGATTTTGAGATGAAGAGATTATCCTAGATGATTGGGCTCCAAATGCCTTCACAAATGTCCTTACAAGCAAGAAGCAGAGAAGATGAGAGAGGCAAGAGAAGCGCAGACACAAGAGGAGGAAGCAATGTGACCACAGAGACAGAGATTCTAGTGAAAGAGGAAAGGAGAAGGAGGCGAAAGAGGAGAAGGAGGAGGAGGAAGAGGAGGAGGAGGAGGTGGGGCTGTATTTTACTTTTGATTGCTTAAATAGATTTTTATTTCTAATCCTATCATGTCTAGCAGACAGAAAATTTATCTTTAGTTTTTGTGAATTCTACTCCAATTCTCCTGCATTGTACTGAAATTTCAGAGAGCTTGCATTGCATGAAGGTATTCGTGGGAGGCCAATCTGCTCCTTGGTCAGGGGACCACCCAAGTCATTGCTGAAGGCCCTTGTCTCCGCCCACTGAGGCTCTCCCAACTGAGAGAACACTGCTTAATTGCTGTGTTAGGAACCACATGGCTCTCTCTTGCTTCTGAGCCCCACTTTGGAGCTAAGTCCCAAGCAGACTTCCTCCATTTCTTTTGCCCTTCTCTCCACTGAAGAGAACATGCCACTAATATTGGGTGGGACAGTATAGGGGAAGCCCCATTCTCTTGTTATTCTCAAACATTTTATTTTATTTTATTTTTTTTTTTAAGATTTTATTTATTTATCTGAGAGAGAGAGCATGAGTTGCGGGGTGGGCAGAGGCAGAGGGAGAAGCAGGCTTCCCGCTGAGCAGGGAGCCCGATGTGGGGCTCGATCCCAGGACCCTGGGATCATGACCTGAGCTGAAGGCAGACGCTTACCTCACTGAGCCACCCAGGCACCGCTCAAACATTTTATTTATGCTCCAATCTTTTAAGTTCTCTTTAAATGCTTGAACTTTTGTGGAAGTACATTTCCAGCACTTCCATTACTATAATGCAGTCTTGCCTCTTTGAGGTCACATCCAAGGTCACTATATTTGGTGGTAAAACAGAACTCTAACTCACACTAGCAAAGGCAAGATTTGGTTTGTTGGCTCAAGTAACTGGAAAAGGTACGTGGTTGGCTTACCAAACCAAAGCAAGAACTGGAAGAACTAGGGACTTGGGGAGTCAAACTGGGGACTCAACTCAACCTGTATTCTCTCTCTCTTTCCATTTCCATTTCTGCTTGGTATTTTCTTACTTTGAAATAACAAGGAAAATGGTCCTGTGGTATTTGCAAATCTATAACATGCCAGCTTAGTAAACCCAGTGGGAGAAGGATAACTTCTTCCTCCAGGACCTGTATATCAACCCCATAATAAAAATAATATAATTATCTTCCCAGCTTGGATCAAGGGTCTGTCTTTTGTACAACCACTTTGCCAAGTGGATGAAGTGCTATGATGTGTTAGGCCAGGTCAAGTACCGACTCCATGTTCAGGGGCAGTACTTAGGAATGAATGAAGGCAGTGTCTCTTACAGGTCTCTTGCTAGTCTCAGAAAAAAAATCATTTCCTGCCTCAGTTCACTTCATTTCTCTGGACTGGATCTGTGGTGTTCATTCATCTTTTTGGGGTGAATTATATCAAGAAATGGATTATTTTATTCCTCACAGTTTGGATTTCTTCTCATTTTATCCTCACAGTGCAATCATTGGAGTCAGGGGTTATGCTCGCTATCAGTGCCCCTCCTCAGTGCTTATCCCAGTAATAGTACTTAGCACACTTACTGTCTTCCTTTTTTAAGAGGCTAAGCAAACGTGTGCAGAACCTTGGTCATTTGCTCTGTTCAACAGTATTTCTCTTATATTTAAGCTAATGTGTGAAACACAGAAAATATTCAATAAATTCTCATTAAAAGGAAGCCGAACAGTATCCTTCCATGGTGCAAAATGGAAACACAGAGAGAGGGCACATACCTCAGACTGAACTGAGAAAAAAGGTTTGTAGGTAGATGCTGAATATTGAAAAAAATAGGAGTAAAGAAAGTGAAAAAGGACATTCTAGGCAGCAGGAAGCCCCCCTGGAATCTGTGATGTACTGAGCTGGTTCACATAAGCTTGCAAGCTCAATTGTACACATCTTTTCCTCACTCCATAGGCAGTGACTTTATACTGGTAGCTTGAAAGAAGCTATAGTGGGCATATTTACCACAGAAATCAGCAATCTTAGACAGTGAAAGATTTTGAAAGAGAAAGCACGTGACATGACTTGCTCAATATCTGCTGGCTAGAGTTCTTCAACAGTGGTTTTGCATGGCAAACTTGGCAGAGGGTAACATAAATAGCCACCCTGTATTAAATGCCTGCAGTTCTAGGGAAGTTACTGACTGTCCTATCAAATCATTCTTAGCCAACTGCTTAGCCTAGAACTGTGCCAGGCCGAACCTAAGCTTGAGTCCATCCAGACCAGGTGTGGCCCCCAGAGCTGCACCACTTTAAATCTATCCCAGTTATTCGTATGTCCCATAGAATACAAGTCTGTTTCCTCCGGCCACCTGGCAACACCAGCCTCCTAAAATGCTGACATTAGCAAGCTTCCAACAAAAAATGGTTGCCAACTCTAGCCATATTTTTCTTTTTTGTCTAGGCTATTTTAGGTGTGGGCCTGTCTAATGGTAGAGACATGATCTAAGTGGGTTTTCACAGTTTTTTGAAATCTAGGAATATATATAGACAAGTTTATTTAAGAAAGACACATACAGAGATTGGAAGGAAAAAGTGTTCTTTTGGGGTGGCTGAGATGGACACTTATAAAAAAGCAGCAGCGTCCAAGCGGGATGAAATGAGCAACAACATTGGAGCACTCTTTCCAAAGTGACTTTGTAGCTTTCCATTTAAAAATTTGTTTTCATGAAAGCATGAAGCGTTCTCATTGGACAGATTCTTACAAACTTCTTTCCTGACATCACAGCAAAGTGCCTTCTTCTTTTTCCCCTAGCTTCTGATCCCTGAAATCACTCCCTAGAGTCTTTGCTCCCTGAATCTGATCCTCTCTTCCCTTGGGGGCTTTGGCCTTCTTACTGCCCTGTGTAGGAAATGGTGTGTGTTGAAAACTATGGTTCTACCTGTTTAAACTTCTTATAGTTTACACAGAAAATTTATAATAGAACCAGGAGTTAGAATTAATATCTCTATCACTAGTTACTGTCATGTAAAAGTGGTTACAGAAGAACCTAGTGAGGATGATTTCTAAAAATGTATTTTTCTTCTCCCATCTTATGAAAGTGAATCATCCATGAAAAAGTTGTCATAGGGCAAATTTTTGTAAACCAAAATGTGTCATTCATGTTAACAGTATACAATGACCTCAAGAATTAACAAAGCAAACTTATGATTTCCAATGTTTGTATTGAAGTTTAATGGACTAGATTCCATTCTTACTCAAAAATCCTCCTACCCTCTAACTTACATGGGAGAAGTCTCCTTCTTACTGCTGTTGGTTGTGTGACTTTCTTTGGCCTCCCGCTAAGTAGAGTCTATATGGCTGCCCTTGCCTTTGGGCTTGTCCATTGACATGTTTTGGTCAATAGGTTGTTCACAGGTATGAAATCAGCAGAAGCTAGAAATGTGCTAGTGTGTTTGGACTTGCTTTCTTGCATTTCTGCCATCACCATGAGAAGATAAAAACCTAGGTGATCTGCTGGTTCCCAGAAGGATGAGAGACATGTAGGGTAGACCTGGATTCATCTTGCAATTTGGAGCCAAGCCCACTCTACCCCAGCCTAGATCAGGCACAGACACATGAATGAGAACAAATGATTGTTGCTTTAAACCACAGAGTTTGGAATGCATTTGTTCCTCAGCATTATTGTGTTAATTATTGACTGACACAAACAGTAAAGGCAAAATAAATCAATTAAAATGAGGGAAGCAGTCTAATAGACCATTGCTAAGATAACCTAAACAATCGCAGGTTTCTTGAAAAGAAAACCTAGTACAACAATCACCAATTTTAAACCTACAAAGATGTCTTCCTGGTGGCTCCCATATTGTCATGCTCAGATCATGCCTTATAAGCTGAGGGGACAGCTTGAAATCAAACTTTTGAGAAGTCAAATTCTTTAAATCTGAGTGGTTATGTTTCATGGCGTACCTAGAAATCATAGCAAAATGTTAAGAGTGATTATTTCTGAATGGTGGTATTATGAATATTTTTTCCTTATTTAAATATTTTTAATAACATAGGTTATTGGGATAATTTCAAAACATTTTGTTTTATTTTTAAAGGAACAAATTTACCCTGGTTTTCAAATTATAGATTTTGAAATAATCACTTGTTTCTCAGTGGGAGTTTCAGAACTAACAACAAAAAAGATGGAAAGCTACCATTGCTACACTTCAATTAAGTGAGGTATTTATTTTACTTTTATTCTACTTTTCTCAACTGTAAAAGAAAAAAAAAATTTAAGATTTTATTTAAAAAAAAAAGAAAAAGATTTTAGTTTTAAGCCACCTCTACACCCAATGTGGGGCTTGAGCCCACAACCCTGAGATCAAAAGTCACATACTCCACTGACTAAGCCAGCCAGAAGCCCCTAAAAGAAAATATTTCTTCTTAAAATAAACTTCTTCAGTAAAACCCAATTTCTAGGGATGCATTTAGATATTGTTTACCTGATTTCAGTAGAAGGCTCTGTAATAGATGTGTATCTTATCAGGGTTCAGGAACGGGACTTTCTCTTCCACATAAACCTTCCACACCCTTCCATCCAGTGGCATTGTAGGGTATCCACCCCATGGGCACTGATAGAGATCACCTGTGATCTCAAGCATAATACTACCGAGCCAGAATCTGCACCGCAGGTCACAGAAGGGTAAGTTCAGTGAGCATCACCCCTGTGGTTGGGCAACTAGTCTGCTTATGCAAGTGGTGTCAGCTTCCTGGGCCCCCAACAACACTACCTTCCCTTCTCTCCCGTCCGCCCCACCAACACCCAGCTGCAGGGTTTTGCTGCAACATTCCTCTTTCCTATCAGGGTGACTTTTTAGGAGTG
The DNA here is from genome assembly GCF_054177405.1 of Leptonychotes weddellii. Lineage (NCBI taxonomy): Eukaryota > Metazoa > Chordata > Mammalia > Carnivora > Phocidae > Leptonychotes > Leptonychotes weddellii. Next base: position 33,452,478 of record NC_138375.1, on the reverse strand, counting down.
GCTCCCTCTTTTTAGGTCATAACACTTCTTCCCACTTTCATTATCTTCCTTTATCTTTCTTACAATATGAACCCAAAGTATTTTGGATTTTGTTTTTGTTTTTGTTTTGATGAGAAGTTGGGGGAAGTTCTGCTCTGTCTCTAATTACCTCGTTAAGTCTAGAATCCTCTCTATCCAGAATCCTGCTCTACTAGAAAGCTATCCCAAGAGCTTATTTATTTATTTATTTATTTATTAATATTATATTATGTTAATCACCATACATTACATCATTAGTTTTTGATGTAGTGTTCCATGATTCATTGTTTGCATATAACACTCA
>NC_138375.1:33429723-33451656 GCF_054177405.1 Leptonychotes weddellii | reverse complement strand
CAGTTTCATTCTTCTGCATGTGGCTGTCCAATTTTCCCAACACCATTTGTTGAAGAGACTGTCTTTTTTCCATTGGACATTCTTTCCTGCTTTGTCAAAGATTAGTTGACCATAGAGTTGAGAGTCCATTTCTGGGCTCTCTATTCTGTTCCATTGATCTATGTGTCTGTTTTTGTGCCAGTACCATACTGTCTTGATGAAGAAATTGAGGAAGACACAAAGAAATGGAAAAACGTTCCATGCTCATGGATTGGAAGAACAAATATTGTGAAGATGTCAATGCTACCTAGAGCAATCTACACATTCAATGCAATCCCTATCAAAATACCATCAACTTTTTTCAAAGAAATGGAACAAATAATCCTCAAATTTGTATGGAACCAGAAAAGACCCCGAATAGCCAGAGGAGTGTTGAAAAAGAAAAGCAAAGATGGCGGCATCACAATTCCGGACTTCAAGCTCTATTACAAAGAGCTTCTAACTTTAGAAACCAAAGCCAGGAAAACACTTTTCTCTGCTTTATCTTTTCACATCCCTCCCGAGAGGCAACGAGCACACAGTGGTCTAGAAAGTCCTCGAAAGGGTTGGGTGGGAAAACGAGAGAAAAAAGTAAAATGAAATAATGGTGATAGAGATAGAGAAGTAGATAGATAGAGACATATGTTGAATAAATTAATGGCCATGTCATCACTGCATAATTACTATTTTTCTGTACTCGTTGTTAAAAAACAGCATTTAGCTTTTTTCTTCTAGAAAGGTCTTCCATCCACTAGTCTGCTATTTCCTCAGCTGGCAAGGACCAAGGGACTGCCGGAATTAACTATTTTGGAAAACATGCAGCCAACAAATTCCATCAAGCTTCACACCCTTGCCTTTCACGGCAGACTTAACTGATCAAAGCCTCCACCCTCCTGTGTATGATCCTTTCTTCCTGACTCACCGGTTTTCTTCCCACATCCTTCCTCCCACAGCAGCTCTCCTTTCTCCAATGTGTTTTCTCAGTGGCCCCTCTACCCCGTCTATGATGAAGAAATCCTGCTCATTTTGTTTCCCCCTCAAAGTCCCTTCTTCTTCCTTGTCTTCACTCAAATCCAGCTTTCCTGGAAAGATACCATGAGGCTTCTGTAGCACCTCGAATTTCCCCACATTCCAGGCCCAAATCCTTTTCCTTTCCCTGCCCCTTTCAGATCCACAATGAACCATGTTCTTCTAGAAAATCCAGTTTTTTTCGACTCATTCTGTTTTTTCTTATAATGTAACTTTTTCTTTTTGTAAGAAGGTATTGCAGTGTGCCAAACACTGAGGAAAAAGAGCATCTTACGATGTCCTACTCATTACACAACCAGGAATTCTTAGCAGACAGATTTTAACAAAAATGTAAGATTTATCTGCACTCAAGCTTTTCTCATGTTCCTCACACCACACACTTCTCTATCTCAGCACTAATATTTAAAAAGTAATTATTTTTTTCCCCTGAATATTATTTGTTTTTTACGGGCTACCTCATATGCCACCTGAAAGCATGATCAAAATAGTTATATTTATGAATACTTTTTTTTGGCTTGTTTGTTTGCTGAAGGAGGGGTTAACAGTCATTGTGTCTAAGTGTCCAGAAACTGCCAAAGAAAATATTCTCTTAGTTTGAATATATCCAGTGCTCTCCACCTGAGAATAAAATATTTTATAAAGAAATGTACCAACCAGATAACTGCCACACAGTCAATACGGTTAAACCAGGTTAACTTAGCACGACTCTACATGGGTGGTGAGAATACAATGATTTTTGAATGAGATGGTCTCTGCAATTAAGTAAATAAAATATGCATACACATAAGCAGGGAATAGAGACCAAGAATAGAACCTTTTACTTCTTCTTCTTCCACTTGGGGGGAGTGAAGTTGCAGAAATTTCCTTGGAGAGTAAGCAGAATCTCTTCATACATCAAATGCAAAGCTCCATGTGTTCAATGAGGACACATGACCTAAGCTTTGAAGAGCTTTTAACTAATTCCCAATAAGCTTATCAGGTGTCCATTTAGCACATCTCAACAATCAAATTACAGTGACATCTGTGAGTTACATCTCTCCATATACGTCTGGTAATATCTCTAATCTTCGTCCATCCAACGATGGTTTACTTGGTTGTAAAACTCTAGGTTGATAGTTATTTTCCCTCGCAACTTGGAAGATATTATTCCTCTATTGACTGTTCTTATTAACTAAACCATATCTGTTAGCATCCCAATTCTTTTTGAGAACATTTAGAGCTTCATCTTCTAGACCTCAGTAATTCTTTGGTATTTTATTTGGTTCTTTTACTGCCAAAACTACTAACTCTTCTCTGGAAGGTTAAACCTTCTTTCTTAAAAAAGTTAAATTATTTTTTCTCAGGTATTTCATAGGGTTTTTGTACTATATTTGGTTCTTTTTTGTCTGAGTAGTCTTTATCCTTTTGAGATGATTAGTCCCGATAGACCTCTTCCTTCAAAATTTGTCTCAATTCTTTTTTTTTAAACGATAGTCTTTTTTTTGTTAAGATTTTATTTGTTTATTTGAGAGAGAGAATGAAATAGAGAGAGCATGAGAGGGGGAAGGGTCAGAGGGAGAAGCAGACTCCCTGCTGAGCAGGGAGCCCGATGCGGGACTTGATCCCAGGACTCCAGGATCATAACCTGAGCTGAAGGCAGTCGCTTAACCAACTGAGCCACGCAGGCACCCAAAATTTTTCTCAATTCTTTGGCTCTTTGTTTTTTGGCTCATAATCAAAGATCAATTTCTGATTTGTTTTGTCTTCGGGAAGCTCAATGAAAGTTTTACCAAGCTGAATAGGATGTTAGTTAAAAATATAAGCCTCCTGAAACCTTAACATAGAGGCTCTAACCTGAAGACACTTCTAGTAGTTAATATGACCATTCATTTCTTAAAACCAGCTCTTTTTCTTTTGAATTGCATTACCTTTAATTCTGTAAATTGAATGTTATATTGCACCAAGCAAACTGCTGTGAATAATTATAATACTCACTGCTGAGTGATGTGATTTCTTCCTCAAAGCTAGGTGGTTTAGGAAAATTGCATGATTAGGTCCCTAGGTATCTTGGCTTCTTCAGGGAGTCATGTTGGCCCTCCAGGGAGCTAATGTGTCTTTAATTATTTACAGGTTCACATGAGACCCCTTATAGATATAAGCACATTAGCTCAGCGGTTAAATAGCAGTGACATGAGACATGTCAGATACAGAAGAAAGAAGGAGTAGAAGCGAATGCAAAACAGGTGCTACCATCTCTCGGAAGCATCCCGTTGCTCTCTCTATCAGTATTTGGTTGACAGTTGGAGACTACTGTGCATGTGTGGAATTGCCCATGTTAGGTACCTTCTGAAATATAGGGGTCTTTCAAATTTCTGTACAGGATCCTGAGAAACAAATTACATCTAGAATATACCCTGATATCTTGTAGTTGACCAGATTTAAGGGAAATCGTCTGCTTGTCTTAAAGTAGTGTTTAGAATTATGGAAGATGACCATATGAAGACACAGACGCACAAAGGGAGAAGGAGGCCACGTGATGCGGGAACAGAGATGAGACGAGTGTATCCTTAAGTCAAGGAACTTAAAGAATTGCCAGCAAACACCAGAAGCTAGAAGAAACAAGGATTCTCCCCACAGGTATCAGAGGGAGCATGGCCCTGCCGACACCTTGATTTCAGACTCCTATCCTCCAGAACTATGAGAAAATAAATTTCTATTGCTTTAAGCCATACATAAATAAATACATAAAATTATAAAAAATGAATAAACTTATGAAAATATTAATACATCTATAATGTAAAATATTTATATGCATATACTACAAGTGTAAATAAAGTAAAAGTGTTTCTTTTCAACTCCTGTACCCATTGTTTCTCTTCACTCTTTAGGGAAAACAGTTTAATGTGAAGTCCTCTAAACTATATGTAGAATGTATATGTGTGTGTATGTGTGTGCGTTGGGTGCATATGTTAAATATATATATCTTATATATAATACACAATATACGCATGTATAGACAAATGGAATATGCTGAAGATAGGGGTCTGAAAATTATTTAATGTAAATTTGGACTGAGACATAAAGGCACATGTGAGATTCAAAATGATCCAGTTGGAAGCAACCTCATTTTGTCAGATCAACAAAAATTGGGCTCCTCTCGGCTCTGCTCCTCTGGTTTCTGTTAAAGCAGTATCTTAATGGCAAAGTTTACTGAAATGGAAATACGTGTGGTGGACATTGTTGGGAATATATGCAGTGGCCTCCTGTGCATTCAACATGCCCCCCCCACCACACACACACACACACACACACACACACACACTCCTTGCCAAAAAATTAATTGCTCAGCCACGGCAATGTTTGAGCGGGATGACACCCACGTTGAATTCTTGGTCATGACTATTGGGGCAGGAAGGGGCTTGTGTCTTTAGCTAATCAAATCAGAAAGGAGCACAGTTTTTTTCATTCAGTGGTTAAGGGGGAAATAGCTTCTCTTCAAACATAGCAGATGAAGTGTGAGGTAGTCGTCTGGTGATGACGTGGAATTTCAATCAATAAAACAGAGACCTAATAAGGTAGAGTGGAGATACAGAGAGGACAAGAAGCATTTATTTTGTGTCATCACTAAAACTCTGCATTAAACTATCCCTGAGTCTTACTTATTATCCAAATTCTCTTTATTATATGAGCCAGTTTGAATTATGTTTTTGTTACTTGCGACCAAAATTATCAGAATACATTAGCACTAAAATGTTAGATCATAATCGATCTATGCTAGTTTTTGCCAGCGTTTAGCAGAGAACTTGCTTGCTAACTTAGGAAATAAAATAGTCCATGTTCAAATACATTTGGAAAATACTGAGGATTATATTTCACACTTTCAAAGATTGCAACGTAGTAAACATTTTAACAAACAAAAAAAGTCTAGAGTCAAAATTCTAGAATAAGATTCTAGAATAAAAATCCATGATTAGAATGTTAATGCATCATTTGTATTTTACCTAAAGTATTTTCTACTTACTTAGAAACCTAAGTTCGACCCAGTTACATTTTTTTTTTTATAGAACATGCAACTCTTTTTTTTTTTTTAAGATTTTATTTATTTTTTTGACAGAGAGAGACATAGCGAGAGCAGGAACACAAGCAGGGGGAGTGGGAAAGGGAGAAGCAGGCTTCCCGCAGAGCAGGGAGCCCGATGTGGGACTCGATCCCAGGACCCTGGGATCATGACCTGAGCTGAAGGCAGATGCTTAACGACTGAGCCACCCAGGCGCCCCCCAGTTACATTTTTAAGACCCACCAGGCTTACGATAGCTTTGGTTTTTTCTCAGTTCAACTTGTTGACTTTTGCTCATTCTACCTTCCGTGGCATAGATTGTATTTTAACTTAAAAAGACAAGTGTTTGCAGAGCATCTGTTACATTTGTATAACTTGGACTTTTAAAAACATAAACCACAGTAGCCTAACATTTCTGAATTCAACAGTAATTACGTTTATCAGAAATATCAGGGAGTTTGTGGTACAATGGAAAGGCTGGACAACCAGACTCAAAGTTAAACAGCTATGAAACATGCTCCAAACGATGCTATAGAACTTGTCCAGAGTTCTACTGGCACCGTCTTTAAGGACTAATGTTGCCGTTTGCAGATGCCACAATTGTACCATCTGCAATGGTACAATCCCAGGCCACCTGTTTAACCCCCCCTTACCACTCCCACTGTGTGCCATATAACAGATGCTGTAGCAGCTGCTGCATGGCCTCCACTAGAAACAGAGAGTGCTTAACGAAAGCTGGTTCTTTTTTATGAATTCCTGAGTCAAAACTCAGCACAGGCAAACAGATTGGCAGAACTTAAATCATACGCTGGGACCCTAGCTGCAAAGGAGGCTGAGAAAGCAAGCATTTGGCATTTTAGCTTCTCAAACAAGAGGTGGTCTCTTGCTCCCATCAAGGCTGATAGGCTAAGGAGTTTCTCCAACAGCAACAGACTTCAAATAATAATCAATATCTTTCAACCCAATAATCAATGCTTTCAACCTAAGCGTCCATTGCTAGATGAATGGATAAAGAAGATGTGGTATAGTCAATGGAATATTACTCAGCCATTAAAAAAATGAGATCTTGTCATTTGTGACAGATAATATTGATGGACCTATGGGGTATTATGCTAAGTGAAGTCAGACAAAGACAAATACTATATAATTTCACTTATATGTGGATTCTAAAAAACAACAGTAAAAGTGGACAAACAAAAAAACCAGACTCTTAAATACAAAGAACAAACTGGTGGTTGCCAGAGAAGTGGGTGTCAAGGGATGGATGAAATAGATAAAGGGGATTAAGAGGTACAAAATTCCAGTTATAAAATAAATAAGTCACAGAGATGAGAAGTACAGTACAGGGAATATAGTCAATAATATTTTAATAACATTGTATGGTGACAGATGGTGACCATACCTAATATGGTAAACACTGAATAATGTGTAGAATTGTTGAATTAAAATGTCATATACCTAAAACTAATATAACATCGTATGTCAGTTATACTTCAGTAATGATAATAATAATAAAATCCATGTTTGATTTGTTCATTATCAGCATAAACTTTTCTCTTTCTTAAACACAAAAGACTCATGCTCCCTTGTAAGAGATGGAACTATTTTTCCAATGGCTGAACACTTACCTACACTCTCTTCCACAAAGGAACAAACCAAAATCTCATCAGTCACAGCAACTACTCCAAGTCCAAAAATTCTGGGTGTTGTCCATTCCTCTTCTAAGTTCATCACTGTACTATCTTGATAATTTGTCATGTATGGTTTTAAAATTAAGCTAACCACGTCCAATATATCCTATACAAAAAATAGGGAGAAATAAAGAGGAAAGAAGAAGGAAAATTTAAGACATATAAAAATACAAAATAATACACATAAAAATAAAAAATACAAAATATATAATACAAAAATAATATATAATACAAAGATATATAATACAAAAATATACACATAAAATATATATATACCAGACAATGCAAGAAAAAAAATGTGGGTGGAGGTTAAGGGCTTTATTTCTGTGAATGATCAGCCGGTCATTATTGCCAGCTCTGGTACCTTCTGGAACATCTCTGCTAGTCAGAGCTTTCCATTGTAGGGTGACCGAATCTTCATTCTTGACAGAAATGTCCTTCATAATCAACTTATATGAGCTTGCTGTGGTCATTTATTTTATTTTAACAAAAGTAATAGCCTTTATTCTTTAGAGCAGTTTTAGGTTTACAGAAAAGTTGACAAGAAAGTATAGAGTTTCCATGTATGCCATTCCTATTCATCTCCCCCCCAGCCCCACTTTCTGTTATTTTTAGTATCTTGTGCTGGTATGGTACATTTGTTAAAATTGGTGAACTAATATTGATACATTATTATTAGCTAAAGTTCCTCCTTTACATTGTTTCACTCTTTGTGTTGTATAGATCTGTGTTTTGCCAAATGTATAATGTCACATATCTACCGTTACAGCATCATTCAAGAATAGTTTTAGTGCCCTAAATCTACTCTATTCCACTTACTTATCCCTGTTCCCTCAATTCCTGGCAACCACTAATACTTTTACTGTCTCTATAGTTTCCAGAACGTCATAGAGTCGGAATATTACAATACATAGGCTTTTCAGCCCGGCTGCTTTCATTTAGTAAAATGCATTTGTTTCCTCCATGACTTTTTTGTGGCTTGATATCTTTTTATAAAAATCACTGAATAATATTCCATTGTGTGGATGTACCACTGTTTATCTATCCACTAACTTGTTAAAGGATATCTTGGTTGCTTCCAAGTTTTGGCCATTATTCTTCATTAATTTTTACCACAAGACTTGGCAGAATTAGGAGCCCTCCAAGGGGATCCTCTGTGTTCTTTTTTATTTTTCTGAGAAATTGCGATTTTAATTCCCCTCCAGAGCCAAATTTTATTCCCCAGCCAACAATGTAACCATCTCTTCAATTTTTTATGTTTGTCCAGAAGCATGAAGAGCCCTAAAAGCCAACATAGCAGTCTTTCATCCTCAAATTCAAAGGAATATTGTTGTGGGAATATCTTCCCTTGGGTACTAATTCAGTAAAGCCTAGAATCTTAGGAATAAGAGCCAAAAATTTGAAAAGGATCAGTAATTGTAATGGTGAAAGGTGTGACTCCGACATCTGTAACACAGATCAAAGATTCTTGTATTTGCTCTATGGGAGACCCGCACAAGCTCCTACTTGATTACTAGTTCAGAACACACACCACATCCTCTAACATCAGCTCACCCTCCCAAGCCATTATTTCTCACCATTCCGTGATAAGAGTTATTTTTGGGTTATAGGGCAGATGGTAAGACAGGCAAGGTCAATGCATATATATTATTTTGTTATAAAGAGAGCTCCTTGCATACAAGCAGTGTAGAATCGGGTACTATGGCACCATATAAAGTGTTCTATATGTCCCTGGAGAGTGGTTATCAGAGAAGTATAGTGTGCAGATAAAGACAATGTAATCTCAGAATAGGTATCTATTCCAGTTATGAAACTCTTTGTTGCCCCAGTGACAGAGGAATTAGAATATTATCAACGAGCCTGCCAAAAGGTAAGTAGTTTGTTCACCTGAGATATATTATTGAGTGTTTAGCCTTGGTCTCTGTTGCTTGCATGTTGGACAGCTAATAGGCTTGGCAGATAAATTGGCTTCGGTGAGGAACAAGGTATGTAGTTGAGCCTATGCATGTTCTCTCCTGCCACCACTAAGGTTGTTTTGTTCGTTAGCCTTCTGAACAAGCAATGTAGTGCCTGCTGAAAGAGGTTGTTGCATACCTACATATCTGATTGATAATCTTCTTGACAGTAGTTTGGTAAGCATTCATATTAAGCATAAATGTTTTCATACTCTAGCTCATTCTCAGTGGTTCACCCACATATTTCTTCCCCAAAACTCATTATTACCATTCCTCCAATCTTTTTTTTTTAAGATTTTATTTATTTATTTGTCAGAGAGAGAGCGTGTGTGCACAAGGAGAGGGAGTGGCAGACAGAGGGAAAAGCAGGCTCCCCACTGAGCAAAGAGCCCCATGCAGGACTCAATCCCAGGACTCTGGGATCATGACCTGAGCCGAAGGCACACACTTAACCAACGGAGCCACCCAGGTGTCCCACCAATCCTCCAATCCTGTTCCTTCCGAGTCCCTAATCATTTAACTAAATTATTAGCTACCACGCATAACTCAATAATGCCTCATCTTGCTGGAATAGTGGACAACCAAATACATAGCTTGAAATATCTCTTAAGATTACACTCAAGTGAGCTATGATGCCTAAGCAATCTACTTTTGGCTGGCACTGATATATTGTGCAGTGACTTCTATAAAACAGGCTCAATTTTTCCCTCATTAATCAGCTGGCCATAGGGAATTTCCCATGAAGACATAGACGAGGCTTAAGGAGGGGCTGCAGCACAGAGAGGAACCTCATGCAGCTTTCTGTGACTTCAGGATCTGCTTTGGCTCAAGTCCATATATATTATTCCCGCCTGCTGATGGGGTATACTAGTTAATTGGGTAGTACTAATTTCATGACTAACAGTTCATCTTGTCATGTTTTGTTCCATTGATAGGACTTTAGTCTCCACAGTGGCCCAGGATCAAATCAAGAGCTGTCTCAAAAAAAAAAAATGTTATTTTGACAAAAAAAGAAGCATTTTGCTATAAACTCTTGTGAACTTAAATAAATAAAATCTTTTTTAAAAAAAAGTACGTTAGAAGATTTGACTATGCAAGCAAAGGCAACCATGGGGTATTAAGTCAATGGGATTGTCAATAAAAATATCATAATAGAAATTAACATAATGCAATCATAATGCAAAAAAGATAGGCTACTCAGTATGAAGCTAACATAAAAAGAAAGAACTGTTGAAAAATAACGACAAATCCATACATTACCACACATAACTAACTTTGTTAGATTGTGCCAGTTAGGTCGTGCCTGGTTGAAACCCGTAGAAAACGTTAATAACATAGCAACATTTGATTTTGACTTAACAAGAAGTCTTTTTTTTTTTTTAAGATTTTTTTTTTTATTTATTTGCGAGAGAGAGAATGAGAGACAGAGAGCATGAGAGGGAGGAGGGTCAGAGGGAGAAGCAGACTCCCCGCCGAGCAGGGAGCCCGATGTGGGACTCCATCCCAGGACTCCAGGATCATGACCTGAGCCGAAGGCAGTCACTTAACCAACTGAGCCACCCAGGCGCCCCACTTAACAAGAAGTCTTAAGGTGGCGGTCCCCAGGGTTGGTTTTGTGGCTCAGTAGGATCTTAACAAACTAGTTTCTTTCCATCCTTTAACTCTGCTTTCTTCAAAGTATTGAATTTCATCATCAGGTTTGTTACCTCATAGTTGTAAATAGTGGCTACAGCTCTAGATAGCCCATATTTATTTGAAAGTTTCCAAAGTAGGAAAATAGAGAAAGGGGAAAAAAAGACTTTCTTCTTTTTTTCATTAGGGGTGAAATCTGTCCAAGAATCCTCAAAATATTTCCTCTCAAATACCAGAGAGCAGAAATAGATCACAGACCTGCCTCTAAGACAATCACAAGCAAAGGAGAAATGATATTACATACTGACTCAAAATCCTTCATGATTTATCATTTGAGACCAAGATCTGTTATCAAAGACAAAAGAGAAATGGCTGTTGGATATGCAGCAAGAGATTTTGACTTAATTACATTCTTTGTGGGTACAGCTTTCTTTATAACCATCTGAGAATGGAGAGGGTCAACTCTGTCTTCTAGCTCTGTAATCTGTTTAATGATTTTGATGTTACAATATGAAATAATTTCACTAGTGTCTTTTTAAAAAAACTGGACTGATTGAAGATAAATTCATCTTTAATATAGGTACCATGAGCTAGTCTATTTTTTGCCCCCAAATCTTGCAGAGATGGGGGCAGGAAGAAAGCATGAACCAGTCAGGAAGTTGAGTATACAAGAAAAAGCTAAAAGGTCATGACAAATACCTTTACTCACTTCTGATCTTATAACAATAACCACACACACAAACCAGAACACCACATGAAGGGGAAATAGTAGGAGATTATAGAACACTGTGAGAAATACATTTTCATTGTTATTTCCAAGTCAAAATTCTAAAATTATGTGAGTGACCTTGTATTAGCGAAGGTTCTCTAGAGAAATAGAACCAATCAGATATATAAGATACACATATATCAGGATGCCTGGGTGGCTCAGTCAGTTAAGCGTCTGCGTTCGGCTTAGGTCATGATCCCAGGGTCCTGGGACCTAGTCCTGCATCAGGCTCCCTGCTCAGCGGGAAGCCTGCTTCTCCCTCTGCCTGCCACTCCCCCTGCTTGTACTCTCTCTGTCTCTGACAAATAAATAAATAAAATCTTAAAAAAAAAAAAAAAGATACACATATATCTTGGCTCGCAAGATTATGAAAGCTGGCAAGTCCCAAAATCTACAGGGTGAGTCCATAAACCGGAGCCCAGGAGACTCAATGGTGTAGTTTCAGTTAGAAGGCCGGCAGGCTCAAGAATGAAGAGCTGATGTTTCAGTTCAAGTTTGAAGGCAGAAAAAAACTAAACCTCTCTTACTTGGAGGAGGGTCAGTTTTTTTGTTCCATTCAGGCCTTTAACCGATTAGATGAGGCTTACTCACATTAGGGAAGACAATTTGCTTTACTTGGTCTACTGATTTAAACAAACAATGAATCATGGAACACTACATCAAAAACTAATGATGTAATGTATGGTGATTAACATAACATAATAAAAAAAACTTTAACAGTTCAACCTAAAAAAAATAAACAAAAAAATAAATAAATAAACCTAATCTCATCTAAAAACACCCTCATAGAAACACCCAGAGCAATGTCTGACCAAATATTTGGGCACCCTGTAGTCCCATCAAGTTGACACATAAAATTAACTATCACAGGGCGCCTGGGTGGCTCAGTTGGTTAAGCGACTGCCTTCGGCTCAGGTCATGATCCTGGAGTCCCTGGATTGAGTCCCGCGTCGGGCTCCCTGCTCCTCAGGGAGTCTGCTTCTCGCTCTGACCCTCCCGACCCTCCCCCCTCTCATGTGCTCTCTCGCTCAGTCTCTCTCTCTCAAATAAATAAATAAAATCTTTAAAAAAAAAAATTAACTATCACAGACCTGGTACACCTTCAAAAAATATTGATTCCTACAAACTTTGGAATAATCAGTGTAATTGCACTGAACATACACACATTCTTAAATTTGTTTTCTGTGTTGTGGTGTCTGGTTTGTGAAAAGAACAAAGAAACACAGTTCTTTGGCATTCTCCATTCTACTTGTTGGCCTATGTGTTAATTTATGTTTATCGTAAAATAAAAATAAGCTTCAGGGTTAAAGAAATCAAAATGGGTCAGATTAGGAAAAACCAGACCCAAGTATAGGTGTTCATTCAGCAATGTGAAACAGAAAGGTAGAGCCTGGCGAGCCCCAGGATTATAGGGTATATCCAAACACAAGCCGAAGTTGTTCAAAGCTAAGGGAATCCTAACAATTCAGATACTGTTGCTGTAGGTAGCAGACTAAATTCTACTGGTATGTTGTTCTATTCATATGTTATTTACATCCTCCAGTTACCTCATAGGCCTTAGGAGCAGTCACTTTTTAACTATAAATTCTCTATCATACTGTTAATGTGTAGTGATAACCCTAACTCAGCAAGTATTCATTATGTACTCTACTTATTTATCACTGAAGTTGAATACAAAGTTGTCGAAATAAAAATGTGCATTGCTTAAAGTCCTTAGTTAGCTATCAGGCAATTTAGGTTTCCAGATCTATCCATTCTTTCGTTATCATACACCCACACACCATTTATTTACTTATCAATTATTTTATTTCTAATTAAAGAGAAGCCCAAGAACTTGTAAATATAATAGAATAGGGATGTTCCTAATTTGTGCAATATTGAAGCAGGAATACTAGTTAGAACTGTCATCTTCTTTCATTTCATTTAATTTGGTCTGGAAAAACACATGGTTTGTATAACAATTGGCTTCAGGCACTAAGCACATTTCATCCAGGAACATTTAAATGTAATCTAAACCGTCTTAAGCACTTTTTATGGTGCAAGAGGAGAGTCACTTGACTTTGAAAATATAAGATCTCAGGACCACAGAGTTTAAGTAGACTTCCCAGAATCTCAGGTTCTAAAGTTAATAGAAAATAATAATAATAATAATAATAATAATAATGCTGATCAGAAGAAAAGAGGCTACCAAGTGGTAATAACGTGGGAGTTTTTACATATTTCTAATCAGATTTTAATGAGGCAAAAAGCAAAGACTGGTAAATAGTATTCGATAAAAACTTCCGGAATAAAATCACAGTGGGTCATTTACATTTGTTTAGAACTGGGAGACCTGACCTTTTGAATGCTAACGGACTCTGTACAATGTTTACAAGAAAGCAACACGGTGGGGTGAAGGAAGTTAGATAGCACCTTTTTGAGTTCTGTTAAGCCTACTGTTTCCTCCCTTCTCTTCAAAGAGAAGAAAGAAGAAACCTACATCTGATTGTTCAAGCAGTGTTATTCAGCAAATGTAATTGCATCACGGGCACACCTTAAATTAAAAATCTGGTCTCAGGCTCTGCCATCTCTATTTTTAATTGGGACTGAATAACCTGTTTTGCCACTGACAATAATAGCCAGTGTCTACTTCTCATTAAGAAATGTGACCTTTTTGCCCGATTAACTAATTTTGTCACATACAACTTATACGAGGGAGATAGAAGAGTCTTCTCTTTTTCAGAGCAGCGCTTGGATTGCACATACTCAAACCCCCGGGATCCTGACGAATGGTGGATTCTGCTTTAATGGCTCTGGGAGGGAGCCTATAATCCTGCCTTTGCCACAAGCCTCCAAGTGAAGTTGATGCTGCCCCTTTTTGAGCAGCAAAGCCTAGAGACCTAAAAATTGGAAAAATGTACACATGGACAAATCTAAGCAAAAAGTAGAGAACTGTGTGTGGGGGGGAATCCTTAATATTAGAAAAAAGAATATGTTTAGCTTATTCAGAATAAAGCCCAGGAGGGTCCCAGGGATTCCCAACTTTGCTCCACTGGTAAGGAACATGACTGTAAGGTCCTCATAGGACATCAATTTTGGTGTTCTCAAATTGATATAATCATTTTTTTCCAAGAAGATTAGTGCAATTTATTTTTTTGCTGAATGAGGGCAAGTAAGGGTTGCAGCTGCTATTTGGAGAAATGCATTAGAGGGTAAAATGCTTGAAGAAGTTATATTACTGAAAAAAATTGAATTGAATGAGAATAAGGAAGATCAAACTGAAATAAAGAATGAGTCAGTAGGGTATGGACTGTTAAACCCTTGATGAGATTTCAAAGGTATTGACATACTGGTAACTCTAAATAAGAAGAATGGGAGAAAATGTGAATCCTTAAAATGTTGTGGGAGGTTGTGAGTAAGAAATAATAAATCATAGAATCTGGTATCTTATGGAAGAAAAAGGAGAGAGCAACAGACCATAAGCAATAGGAAATGGGAGAAAGGTTTATCTGCAATTACTAAAACTAGGGGAAATTTTATAGAGCTATTTAAAGGAAGATTTATGAAATTTAGATTTACAGAGAAAATTTCTTAAAAAAGATATTACATATGATCAATCATTCATAATTAATATATATTTTAACAGAGTTTGCAGGATATAAATAGAAGATAATCTAGTATAAAACATGAATAAGGCATATATAATTTTGCTTAGGAAACAATTTTGGACTAAGAAAACAGTGATATAGGGTTTGCATTGATAACAAAACAATAAGAAAAAATGTTTATGTTGTTCCTGAAAATAGACGATAAAGTGTTGAGTAATTTAATAATCAAATAAATACAAATTGAAATAATAAGATGCCTTCTAAAGTCTGTCAGATTTATATGTATAAAAACAGTGATAGTTTGTCTTGGTAGGAGTGCAGTGAAATGGACATTTTCATATGAAGCTTGATCAGAGTATAAACTGGTACCATTATTTCTGGGATGCAATTTGAAAATATGTATTTCAAGCATCAAGACTGTTAGTGTACCATGATTTACTAATTACTCCCTAGGAAATAATCACAAATGCATATATAGAGAGTGATATTTATTGCAATGTTACTTAAAATGAAGAGTTGAGTACAATCTTCACTTCCAAAAAATGAAGGGAAGGGGAGCAGATTAGTTAAATATATGATACCAAAAGATGTAACAAAATGCAGTGCAGATATTTAAAAGCATAGTTCTAAAAAAGTATTAATGGCAATAAAAATGATCTGGTATAATGTTTTCCAAAAGCTGGGGATTCTTTTCCTACCAGCAATATGGCAGACTAATTTGCTGGACCACCATCATGCTATATAACATCTACAAATACCTAGATAAAATATACATGTCATTTTTTAAAGTGTATTGCTGACTCACCAAGGAATTAAGGCATACCCATAGGAAGACTATGAAGAAAATACATGAATCCAGAGTGGTATGAAAGCACCATAACCAGAGATTTCCATAACACAGGGCTGTCCCTGAAACCCTGACTTGCAATTTTTATGACTATCCAAGATATGGGACAGTGGGAGACAGAGCCTAGAGCCTGCTCAGCATAGCAGTCTTATAGAGAAACCCATTTAAAGCCAGAATTCTAAGGGACTATAATTTCAGTGAAAGGATAAAGTAGGAAAAATAACATCCCCTCAGAGGAGCAATTAGGAAATTTTTCTGCCCCAAACCTTGGTACTAGGTTGAGGAGGAAAAAAAATCGTAAGTGCATCTTCACATGAATTTGTAGTTTAACTACTCATGGTCTCTATAACTAAAAAAAAAACTCAACTAAAATTTATTTTATATTTGTCCCAGTTTGGTGCTCTCTCTAAGAACCTAGCCAAAACAAAAGCAAAGCATCTTTGGAGACATCTATGTATTCCAGGTCTCAGAGAATTACCACAGACAAAATTCCATTAAATGTGGGATTAAACATAAACTATCACAAAACTCATGAGGAGATAGGCATCATGAGCAGAAACATAAAAATAGAACTCTACTGGGGCGCCTAGGGGGCTCAGTCGGTTAAGCATCTGCCTTCAGCTCAGGTCATGATCTCAGGGTCCCGGGATCGAGTCCCACGTTGGTGGGGGGGGGTTCCCTGCTCACCGGGGAGTCTGCCTCTCCCTCTCCCTCTGTCTGCCACTCCCTCTGCTTGTGCTCTCCCCCTTTCTGTCAAATAAATAAATAAAATCTTAAAAAAAAATAGAACTCTACTCATGAAGATTTCAGATATTAGAATTACTATGTAACCATAAAAACTATGTTTAATATGCTTAAAGAAATCAGGAAACTGCCAGTAACATAAGTTAGCAACAGTCTATATATCATGTATTCAGCAGAGTCGGGACTGAATTTTAGAGAACTTTTAGAAATAAAAAATATAATGAACACTAAAAACTCATGGACAGGTTAAGTACTAGATTAGATAGAGCCAAAGATAAAATAAGGAATTGGAAGTTAGATATGAAGAAATTATTCTGACTACAGCACAGGGAGGACAGGAAGATGGATACATAAAGTAGGATTAAGAAATAGAGACACTATCTGATAAGATGTACAAAAGAAAAATAAAAAGAATTAAGAAAGGTTGTAGTCATGGAAATAATATCTGAGGACTTTTCATAGTTCAAATTTATTAATGTTCAAGATGAAATAAAGCACTTGCAAATTTTTCTTACCAGTAAAGATACTTAATTAGAAGTTAAAAATTCTCCTCACAAAAAAAGAACCATCAGACCCAGACAATTTTACCAATGAGTTCTACAAATGTTTTCAAAGAATGTATTATTTTTGTCATACAAAAACTATTCTTGAATGGGAAAAGAAGGAACACTTTTTAGTTCATTTTATGAGGTTACTACAGTCTTGATACCAACATTATATAAGAAATGTACAATAAAGAAAAATTATTACCAATCTCCTTCATGAACCTAATGGCAAAAATTCTAAATTAGAAATTAGGAAATTATCTTTTATATAGTGATCTATAAAAAAGATAATAAAGTATGAAAACTGGGTTTAGGCAGGATTTTTAATAATAGAAAAAATCTATAAATGTAATTTATCATATTAACAAGTTAGAGGAAAAGCAAATTATCATCTCAGGAGATGCAGAAAGTGAATTCAATAAAATTAAATAATTAAGCTTAATAAATTTTTTTTTCTAGCAAACTAGAAATAGAAGAGCTTTTAGTGTCCACCTATAAATCAGAAACTTCTTGGTCTTTCAAGCAGAGGTAATTTAATACAGGTAATTGATTACTCAGATTATGAAAGCCAAAGCAAGCATTTTGAGTCAGCTACTTGAGAGCAGGAAGCCAGTCATGCCCCGAGGGGGTAGAAGGATAGTGGGATGAGGTGTTATCAGAGTCAAGAGACTGGATTCTCTGGCAACTGCTAGAGCTAAGATCATCATTGTCTAGGAGAGCAGGCTTCATGGAAGGAGGGGTTCCCTGCTGGGAATTAGACCCTCAGAAAAAGGACAAGTTTTGCTGAAGATACCATAGGAGACAGGGAGATGATAACTTGTCTTTCCCCAGTGCCTCCCACCGGCTAACCTAATGAAAAATTGGAGGTTAAACATACCTGCAAATGTGTTTTCCTGAAATGCAGAATAGACAAGGAGATAGATTGGAAGTAGTCTGAGAACAAACTAGTTTGGGACCTAATAAATGACTGAGAAGAGCAGGGAACAGAGGGGCTAGTCAAATCAGATGTTGAAGGTATTTCAACGTCCTAGTTTTAAATGTAAAGGTGGATATATTACTGTTTTATTACCAACGTGCATATTGTATACATATTTTATAAATATTATACCTATATCCAGTATTTACTTTTCAAAACAGCAGTATACAAATTTGCATATATTGTATAATCTCATTATTGCTCTATACATTTTTACATACAGTATTCAAATACATAAATATGGAAAGATACATGAACTTTGGGAGAGAGAGAATATGAATCTGAAGCAAAAAAGTACCCCCAAATTATAGTTATGTTCCAAGAATTGAATTTAAAAAAGAAGCAAATTGCAAAAGAAATAATCAACCATCTTTAGAAATTATTCAAGAAATGTTCTGTGATCATTTGAAATCCAACTGCTACGAAGTTAGGGAAGCATAACTGAATTATAGTTTAACTGAGAAAGCTTGTATGTTAGTAACTATATTTATTCTACCTCACAAAATGATGTCTTAATGGAAAAGGGTTAATCTGCATGAAGTCTGGCTAGAATTGAGCTTCATGTTTGTCCGACATTTTCTATAGGCAACTGACAGCCAGTTCACAGGAGTGAATCTCTGATTTTTGTTTTTGACATTAATAGGTACCAATATCCATCAGAGAAAAAAATTGAAAGGGAGTGTGTTAAGAATTTAATAGTTACTATTTCTATCAAGGATTTTTATTTTATTCTTTACTATTTTCTCTCTATTTCCAGTGTTTCTTAGTAAGTGCATATTATTTTTAAAATGCAGAAACAGCAATGAGTAATGCACTAAAATAATATTAAAAACAACAACAACACTGTGACCTTCACCATTGTCTTAGGCTGCTCAGGCTGCTCTAACAAATCACTACAGACTGTGTGGTTTATCAACAACAGAAATTTATCTCGGGGTGCCTGGGTGGCTCAGTCGTTAAGCATCTGCCTTCGGCTCAGGTCATGATCCCAGGGTCCTGGGATCAAGCCCCGCATCGGGCTCCCTGCTCCTCGGGAAGCCTGTTTCTCCCTCTCCCACTCCCCCTGCTTGTGTTCCCTCTCTCGCTGTGTCTCTCTGTCAAATAAATAAATAAAGTCTTTAAAAAAAAAAAAAAAAAAGAAAGAAATTTATCTCTCACAGTTCTGGAGGCTAGGACGTCCAAATTCAAGGTGCTGGTAGATGCAGTGTCTGGAGAGAGCCTACTTCCTGGTTCACAGACTGTGCCTTTTTCCTGTGTCCTTACATGGCAGAAAAGGTGAGGAATCTCTGGGGTCTCTTTCATTAGGACACTGATTCCATTCGTCAGGGCTTGGTCCTCATGACCTAATCCCCTCCCAGTGCCCTGCCTCCTTATACCATCACCTTGGGGGTTAGTATTTCAACATATAAATTTGGGGCCATACAAACATTCAGACCATAGCAGCCATGATTATGAGCCAGTCATGAAAAGGAGAGACACACAGGAGGAAAGGTGATCAATATTCCCATTTACTCAGGAATTTTTGTTGCTAAAATCAAGACAATCCTGGGCATGCTAGGATTGTGGAAAAGTCATACAAGATTTCACTTTTTAACTGTGAATTTCAGTCTTGGTCTAGAAACCCGATTATTCTGATGAATTGGGTGAGAAGATGCAGTGTTCCTGGAAAGAATTAAAATCTTTCCATAGCCTGTCCTATTAAATATAGATACTCTACATCTCATGCTTTTGAAAGCTAATGTCTTAGCTAATTAGCTGAGAGCAAAACCCTCAGAGATTGTGACATAAGAGAGGTTCCCAGGTAGAGAAATGAGGAAAATTGATAAAAGAAGCCATGGAAAATATTTTGTAGCCTCATTATTTTTCCTAGGACTGCCCCTACATAGGGTTCTAGAAATGAACTCTAACAGATATTTTCAAGACAAAGTTCAACAAATAGAAGAGTATGTGTACATATAGTAGTCATGGATTATTTCCTGTGGTCATTATCCCTTGGTTGAGTGTCCCTTGGGGATCTCTTTGGGAAAGAGGGATACTGCATTTAAAAAGGCAGGAACTGGATTTCCTTAAGCATCTTGGCCCTATATGGTGGTTCTCAACCTTGGCTGCACTTTAGCATCACTTGGGAAAAATTTAAAGTATTTCAATGCCCAGTTCACATGTCAGATGTTGGGAGTGGTATAAGCATTACTATTATTTAAAGCTCTCAGCCCTAAGAACCATTAATCTTTATAATTCCTGGAATTCCCATGAAGAACATAAATGTTGTGAGTAGATTTGTTTTAGCCATGTCATCATTCAGAGCAAATCAGCCTACAGAAATCTATCAGCTGTAAGGACCTGGATTAAATTTAAGAGAAATATCATTAACCATTGGGTAATATTTGGCCCTGCTTGAGGGCCAGGATGTATGGGCCAAACAGAATCACATTTGGAGCTTTAAAAAAATGACCCTGGCCCCACTTTGTCCCAGTTAAATTTGAATCTCTACGCAATTATGTCTAGAGTATAAAGAAATAGTGGTTATGATGTGTAGCATCTGAAAGTCACATTATGCAAAACAGCAGTTTCAGAAGGGGCATTCTCCAGACTTTGAATTTGGAAGAGACAAGGCAAAGCAACAAACACTCGACCCAAAGGTCTCAAAGAGCCATTAGATAACACAGGGCATCAACTCAAATTAATTCAGCTATCTGGGGAAGACTGGCTGAAGTAAAATTTCACTTAAATGAATTCCAGCTAGCCAAATAAAATGAAAATATTGAGTATCCTTTTATAAAAACCACATTGTGTTTTCTGAATGATTTGAGAGAGGCTCGAAGAGGTAGATATGAAATACATCCATTTGCTCAATGGACAAAGGTTTTGTTTTATTTTATTTACATAAAGTGAAATGTTTGGCCACCTGGAGTAATGCCTCAAAGTGGATGGAAAGTGGAAAATGTAGTCTGTGAGACTGATTAATAACCATGGGCAGAAAAATAGGCCAAGTGGAAAAACTTATTCATGTAATTGCTTCATTTTGCTGACTGCAAAAGGATTTGTTTTGGGAGTGATTTCAGCTATTTTACTTGGTGGATTGATCACAAAAAGGTCTTAAAAAATGATATTACACAGTTTTGTTTGTTACATGAAATTAGTTTGACCCAGAGGATGTAAGCCACTTTTTGTATCTCC
The DNA here is from genome assembly GCF_054177405.1 of Leptonychotes weddellii. Lineage (NCBI taxonomy): Eukaryota > Metazoa > Chordata > Mammalia > Carnivora > Phocidae > Leptonychotes > Leptonychotes weddellii. The sequence goes on along the minus strand of NC_138375.1, from coordinate 33,430,650 downwards.
CTTATAAGGTTTGTCTTGAGAAAAGAGTTATTGTATGACATAAACGGTCTTTGTGGAAAGAGGTACTAAGATAGCAGGGGACTTCTAAAAAGTCATGGCCTTAGAATTATCAAATTTAAAAAAGACAAGCCTCAGTTTTCTTCATTTAGACACAGAAATAAATGAGAGACAACAGAAATGGTCATAATTTTATTTAGCTGATAGCTCCTGCTGACATAAAAATAGAATTCATGCACCTGGTAAGAAAATCCAAGAATTAAATGAAGGTAAAAATAAAATTAAAATTCTCCTCCTATAGTCTTGTACCATCAGAACATCCCCTGAAGGTTCTAGGTGAATTGGTGTCCCCTGTGAAACCACATCATTGACTCCCTCATTGACAGTTGTGACTTCTTGAATGTCTTTCTAAAAATGACTTTAAGATATATCCCTAATATAGAATCTGTATCTTAAACAAGTTTGTAGAAAATATGGCTTTATCTTTTAGAATTATACAAAAGGGTGTTCAGAACCTAGGCTTTATATTTTTCCCCAGCTTTATTGAGATATAATTGACAAATAACATTACATAATAATACATACATAATAATTTGACAGGTGTATATATCATGAAAGCTTTAAATAATTGATCTCCAAGATATTACTATCTTTAACAACTGCATCGTGTGGATATGTCATACTTTGTTTAAATCATCTGCTACAGATAACGTTAATAATATGTCTTGGTTTATGTATTTTTTCTTTTATTCTTATGTTAATCCCCATACATTACACCATTAGTTTTAGATGAAGTGTTCCATGATTCATTGTTTGTGCATAACACCCAGTGCTCCATGCAGAATGTGCCCTCCTCAATACCCATCACCAGGCTAACCCATCCTCCCACCCCCCTCCCCTCTAGAACCCTGTTTGTTTTTCAGAGTCCAT
>NC_138375.1:33391444-33429223 GCF_054177405.1 Leptonychotes weddellii | reverse complement strand
AGCAGGTACATACAAGGGAAACCCCATATGGCTATCAATGGGTTTTTCAGCAGAAACTCTGCAGGCCAGAAGAAAGTGGCATGATAAATTCCAACTGCTAAAAGGAAAAAATCTACAGCCAAGAATACTCTATCCAGCAAGGCTTTCATTTAGAATAGAGGGAGAGATCGAGTTTCCCAGAAAAACAAAAATTAAAAGCAAAACCAGCCATGTCCCTGTCACACACGATGCCATTGGCCTGTGGGTCCCAAATTCACAGTCCAGCCACCCTCCTGCCCGAGTCAGCATGGACAGCCTGCCATCTGCTCAATGCCAAGTCAACATGCCTTCACCTCAGATTGCCAAGGGCTCAAATTGACACTCTTCCCCTCAAATTCCAGCCCCTCAAGTTTGTGCACAAAAGTGGGCATAATTATAACAGCAGAATGAAGCAACCCAAACATCTAACTATTTCTGTGGAATGTGTGCTAGGCTGAGAACATCTCCAACAAGCACATCAAAGAACAATACATATAGCATGATTCTGGTTAGTAAAAAAAAAAAAAAAAAAAAAACCTAGGGAGAATAAAACAAGATGAAACCAGAGAGGGAGACAAACCGTACGAGATTTCTTAAGCATAGGAAAGAAACTGAGGGTTGCTGGAGGGGAGGTGGGGGGGATGGGGTAACTGGGTGGTGGGCATGAAGGAGGGCACGTGATGGAATGACCACTGGGTGTTGTATGCAACTGATGAATCACTGAACTCTACCTCTGAAACTAATAATACACTATATTGTTAATTAATTGAACTTAAAAAAAAAGGAATCTCCCCCCCCAAAAAATTAAAAATAGAACTACCATAAAATCCAGTAATTCCTCTTCTGGGTATTTGTCTGAACAAAACAAAAACACTAACTCAAAAAGATATATGCACCTCCATGTTCACTGCAGCATTGTTTACAATATTCAAAATATGGAGGCAATCCAAGTGTCCATCAATAGATGGATGAATAAAGAAGATGTGGGGTGCATGTGTGTGTGTGCGTGTGTATATATATATATAATGAAGTATTATTAAGCTAGAGAAAAAGAATGAAACCTTGCCATTTGTGACAACATGGATGGACCTAGAGGGTAATATGCTAAGTGAAAGAAGTCAGAGAAAGACAAATACCATATGATTTCACTGATATGTGAAATCTAAAGAACCAAAACAGACTTATAGATACAGAGAATGAACTGGTGGTTGTCACAGAGCAGTCACTCTGGAGAACAGTATGGAGGTTCCTCAAAATGTTAAAAATAGAACTACCCTATGATCCAGCAATTGCACTACTAGGTATTTACCCAAAGGATAAAAAAACACAGATTCGAAGGGATACATGCACCCTGATGTTTATAGCAGCATTATCAACAATAGCCAAACTATGGAGAGAGCCCAAATGTCCATCTACTGATGAATGGATAAAGAAGATGTGGTGTACACATACAATGGAATATTACTCAGCCATCAAAAAGAAAGAAATCTTGCCATTTGCAACGACGTGGATGGAGCTAGAGTATATTATGCTAAGTGAAATAAGTCCATCAGAGAAAGACAAATATCCTATGGTCTCACTCATATGTGCAATTTAAGAAACAAAACAGATAAACAAAGGTGAAAGGGGAAAAGAAAAACAGGAGAAAGGCAAACAAGCCATGATTCTTAACGATAGAGAACAAACCGAGGGTGGATGGAGGGAGGTTGGCGGAGGATGGGCTAGTTGGGGGATGGGTATTAAGGATGGCACTTGTTATGATAAGCACTGGGTGTTCTATGGAAGTGATGAATCATTGAATTCTACTCCAGAAACGATTATTGCACTGTGTGTTAACTACTAAAATTTAAATTAGAGTAATAATAATAAATTTTAAAAAATAGAAGTTAATTAAATTAAAAAAATAATAATGAGGATGTAATGTACAGTATAGGGAATATAATACAATATTATAATATTGTAATAACTTTGTATAGTGACCATGGTAACTGCACCTATTGAGATGATCATTTCACAATATTTAAAAATATCAAAACAGGGCGCCTGGGTGGCTCAGATGGTTAAGCGTCTGCCTTCGGCTCAGGTCATGATCCCAGGGTCCTGGGATCGAGTCCCACATCAGGCTCCCTGCTCCTTGGGAGCCTGCTTCTCCCTCTGCCTCTCTCTCTCTCTCTCTCTCTCTGTCTCTCATGAATAAATAAAATATTTTAAAAAAATAAAAATAAATAAATAAATAAAAATATCAAAACAATACACTGTACACCTGAAACTAATACAATATTGTATGTCAATTATAATTCAATAAAAAAGAGTGAAAAGAAGTGAGGAAGGGAGGAAAAATGAACAAACGAAAGAAAGAAAGAAAGAAGAAAAGGAAGGAAGGAGGGAGATACACAATAATTAAAGGAAAAAATATTTTTCATAATCAATTTAATAGAGCAGAGATTCAGACAAACTTGAAAAATAATTATTTCAAGATATTAAACATTCCCCAAAGAATAAGAAGATTATATAATTTGTGCTTGATTTAAAAAAAAGTTGTACACCATTTATTTGGCAATATCGTTCAATTAGGTATTATATTCTACACATATTTTCCAGACATTCAAATCTTTCTCCATGAAATTTCCTTCAAAAATAACTTTGTCCAACTCTAAAATTAGAAATACTGATGCAGGTATTATTACATAGAAACTGTTATCAGAGACTAAACTGTCCAAAGTTAAGCAAATAAGTTCCTATTCCTTCCCAAGTCTTTTAGGAGAAGAAAGAAAAGAAATTTGACTAAATAAAGTAACTTCAAAAATCACATCTATCTTGAGTTCTCCTGATCATATACTCCATCTTCATGCTGACCATACACGAGTGCATATCCTGTTGTACCTCAGCTTTTTTTTTTTTTTTTTAGAGAGGTAGAGAGGGGCAGAGAGAATCCCAAGCAGGCTCCACACACAGCACAGAGCCCCACGCGGGGCTTGATCTCACAACCCTGAGATCATGACCTGAGCTAAAATCAAGAGTCAGACGCTTAACTGATAGAGCCACCCAGAAGCCCCTCCTATTGTACCTTAAACTCAGCAAGCCTGGAAGAAATGTTTTTATCTCTGCAAAATAGTTTCATTTTCTCAATCAAAATCCATTTTGTTTTCACAATCATCAAGACAATCATTTATCTTTCATTCCTTATTTGATTTCAAACCTCATGTCTAACCAGTTACCGAGTTCTGAAATTTTTCGAGGAAGATAAGAAAGATTGGTGGTTTTTCCTTTCTTAAGCCTCAAACCAGAAAGAGGAAAGGAAATTCTAAATGTAACAACCACAGTTCAATCATTTGCTTATCAATGGAAGAAGGAACCTCTGAATTCTAAAATAGCCCTTGCCTGGAGTCCAGTGATCAAAATATCTATTCTTGTCTCAGCTACTAACTAGCCTGCTGACATCAACTAACACACTTCCCCTCTCTGCTTCAGTTACCTGATCTTTGAAATGGTGGAGAAGTGGGTGGTATTCAAAAATACCTTTCCCTTCTAAAATCCTGTGTGATTCTCAATTTGTCCCTTTCTTTTCATTCCCACTGTAGCCAATCCAAATATAGGCACTTATTACTTTGTAGATGTTTACATTACTTCAAAAATCACTGCTGCTCTTTGCCTAAAGTCCACCTTTGACCTTACCAACAGATTTAACTTCCTAAAACACAGTTTTCTTTATTTCCTTACCTGAGATGGCTAGCAGTGTTAATTAGATAAAGTTATTTGCCAGATCTTTCCACATCACCTGCCTCTGAAATTTCTTGCTCCACAAACCTCCTACATAATCAACCTTTCTGCCCCAAGTCAACCAGGATCACTCATTAATATAAAAACATGCACTGGACTTTCTCATTTCTACTCTTTTGTCCATTTTTTGTATACCAGTGTTCTCTAGCTGGAATGGTCTCTTCATTTCTTGCCACTCACTGCAAGTTTGCCCTGCTTATATTTCACATTCCCTAAAAAGTCTGCTCTGATTACCCCCAAACCAATTTGTCTTGCATCGTGAACTCTCAGGTCAAACGAGAAGAGTGTTAATAGGTTAATAGGTTGGAGAGGGGAGCTCTCGGGTCCTCGGGGATAGAGAGGCTTCCCGAGGTAGGTGCTGAGTAGTGGGGGCATCACCACTGGAATTCTCCCTCCACCGTCCTGCTGAAGCCTTTCAACAACAACAACAACAACGTTGACAAAGAACAGGTACTATAGCAAAGGCTGTGGGTGCCCTGCCAATAACTCCTCCATACTGTGCATGCCTGCAGCTGCTTGCTGGAAGCGCCTGGAATTTTCTAGCTGAGGACTGCCTTTGGCTCCCATGCAGGGCAGGCCACAAATTCCAGCACCTCTAGGAGAAAACCTCAACAAATGAAAGATAAGAGTTTGTGGATATGTATCTTAGTTTCCCAGCTCCTCAAGTAGGGTAATTCTGGGGAGTATTTCACACAGATTTCCAGAGGTCTCCAGTGGGACTGAGCTCCACTCATCGCCATTGGTAACCTACACAAGAATGTTCTCATACTGCCTTCACTTTCTTCCCACGCACTTCACCACTTCCCTTTAAGTGCTTTGGGAGGTCAACTCCAATGTAAACTACTTGCACCCAAATACTTGCCTTGAGGTCTGCTTCTGAGAGAAATTTGTAGGTTTTCTATGTATTTTGTTTATCTTTTTTCTTTTGCCTTGGTTTGATTTACATCATTGAAAAAATTACAATTTCTTTTTTTTTTTTTTTTTAAGATTTTATTTATTTGCGAGAGAGAGAATGAGAGACAGAGAGCATGAGAGGGAGGAGGGTCAGAGGGAGAAGCAGACTCCCTGCCGAGCAGGAAGCCCGATGCGGGACTCGATCCCGGGACTCCAGGATCATGACCTGAGCCGAAGGCAGTCGCTTAACCAACTGAGCCACCCAGGCGCCCGAAAAAATTACAATTTCATTTAGGCTTTCAAATTTGTTAATATATGTGTATTCATTATGTTCTCTTAGAAGTTAAAAAAACATTTCTAATGTAGGTTCAGTTTATGTCTTTCTCGTTCTTAATACTGTTTTTGTTTTTATTCTCTAGTTTAATTTATCATACTTATAAGATTATCTATTTTATTTGTCTTTTCAGTGAATTATTTCTTAGTTCTATTGATCATCATTCTGATTTGTGGTTATTATTGCTTCTGTTACTCTTGTCATTTTCTATTTTATTAACTTTTACTTTTACCTGTAGTATTTCTTCCTCCACATTCTCTTGGCTAACTATAATTGTAACTCTTGGAGACAATTGCTAAATTTATTTATTCTCAATTTGTCTTCTCTTTTAATTAAGGGACATGAAACTACACATCTCCATCCAAAAATTGATTTTGGATGACCAGTTGGGACATAAAGTATCTTTTCTGTTTGTTTTAAATATTTTAAAATCTTCAATGTTATTTATTTAGCAATGTGATATTTTATTTCCAAAATTATTGTGTTTTATTACATGTGTTTGGTTGTTAATTTTAAATTTCATTTGTTATTTTGACTAAAGAGTTGTGGGTTGTTTAATGTTAACTTTTTGAATTTCTTAAAACTTTTGTCTAAAGTAATCATTCATTTTAGAAATGTCCAGAATATGTGCTTAAAAATATGCATTCTCTACTGGGTGACTAGTTCTCTAAAGTATCTATTGGCTAAAAATTCTTAATCAAGTTTGGGTATTTCAAGACCTACTTTTTGTCTGCTTAATCTATCAATTTCTTAATTAGTTGGTTAAAATGTCCCACCAGAATTGTACATTTGGGATTTTTCCTCTTTAATTCTGTCAGTCTTGCTTTATATCCTACAAAGTTCTGTTTCAGGGCACACAAGTTTTAATTGTCATATTTTGGTGGATTGTTCATTTTATCATTATGAAATATTTCTCTTTGTCACTTTTAATGCATTCCATCTTCTGGCTTTACAGATGCTTCCAAGTTCTGATTCCCCACTGTAAGTAGGGCCTAGAAACTTGGCTTCTTTTTCTATGCAGGTGCTGAGGCCTTAGCCATTATGGATTTTCTAGGTGACAGTCACTCTCTACATGGACCTAATGGCTTCAAATCTGGCTCATTGCTGTATGATTCTTCTCTGTGTCTGGCAGCGAGACATCTAGACACTTCACTTTTTTTATTCTGACACTGGAGATTCTCTACCTGTATCTATACCATTATCTATCTTCCTGTTATATATATACATATATATACATACATATACATGGATATGTAGCAGGAAGAGATGCATATATGTATGTAATATACTCAGAAAGAGGAAGAGAGAATGCACACAAGAAGGGATGTTTTAACATGTGTTTCTTCGGCCGTCTTGAAGTATATCTATCCTTTCTTAAATAGAAAATGTGATTAACTGGCATTACCATTCAATTTCTTGAATTGCAAATGCATTTCTTTCATTTGGAATTAACTTCCCTGAGCAGTTTAGTGAATATTCTCATTGCTTTCCTGTGAAAGTTGTCCAGATATTTCTGTAAAAGTTGCTAATAGCTACGAGTCCTTGCATAGCTCCCCTCAAACAATACTTGTGAGGTATTTCTATACAGCGCCTTGTGAAGTGCTTACTGCTTTTAGAAATGGCACCTGGGCTGATGCCCAAGCTTACATTAAGGGAATGGTATTAATGTGCCCTTAAAAAAGCATCTTTTATAGCCTAGCAGGAAGAGAAATCACTTTACTCTCATAATTTGTTTTATGTATTGCTGTTATCATCGCTAATTACAGTATCCCAATAAAGCATTTATTTATTAAGTCTCTTTAGTTTAGTTTCCTCTATTAGCAAAATTTGTTTTCCTCTCTTAGGAAAATGTCTTTCTTCCTATTAAAATTTTATATCATTTGATTGGATAAAGGATATGGATGATGCTCAAAATAACTAATGGCAGAGAGACTGGTTAAGTTAATGCTTTGTTTTCTTTTATCATTCTATTTAGACTTAAAAACTCAAGCTCCTTTTTCTTTCTAAAATCAAGCGAGGCTTAAAGAGTTCTAAATCTCATTTAGCCAGACACATCCACTTATATCTTTAACAATTTTGAATGTGTTTTGACAGATTTTCTTTCTTTTTTTGCCACGTACATTATAAGTTATGGTTTCATTTCACAGCAGTTAAATATTATAGTCATTTTCAGGAAGAGAAAAAAAAGTTACCATAATCTAGCTACCTTTATACTGTCATACATGAATCATTTAGAAAATTTTAGGAATCTTTCCAACTGCACTTCTCATAAAACACTCTCATGTCTGTATACTGTGCAATGCCAAGACTTACATCTGTGTAGCTTAGAAAATGGCGATAACTAAGTAAAACAAAAGAAAAGTAATTAAATAAAGCACATTTTACAGTACCATTGTGACCATGCAACTTGAACAAAGCCTACTAAAGCAAATTTTGTTCAAATGCATTTTCTTACGTAACTTTCTAGCATCTTACCTAATGGAGTCTGAATTAAAGATAAAATAGATCTTTTAGACTTTTCACAAATAGGCATCAAAAAAAGCTTCTATTAACTGATTGTCAATGACTACAAATTATAAAAAAGATATGTTTCAATTTCTTGTCAAGATTAGAATGGTTATCCCAAATATGGCTGAAGTTAAGATTTTTGCAGAGGGAAAATGAAATAGTTTATTTAAAGTTACACTAGAGAGAGTTATTGAAATAGCATAGCATGTTTTTATTGTATTTTCAAATAAGATTTATGCACGTCTAAAAAGAGGTTTTGTGATTTAAGGTACTAGACAAATTTGGGTTATAGACCAGAAAAATCTTTCCTTTAGCAGATATCCTTTCTGACACCTGATGTTGAAGTCTATCTAATCTTTTTTTCAGCAGAACAATGTGATTAATTGGCATTAGCACTAAATTACCTGATGAAATGGGGGCTCCTGTGTGGTTTAGTTGGTTAAGCGGCCTACTCTTGATTTCTGCTCAGGTCATGATCTCAGGGTGGTGAGATAGAGTCTGGAGTCAGGCTATGTGAGCTCACTGGGGAGTAGGAGCCTGCTTGAGATTCTCTCCTCTCCTTTTGCTCCTCCCCCTATTTGTGTGCTCTCTCTAAAATAAATAAATCTTTTAAAAAATTACTTGATGAAATGGTTATTAATCTATATACATTTTCTAATTTTTATTTGTTCATTATTTTAATTTTTTTTGCTTCAGCTTGATTATCTTCATTTATTTTTTTGAGAAAATTGCTACTTCATGTATATTTGCAAATTTCCTGGCATGTATTTACTCATTATGTTGTCTTACAATTTTTTAAATTCCTAATATAGCTTTAGTTTATGTCTGTTTTCATTTGCAGTGAAAATGGTTATTATCATTTGCAATGTGCAATAAAAATAATTACTTTGGTCATGTCTTAGAACATATTAGTCTCTTCCAATTGTATCATTGACTCTCTTTGATCTTAAAATGTTAACGGTTGCCACCATTTTTTTTATGATAAAATGTATTTATTGAAATTACTATCTTTTTTATTAAATGCTTTAAGAGCTTCAGATGAAAAGATATGACACTAAAGCAGTTTCACTTTTGGTTCATCAAAAGTATGTATTTCCTCCCGTATTAGTACAATTGCTGAATGTATTTCTTGTTTTTTATCAGGAATCATTTTTTTTCTACCAATGTATTCATAATTGCTTGAAAATATCATGGTGCTATTTTCTTAACTAGAGTTCCAAACTTCCAAATGGTTTTCTCTTGACAACCAGGAGAGCAATGATTCATGAAGCACTGTCTGTAGCAGGACATAGTTGTCCAGTGGGTAACAAGACCCAAAGTGAGACTGTGGGTCAAAGCTGAAGAGGAGAAAACGAGCACATAGATATCTTTAAACACAGAGCTCCACTGAAGACTTCCGAAGGTCTAGCTATATCTACTCTTCGTGGATCAATGGGAAAATTACACAAGGAAAGTGCCTAGAGTATGAAGGAGGAAATAGAGGAGAAGAAGAAGAAGAAAGGGAAAGGGACACCTGGGTGGCTCAGAGGGTTAAGCATCTGCCTTCAGCTCAGTTCATGATCCCAGGGTCCTGGGATCGAGTCCTGCATCGGGGTCCCTGCTCAGTGGGGAGCCTGCTTCTCCCTCTGCCTGCAGCTTCCCCCTGTTGTGCTCTCTCTCTCTCTGATAAATAAATAAATAAAATCTGAAAAGAAAAGAAGAAGAAAAAGGAGAAGAAGAAAGGAAAATTAGAAAGGTAACTAGTAATTCCATATTAATTTTTAAAATTATATTACAGAATTTCCTTCAGTTGCTCAGGCTCTGTCACAGAATGGAGGTAGTCATAACTTTCACAAAATGGTAGCTTTGTAATTCATAAGTAAAAGGAAAGACGTCATACCTCATCTATTCTAAATTGTTTTCAACATTAAGAACAGGCGGCACAGAGACTGTGACAAATATGGAAACCATTGTGCACCAAATACAACTTGGTCGTTGGGCTTTTACTTTGCTTTATTTTTTGTTAATAGAGAAGCTGTTGGCTAGCGCGCTCTCGGTATATACCTGAATGTCAATGAGGATGCCTTTGAATTTGAAACAGAGAATAGTCCTGACACTGTGACAGGCTACTCATGTTATGCTTTTATAACTACTCTCCAGTAAACATTTGAAGCACTTTGCAATCTCAACATATTATTAGTCAGGTTGATGCAAGATACTTTAAAATAGTTTCACAATTCTAATGATTTGGACTGAGTTTTAGGCTTTAGCACAAATTATTTGGAAATTGATATAATCTATGTGTGTTTTCCAATAGTTTCTAGATTGTTTAAAAACACAAATCTTATTTTACCTCCCAACTTAAATCCTCTAATGGTTTCCCAAGGTCAAATTCCTTAACAAAATCTTACTGGAGCCTGAAAGAAAGGTTTAACATGCGGGTCTCCTTTGTTTCTGCATGCCAGCCACCGTGAGCATCTTCTAGTTCTTTCAAAGTTCCACAGTCCCCAGGTTCCCACCTTTGTGTTGCTTCTTTTGGCTGAAATGTGTCCACCACCCTTTTAGCTAAACCCTGATTCATGTGTGAATAACTTTACTCCTTGGACTCTCAGATTAGATCAGTTCCCTCTGTCACATGCACATCTAGGTCTCAATACTTCCTTTCATACCATTTGTCACAGTTTGACATTGAGTGAGGACAAATTTATAACCACTGTTACAGATTGCACTATAAGGTCTACGGGTAAAAATGGACCTTATCAATTTTACTCACCATTTTATCCTCACAACCTAGCACTGTACTTAGGATCTAGTAGGTGTGCAAGAAATATTTTTGACTGAATGACTGTATATACCACATGGTAGTTATAACTTCTTTTATGTTGATGAAAAAGAACAAATAGAATTTTCATTGTTTTGTAATTTATATAGGTGAATTCAGATAGTCCAAGAGTGCTATTATGTTCACAGTGGACATAAGATTAATTTTCCTAAAAATACAGTAGTCCCGCTTTATCCACATTTTCACTATCTGCAGTTTCAGTTACCTGCAGTCAACCATGGCTCAGAAAAAAAGGATCCTCCTTCTGAAGAGTCCTCAGGTTAATAGCAGCCTAATGCTATATCACCATGCCTACGTCATTCACCTCACGTCATCTCATCACATAGGCATTTTATCATTTCACATCTTCACAGCAAGAAGGGTGAGTACAGGGGAGTCTGGATGATTCAGTCAGTTGAGCATCCAACTCTTAGTTTCGGCTCAGGTCATGATCTCAGGGTTGTGGAATCGAGACCCCTTTGGGCTCTGCACTCAGCGGGGTGTCAGCTTAGATTCTCTCTCTCTCTACCCCTCTCCCAGCCCCTGCTTGCATGTGTTCTCTATCTCTCAAATAAATAAATAAATCTTAGGGGCGCCTGGGTGGCTCAGTTGTTAAGTGTCTGCCTTCGGCTCAGGTCATGATCTCAGGGTCCAGGGATCAAGCCCCACGTCAGGCTCCCTGTTCCATGGGAAGCCTGCTTCTCCCTCTCCCACTTCCCCTGCTTGTGTTCCCTCTCTCACTGTCTCTCTCTCTGTCAAATAAATAAATAAAAAATAAGTAAAAAAATATAAAATAAATAAATAAATCTTAAAAAAAAAGAAGGGTGAATACAGTACAATAAAATATGTTGAGAGAGAAAGACCACATTCACATAACTTTATTCACATAACTTTTAGCATATTGTTACTATTGTTCAACTTAATTATTAGTTATTGTTAATCTTTTACTCTGCCTAGTTTATAAACTTTATCATAGGTACATATATATAGATAGATAGATAGATATGCAAAAACATAATATATTTAGGGTTCTGTACAATCTGTAGTTTCAGGTATCCACTGGGGGTCTTGGAACATATCCCCCATGTAAGAGGAGGACCACTGTGGTGGCAGGAAGTGCCCTTTCTGTTATCTTTTCACTCCACCATATTTAGAATTTTTAAGTTATATTAGAAAATACATATGAGAACATGTGATTGTATCTGAGTTTGAGTTTCCCCACAAGTAACCCTAAAAAAGGGATTCAACTATAAATACTTTAGATGGGAGGTGACCTCAGGAAACACTGGTAGCAGAGTGAGGAAGTGAAACAGGGAATGGAGACAAATTTAATAGCATAATGACATAATAACACAATAACAAGGTGCTTTATTAGTCAAGTTACCATTGTAAGCTTTGGGAGCCAATGTAGAACATGTACCTTATTCAAACTGAAGGGCAAGGGAGCTGGGGTATTTAAACACTGTCTTTGAACAGTTGTGGCTGCTCAGAGGGGTGTAAATTTCCTAGGACTTTCACACGGCCACTGTGCACCAGCAGAACAGCCTCAGATTGCCAGAGAAAACCTTCAGACCAAGAGATGTTCATGCTGTCTTTGGAAGTCTACCAGTATGCGTGACAAAGCTAAGAACCTAGGGGATATGGCAAGGCAGAGAGTCTGCTTACAATAGGCTTCATAAATATTTCTCACTATATTTTTTTTTTCAAATTTTAGTAGTATTTGTTCCAGTTCTGTGAAAAATGCTGTTAGTATTTCGACAGAGACTGCATTAAATCTGTAGATTGCTCTGGGTGGTATGGACATTTTAACAATAGTGGTTCTCCCAGTCCATGAGCATGGAATCTTTCCATTTCTTTGTGTCATCTTCAATTTCTTTCATCAACATTTTATAGTTTTTGGAGTTTTTCACCTCCTTGGTTAAGTCTGTTCCTAGGTATTTTATTCTTGTTGATATAATTGTAAATGGGATTGTTTTCTTAATTTTTCTTTCTGCAACTTCATTACTAGTGTGTAGAAATGCGGCAGATTTCTGTATATTAATTTTGTATCCTGCAGCTTTACTGAATTCGTTTATCAGTTCTAGGAGTTTTTTGATGGAGTCTTTAGGTTTTCTATATATGGTGTTCACGTATTCTGCAAATATTCATGGTTTTACTTTTTCCATACCGATTCAAATGATTTCATTGCTTTTTCTTGTCCAATTGCTATGACTAGGACTATGTTGAATAAAAGTGGGAAAAGTGGACATCTTTGTCTTATTCCTGATCTTAGAGGAAAAGCTTTTCGCTTTTTACCATTGAGTATGATGTTAGCTGTGGGTTTTTTACATACGGCCTTCATTATGTTGAGGTATGTTCCCTCTAAACCTACTTTGTTGAGAATTCTTATCATGAAGAACTATTACAGTTTGTCAAAACCTGTTCCTGCATTTATTGAGCTGATCATATGGTTTTTATTCTTTCTCTTCTTAATGCGATGTATCACATTGATTTACAAATATTGAGCCAAACTTGCATCCCTGAAATAAATCCCATTTGATCTTGGTGAATGATTTTTTTGAATGTATTATTGAATTTGGTTTGCTAATATTTTGTTGAGGATTTTTGCATCTGTATTCATCAGAGATATTGGCGTGTAGTTTATTTGTAGTATCTTGGTCTGGTTTGAGTATAAGGGTAATGCTATCCTTATAAAATGAACTTATAAGTTTTCCCTCCTATTTTTTGAAATAGTTTGAGAAGAATAGGTATTACTCTTAGACACTTTACATGATACCATTGACTTTCCATCCAAAAAATAAAGTACCATAAGAGATTGATTTAATGGCTACTGAACAAATATTAAACTCACTACATATAAGTAAAATAAAATATTGAATTTATGTTGTGATTTTTAGGGGCACCTGGGTGGCTCAGTCATTAAGCATCTGCCTTCGGCTCGGGTCATGATCCCGGGGTCCTGGGATAGAGCCCCACAGCGGGCTCCCTGCTCTGTGGGAAGCCTGCTTCTCCCTCTCACACTCCCCCTGCTTGTGTTCCCTCTCTCGCTGTGTCTCTCTCTGTCAAGTGGATAGAATCTTTAAAAAAAAAAATTATGTTGTGATTTTTAATAAAATAAAATATTTTATACAGATTTTTTTTTTTACTCTCACAATATTTTGAGATAATAAATACTGTTATTTATCTGATAAAGGATTTGGAAACAATACCACAAAGTAAAAAGACCTCACTGATTGGTTTTTTTGTTTTTTTTTTTTAATAGAATGAGATGTGTGTCTTTCCTTGCTGTTCATAACTTTAGCAGTCTTTTTTTTTTTTTAAGAGTTTTTTTATTTGAGAGAGAGAGAAAGAGCACCCAAGCAGGGGGAGAGGGAGAAGGAGTCTCCCCACAGAGCAGGGAGCCCAACATGGGGCTCGAACCCAGGACCCTGAGATCATGACCTGAGCCAAAAGCAGCTGCTTAACCGACCGAGCCACCCAGGCGCCCGCCCCCGACCTCACTGATTGTTAAAAAATATGTAAGAGTATCCAAATTTATGGTGGTATTTCTGTAATGAAAATAATTAGTGTAAACAACACTTTTGGTTTGTCGTAATGCTTTCATATTCATTAATCCAACAAATCCTCAAAGCATTCCATTTTAAGGTAGGAAACTCAGTCTAACGCTAAACATGTAGTTGTGATCTTGTCTCCTTCCTTCGCCAAAAAAACCCCACAAAAAACAAAAAACAAAAAACCATTGGATTAAACCTACTTCAATTTCCCCCAAATAAATCCAACAATCTTGTCTCCTTCTACTTCATCTTCTTTCCTTTCAGAGTAAAGGAACTGAGCCCAGTCCCTTCACTGGCACTCTGAATCAACTCTTCTTTTGCCTTCTTGGGAAACTGACATTACCAATTATCTTTCCTCCTTGCCTCAACCACATCAGCTTTAAATATCTTCATGTTCTTACTATATTTAAAACCAATCAAAACAAACAAACACAAACAAAACAGATAAACCTCACTTTTTTTTTTTTTAAGATTTTATTTATTCATTTGAGACACAGAGATAGAGAGAATGAACAGAGGCGGAGGGAGAGGGAGAAGCAGGCTCCCCGCTGAGCCAGGAGCCCAATGTGGGGCTCGATCCCAGGACCCTGGGACCATGACCCCAGCAGAAGGCAGACGCTTAACCATCTGAGCCACCGAGGTGCCCAATGAACCTCACTCTTAAGTCCCTCTCCATCAAGCTCTTCACAGCCTAACTCCTTGACTAAGTTATCCATATTTGCAGTTTTCTTTTCCTTCCCACATGTTCACTCCTCAGTCTCCATCCTCTGTCCCGTTAAATTATTAATACAAAAGCTTCTCAACTTCATTTTATTTAATCCACTTGTAACATTTATACCTGTTGACCACTTCTGTCTTCCCTTGGCTTCATGGGTACTATTTATTACTAGATTTCTTCTTATATTCTGGCTGCAACTACTCAAATTCTTTGTCAAGTTTATCCTCCCTTACCCACACATTAAATATTTCAAAGCTGGAACGTTCTTTCTCCTCTATATGCTTTCTCTCAGGAATTTCATTCCTACCAAAGATTTCAATTACTATCTCCACGAATTGACTCCCAAATTTACACCGTTAGCATAGACATCTCTTTTTGCTTTAGATCAATATATTTTTTTTTTCCTTCTAGTTATCTTCACTCATCTGCCTCAAAGTCATCCAACAAACAAAAAACTAAGGCTAAACTCATGAGCTCATCCTCTTTCAGGACTCCTTAGCTCGATTGATGACATCACCATCTACCCAATTTCACAAGCCAGAATCTTTTCATCCTTATCTCCTCTCCTTCAGCCCTCATACCCAAAACATCCTCAAATCCTAGCTATACATCTTAAATGTATTTCAAATCCATCCCCTTCTGTCTATTTCCGATGCCATCATCCTAGTCAAAGCTACTGTTTTCCACCCTGACAGCTGTAATTGCTTCCTAACTGGTCACTTCACACTTTCCCTTTCCTCTCTGTTCTGCACACAACACCCAAAGTGCGTCCTGATGACATCTGATCATACCCCTCTCCTGCTTAATACACTTTAATGTTTCCCCACTTGTCTTAGGAGAAAATCCAAACCCTCGATTTGGGCTACAAGGCCCTGCAAGTTCTTCTCCTTGCCTAGCTCTTCAGCCGAATCTGATTTCGCTCTCTCCCTCACTCGGAGCTCCAGCCACTCTAGTCTTTTAGGTTTTTGAATCTCTTGTACTAGCATTTACTTCATCTCAGAACACCTCTTGCCTATGTCCTCCTACTCATTCTTCAGATTAGTGCAAATGATTAATTCCCAGAAAACTCTCACCTGACCAACAAATTTTACTTCTACATTCTTAAAACAATATTCAGCTTTCTCTTGTGGCTCTTAGCACGATTATTAATTAGATGTCATTTTTAAAATTATTTTCATTAATGTTTGTCTTCCCCCATTAGACTATAATAAAAACAGGAAAACATTACTAATTTTGTTCACCATGGTCCCTGGAATGTAGTCAAATTACAATAGTTACTCTGTTAAATATATGAATAATCATATCTGGGTCTTGATTTTAGTGTGAAATTCAGTCCTCTCTACCACATATAGGAATTTTGCCATTGCGGACAAACCCACTGTGTTTAATAATTTTATCTGCATTTCTGTAAACCATATACTGTGTATTAACAGTCACATATTACAATAAAAATAGGGACTCCACCCTCTTTGAAAACTTAATTTCATTTATTTATAAGTTTTATTTATTTAAGTAAACTCTACACCAACGTGGGGCTCGAACTCACAACCCCAAGATCAAGAGTCACATGCTCTTCCGACTGAACCAGACAGGCACCCCTGAAAACTTAATTTTAAATCATCAGCTCTTTATAAAGGTCTACCATACCAAGAAAAAAAAAAAAAGCTATGTTCTTTACTACACACATCTTATTTGGACCATTTTCTTTCACTTTCAAAATAAATATATACACGGAAAACATCTATTTTTTCAAAGCAAAGTGGAAGATTGTCTGGGGAAGTTGTAACTAAGGATGGATGTTTAAGTAATTCAGAAAATAGTGATTCTTCAGTTGCAAAGACGTTAATTATGTGAAACATTAGAAGGGCTTCCAATGTGCCCAAGCTTTATAGACAACAAGTTCATTGGAAGAAATAAAAAAAATGGCCACCATGTGTTTTTTAAACTGGAAACCATTCAGATATATCAATAGCTACATATAGGACAGAACCTTAGATTTAAGGAAACTTTAGTTTGTGGGAAGAAATATTACCTTTCTCTCTTTCTTCAAGGGATTGGCCATATTCGATGCACCCTGACATCTTGTGTTCCCCGAACGACTACCTTTGCAGGGTAAAGCCTGCAGCAGCGACACAGACTAGCTGCACGCCCCGCCACGCGTAGAAGAACAATCTTGAGCCTCACTTTATTTCATCACTAACTACTCTGGAGACGTTCCACAATAGCTCAAATCCCTATTATTCTTTACCCTGTGCCCTTGAATTCCAAAGGGTAAATCAAACTCATGTATATTACCTGTCTTGCCTCCCACATACTGTTACTCTGCAAACCCAGCATGGACTACTTGTACAGTATGAGTTACAGGTACAAAGACAACTGAAATCAGGATCAATTATTTTTCTGAGAGTACTAAGAACACTGAATAGGTGAATTGCTGCTATGGGTATTTTTCTAGGCTAAAATGTATCCAAATATTACTGTTATCTTTCCTATTGTTTTATTCCATACCAAAAAGACTTGAAATGCAGGGTTTGTTTGGTTTTTTTTTAATTTACATTTTTGGACCAAGAAGTGCAGGTTTTATGACATTAAAGCAATGGTTTCTAGAAACCATAGCCTGACATATATTTTCTAAATTTGCCTTAAAAAATATTTCGGATTTTTGAATTTTTTTACCTAAAAAATAGTCCATAATTGAGATGTGAATTTATTTTAAGTTGTAGGATGCAGGCTCATTCTCTAAAGTTTTATTGTAATATTAAATATTTATAAAACTTGAGGAATAGTATTATATTAAGACATTTCTTCACAAGATTTGCTGATGCTAAATTTGAAAAAAAACTGATATGTTGCATGATCTGAAGAATTTGCTAAACTTTAACAATATTATTATTACACAGAAAATAAGGCTCAGAGATGTAAACTTTATGTTGTTTGCTTTACTTAGTAATTAATATAATGAACGGGGACAATATTTAACAAACATTAATACTTACCAGGTTAGAAATGAAAAGTTTTAGCATGCAAAATTTTCACAAAAGCTTTCATAATTCTTGTCAAGAAAGAGTGATGATAAATTTTCACAAATGTAATCATTTAAGCTAGACATGCGTGATCTATTCCACTGCCTTACTCTTGCTAACAGTATTATTTCTTCTTATTTGGCTATTTTGTTTGCACATTATCAGTAAAGTATAGAGTCAGCTAAAAATGATAACTGATTTTTTTCAAGACTGTAGAGCTTAGATTTACAAGTTCCATTAATCTCAATGTCAGCAATCCGTAACATTCCAGTGTTTTAGTCTGTTTCCTAGTTAAACGTTTATGCATATATCTAAACTTTTGCCATGCTGCTACACAGTCTTAATAATTAGGAATTTAACTGCCCTGACTACTGTCATTCCGAATAATAATATTAGAAATATTATTATATATTCTAATAAAATTAGAAATTTAACTGCCCTGAATAATGTTATTCAGCACTGAGATACCTTAATTTGACTCTGCCGTTGCCTCACGGCTAGTTATATAGTTTGTTTCAATGTCTTTGTTTTACTGTATTAAGGAACACTAAAATGAATATTTTCCAGCAAAGAACTGTTTAGAAGATTTATTTGAATTTGCAAGTACATTTTCCTTTTTAAAAATCAATTTTATTGAGATATAGTTTATATATAATAAAATGCACAGATTTAATTATAAATATCAATGAGTTCTGACAAACGTACACTTCCTTATAACCATCAATACAGATATAGAATATTTTCATCACCTCTTAGAAAATCATTCAAATTAGGGGGAAAAAAGTAAGAGCTCTTGAGCCCCTTGCAGTCAATTCCATCCTCCCCCCAATTCCCGATCCCAAGGCCATTTACCAACTTTCTATCACCACACTTTAGTTTGGCCTATTCTAGGATGAGATATAAATAATCATACAATATTTATTTGAGTGTCTGGCTCTTTCAGTTCAACATAATAATTTTGAAGTTCATCCATGTGGTCATCTGTACCAGTAGCTTGTTTCTCTATATCACAGAATACTATTCCATTGTATGAATTTATTCATTCCTTCATGTGTTGGGGGACATTTGGGTTGCCTCCAATTTAGGAGATTATGAATAAATCTTTGTCAACATTCTTATACAAGTCTTTTTGTGGACATAGTGTTTCATTTCTCTTGGATAAATACCTAAGAGTAGAATTTCTGAGTCATAAGGTAGATGCATGTTTATAAGAACGTACATCTTCCAAAGTAAGCATACCATTTCACATTCCAACCGGCATTATATAGGTGTTCCTGTTGTTCCCCATTCCTGCCAACATTTATCACTCTTCCCAGTCACGTAAGACGATAGGACAGTGAGACCACACGACTTTGTGTCCAAAGACTGCAGGATTTCTGAGATCAGGAAACAATGAAAAGAAGAGACTTTTAAACTGAGATTGCAAGATAATGCAATCTCTCAATTTCCTGGTCCAAGATTTGACTACTCAGTGATATACTCAGGTAAGAGAATTAACTAGGGAAGAACATTTTCTTTGCCTTTGAGACTTCCTCAGCCTCAAAGCCCTCACATCAGCTCAAAGGTTTAAAAAGTTTGGCAAGTTTCTCTTACTGCAAGCCAAGATTGTTCCTGAGGTGGAGGCTTGTTCCTCCACCTGTCTTGACCCCAACCTCAGCAACTGCACCAAGTCAAAGTGTTCTCCATCTTTTGTTCACCAGTAGTTTGTCTCTCTGGAAAGTTTAGTTCTTTTAGATTTATTTGTGCCTGTGAAACAGGATTGTCACAAAATGGTGGTTTTGAACAAAAGTATCAATGTTTGGTGTCTTGGGAAACTTGTATCATTGGGGGTGAAGGTCTTTCATGTTTTTTTACATCCTCACCATAAGCAGAGCGCTTACTTTTTCCCCCCTAATTTAAATGATTTTCTAAGGCTATACTCCCAGAAGAACATTAAGTCAAGAATAATAAATGTTTTTGTGATGATTGCCAAAAATAATAGGATGAGTGTTATTCTTCAAAAGAAAATTGTGCTCTTTTTCACAGTTACTCTTTTTCACATTACCCTACAGATTTGAAACAGGACTCATTGAATTTTATTGCATTCATTTTGTTAAAATATTTGTATCTTGTTCTCATGCTTATTTGCATTATATACTCTCCCCTCATCTACTGCTCATTTATTTGAAACTCATTTATTCAAGAGCAGTCTTAGTTAGAGAATGACCTTTCCTTCACTTTTACGGACAAAATGAAATAAATGAGAGCAACTGCTAATGGGTATGGGGTTTCTTTTTGGAGTGATTAAAGTTTTCTAAAATTGATTGTGGTATGGTTGCACAACTCTGAATATAATAAAAATCACTGAATTGTACACTTTAAATGGGTGAGTTATATGGTATGTGAATGTTATCACAATAAAGCTGTTATTTAAAAATGAAATAAGAGAATGAAATATGAATGTCAATGAAGCTTCTATGCTATGTTTCCAGCAACTAAATTCTTACCCAACTGAAAACCAAAATCAGCTTTATGGGACAACTTCCAAGCACACTGAAAAAAGAAAGAAAATGATCTGATCTACCAGAACATTATCATAATAATTATAATAAGAATGAATTACATTTTGTTTGATATCAGGCACTGAGCTACACATTTTAAATGAATTATCTCATTTAATCTTTGTATCAACTCTGGAGAGTTACTATTATTTATTACGTATCTTTGTAGGTGAAAAAAACTGAGATTTAATTCAAAGCAAGTAAGTGAAAGATTCAGGGCTAACTCTCAGGTTTGTCTGACATAATTGTTTTGGATCTATTGCTTCCTAATATTAGAGCATAACATTCAAGAAGATTCCATTGGTGTTGATTGTGGCTAAAAAATCCACACATGCGGATGTACACACTCAGAGTCATGTGAAGTATAACAAACATTTCTCAGGCCAAGAAAAATCAGCCTGCTCTGGTGAAAACCTAGATCCAGAAATTCTAAAAGCCTGAATCAAGAAATCCTAAATTCTTTGGAGGTTAACTGGAAGCAGGGGATGCCAATACATCTTCCAGCTTGAGCTGGCTAAAAGTTTATAGTTGTGCTCATGTTCAATACCAATTAAAAACCTCATTGATCCTGTGTCCAACCACAATAATAATACTTTAAGTTCTATGACACCTTGTAGTTAATGAAGATATTTTAATGGTTAAGACAAGCTATGGCCAGCTTTCTGAGAATTATCAAATATTAGTTTTGCAAGAAATCTTTGAAATTTTATTTTATTAATAAGGACACATTTCTTAAAGAAGTGAAGGCAATTTTCCAAGGTAAAGAATCTTCAGAAAGAAAGGGAACTATCTCAGGTGTGTTGAACCAGGGTCCAGGAATCCTTTTACCACATTGCACTGATTATTACTGATAAATAAATGTTCTTACACGTTCTTCTCTCCAGTCCGTGGTAAATGCCCAACAATGGCCCAATAATCACTCACGATACTGCCTCCGTGGTTTCTAGTACAGTCTGCTCTCTGATTGCAGACTCTGGGAATAAACTTGGTATTATTCCAGACTCTGTTCCTGCCAAGTCCAATTTCATTAGGGAGTAATAAAGAACAACAATACACATTTTTACTTTAATGTTCAAAGAACATTTCTGGATCATTGAGTTTTGGACAGCATTTCATCTGTGGGATGCAAATTATTCTAATTACAACAAGTTTACCTTATAAGAAAATAACACCTGCTTTTTCAAAGCAATATCCCCTGAACACTACTGAATTAAATAAGATTAATTTTTTTTTGCATTTAATAGTAGTTAGGAAAGAATGAAAAAGAAACAAGGACTTGTGTTTGCCACTAGGGAAAGCATTGGATAATGAACTTTATGGAAGGAACACTTCGAATTTTATATTGTGTACATTTCTACTATGTGCACTCAATAAAGTATATACAAAGAAATAATAGCATATAAACCTTGTTAACAATTCTTTAGTGTTGACATTCCAAAAGTAAACTACTCCTAGAAATAAATTAAACATCAGGAACTGAGATTTGCATTATACATAAGCAAATTTTCCAGGTAACTAAGGCTTATATCTCCAAGATGCATCACTGTGTTTATTTCATTATTCATTCTGTAAGTGTAAATTCTGTATAATCCTACTGTGTTCGCCAGGCACTGGGCTAACCCTGTGGCACAGCAGAGAACATGGTCCCCATCCTTATGGAGTTTTCGTAATGTTAGATGGGATCATTATTGAACACATCTCATTTTTACCTTTTAAACCAAGGGTAATCTATGTATGTTCATACAGTCTCAATGGCTTTTGATGAACATCCATTATTGAAGTAAAGTACTAGGACTATATTTTAGACTTTGTGTGTCTTCCTCTTAAATAAAAGTCAACCAACCTCTATGGTTGCATGCCCAAATTTACCACATTTGTAGTATTTTTCATTCTTTCATTTTCTGATCATCCATGAGAGGTGAAACCAAGTAAGTAAACTTGTTAAAAATTATATGTTTGGTGAGATTCTAAAATACATTCTTATAAAGTACCTGGTCACTTGCAGGGACTCTGGGAAACTTCAGTGATTTGAACAGAACTTTGGGTTCACATATTTGCTAAAAGTTAGAGCTCCCCATCAATGAAATTACCTATACTTAACTCTGTTCTCTGTATGATGTTGGCAGAAGGGGAAATTGGTAACTGGGCTGCTTGGGCTACCATAACAAAATACCATAAACTAGGCAGCTTACACAACAGAAATTTCTCACTGTTCTGGAGGCTAGAAGTCCAAGATCTAAGTCCAACAGGGTCAGTTTCTGGGGAAAACTCTCTCCCTGGTTTGCAGGTGGCCACCTTCTTATGGTGTCCTCACCTGGCAGAGAGAGAGAGAATAAGCTCTTTGGTGTCTCTTTCTTTTTTAAAAAAAAAAAATTTATTTATTTGAGAGAGAGATAGAAAGAGAGACAGAGAGTGGAGGGAGGGGCAGAGGGAGAGAATCTCAAGCAGACTCCCCACCCAGCACAGAGCCCAACATGGGGCTCAATCTCACAACCCTGAGATCATGACCTTAGCCAAAATCAGGAGTCAGATGCTTAACCAGCTGAGCTACCCACACGTCCCTCTAGTGTCTCTTCTTATAAAAACACTAATTTTATCATATAAAGGCCCCACTTTTATGACCTCATTATCTAAATTACTTCCTTAGGAGTTACAGCATTACCATTTGAGTTTGGGAGGACACCAATATTCATCCATAACAGGTGGTTAAACTAAATAATATAATAATTATTATATTATTATTACTATCATTTTAGATAGAGATGTGTGTGGAAATTCTGAGATATTTATTTTAGTAATCTTTGGTTGAGTGCCAATTTGTAGTCAAACTCAAAAATGGCGTCTATTCTTTGGCTCTCTTAAAAAGGATGTGAAAGTACTATGGCCTGCAGTTAATTTATACAATCAAAGATTTTGGTTTCCATTGTATTTTTTAAAATGTGGTAGACAAAAATAAATAAGTAAATAAAATGCTGTAGACATCAATGAGTGCAGAAATAAGTGTACTATTATCAAGAACATATATCTCTCAAGGTCAGATTAAAAGCTGTATTAAGCATTTTCGTTAAGAGATTGATATTGCTGCTTGATGAGGTGAATGAAAGAGCAAAATTCATTGATCAAATTTGCTTTTCAGTACAGCTTCCAAATAGGAATGAGGCTTGGTTGTTATCAAGTTTCCAATGACTGTCCTTAATGTAGTGGTTGTAAAACTAATCAAGTGTAGTGATCCTTCATCTGGAAATTCCTTCATCTAATGGATCTTTAAGTTGTTTGTCCAGACAGGGGTCATTGAATTAAGCTAGTCGTTTTATTGTTGGTGGTATTGTCTAATGGGATGATACAATAGACAAAAAACACTGTAGTTTACCTTCATAGTAAATATACATTATGAATATTTTTTACTTACATACTGCAGTGGGACCACGAGTCCCTCGTTTCCAGCATGAATATTACTTGTCTTCAATCAACAGACTGCAGAGCATACAGTGTTTGCTGAACTAGCTGAGCACTTAAACTTGCAGTATTTCTTAAACTGTAACGTGTAAGTGAACAACCAAAGATACTGTTAAACTGCCCTTTCTAATTTTCAGATCCAGTAGGTGGGGGTGGAGTCCAGAGTGATACTGATGCTGCTGGCCCAGACCACCCTTTGAGGAACAAGGCTTCAAAAGGCCAAAAGCACAATTCTTTTTTTTTTTTTTAAGGTTTTTTTATTTATTTGGGAGAGAGAGAGATGAGCAGAGGGAGGGGCAGATGGAGAGGGAGAGGGACAAGCAGATTCCCTGTTCAGCATGAAACCCTACATGGGGCTCGATCCCAGGACCCCAAGATCATGATCTGAGCCAAAGTCAGACTCTTAACCCACTGAGCCACCCAGGTGCCCCACAGTTATTTTTCCTAAAAATCTGCAAAACGGATATCACTAAAATAACATTGCTATCCTACTCTTTATGGTTGCTTGGGGAATCGATGAGATTACATATATAAAGCAACTGGCACAAAAAGAGTGTAAAAACTATGAAAACTATTAATTGGATAAACAAAGACACTGTCTATTATGATGAATTTTATGTAGCTGAATTTACCTAGGGCAGAGAATTTGAAGGGTTTGTTATGGTAGCATGGGCACGTCAGTAAGAGTTTATTGAAAATATTAAATTCTAGAGATATGAGATTTTTATTTCAAAAGCAGGAGTAAATTCATCATTGGCTTTCACTCATGGTGAGGACAAGGTAAAAGCAGTAATTTCAGCCGGCAAAATTAAAGTTTTGGAAACCAGTGTGGACATTTGTGCAGTAATATGGATTTGACTTGATGAGGCATGCAGGTAATGGTGGAAATAATGAAAAGGTGGAAAGAGGCCAACAGATACTGAGTGCCTCCTCTCGGCCAGGCAACATGCTCTACAGGACACTGGCTGCATGGAAAACCATCTGGGAGACTTTCAGAATGTGTGCACACATATTCAGACTTCACTCTCATTTCTCACCAGAATCTCTGCAGGAAGGTCCAAGCAAATCTTTTTAAAAGCTCTTTACAGCATCTTTTTCTTATGACAGGTATACCAGTTCCCCTGGAGGACTTCTCCCCAGCACTCCTACAAGGAGACAATCACTCTTTTCCTTCTCCACATCTCCTCAAGACTGGCCACCTTCTTGTCATATCTTCCACAGAAGAGAAAAATGGTTACAGCAGATAATCCTGCACTCTGATAACCTGACAGCCTTCTCTTTTTATTCTCAAAAGTCTAGATTGAAAGGAAAAGATATTTTTAAATTAGCCGTGTTTTCTCCTTACCTCTCTGCTCAACCTAATTCCTTTAAGGCAATTAGAATTCTCAGGAGGTGTAGACAAGAAAGAGATGCACACAGTTCAATATTTCAAGATCCTTTCTCACTATAATAAATGGCCTGAGTCAGGGTGTGATTTTAGGACTAACTGAGTCCCAAGTACATATTTATTATTCCTACTATGCCCAGCTGCCAAGTATCGCAAGTTATCTAGGAAAAAGCAATTAAATTAATAATGACTTTTGCTTTTCCTTTTCTAAGACAGAAAAGAAATAAGAGTCAGTATTTCATCTCTCAAGAAATATACCCTGAAATAGGGGAAATATGGTGCCATAATCAGAGTGACATCTTTATCTTGAGCTACGAGGCTCTTGTCACAGATTCCATTTTATCAACATCTCCAACTTCCAAATATTTTTGGTCCAATTCAGATTTTAGAAACTGAACGTCACCCTTTCCAATAGATCTTTCTCTCCCACTTCTGCCATTTCAAGTTTCTCTTATGTCTCTTACCTGACTTGATTGGATCAGATCTCCCTTCTATCAGAGCATAGTTTGTAAAGTTTGCTTCCTTTTAGTTTTCTTGAACAGGAAGGTTGAGTCTACCCAGTTAAAAACCTGTATGCATTAATAGTCCCATCACAACCCTGAATCCTTTTTCAAAACTGGCATTTCCTCAGTATGTATGTTCTCTTAATATACGTTTTTTTATTTTAATTATTTTTTAAAGATTTTATTTATTTATTTTAGAATGAGAGAAAGAGCTCGTGTGAACAGGGGGAGGGGCAGAGAAAGAGGGAGAGAGGGAATCTCAAGCAAATTCCTCACTGAGCACAGAGCCTGACGTGGGGTTCAATCTCACAACCCTGAGATCATGACCTGAGCTGAAACCGAGAGTCAGATACTTAACCAACTGAGCCACCCAGGTGCCCCATTAATATGTGTTCCTTTAAAGTTTTAAATTTAAATTTAGTATTGCATTGCCCTCTGATCTTTTCTTTAAAGCTTCTCTAAAACATGTCTACGATGTTTTCCTGGGAACAATGATTCTCAGCTCCAGCTACACATTAAAATCTTTTTTTTTTTTTTAAGATTTTATTTATTTATTTGACAGAGAGAGACACAGTGAGAAAGGGAACACAAGCAGGGGGAGTGGAAGAGGGAGAAGCAGGTTCCCACGGAGCAGGGAGCCCGATGAGGGTCTCCATCCCGGGACCCCGGGATCATGACCTGAGCCGAAGGCAGATGCTTAACGACTGAGCCACCCAGGCACCCTACACGTTAAAGTCTTTTGAAGCCTGCTGATGTTAAAATCTTTTGAAGGCTGCTGACAGCCCTGCTGGCCTGGATCCGGGAGCCCTGGGAGGAGTTGTTTTCCATCGGACTCTGGACTGTGATCCAAGAGACCCTGGATCTCGATGGGTGAGGCCTCCCTGCCCAGCCCGCCTGGCCTCAGGAGCCATGGCTGCGGAAGCTCTGTCTCCGGACTCTGGCTGTGGACTTCTCCGGCCTGTGGGAGCTCCTCAGCGAGGCCTCAGATGAAAAAAAAAATTGTTGCTTGGACCCAATTCAATTAGAATCTCTGGGGTGACACCATGTGTGGGTTGATTTTTTGAACGTCAGGATTGAGAATTGCTACTTTAGATCACACGTT
This sequence comes from Leptonychotes weddellii, assembly GCF_054177405.1. NCBI lineage: Eukaryota > Metazoa > Chordata > Mammalia > Carnivora > Phocidae > Leptonychotes > Leptonychotes weddellii. The sequence continues at coordinate 33,402,606 of NC_138375.1, read as the reverse complement.
GCTTCAAAAATGTCCCTTCTCTTTTCCCTAAAAAACAAAAACAGAAACAAAAATAGCTGCAGGACATAGGTTTAGCTAAAGGGAGCCCCGGAAGGGCTTGGCGGCTTGGATGCTGGGGATCCCAAGAGAGAAATGTGAAAGTCACAGAAGTGGAGGACATAATTCAACCAAGGTTATTCACTCAGCTACTAGATACTGTATTTATATTCCTCATTTCAGCTAAATCTCGTGAGACTGTAGAAAGTACCTTTTGCTCAAAATCAATCTTTTAGTGGATTGACGATCAATGACTTGTGTTTCTCTGGTCTGCAAGAAGACTGTGGGGAGAAGAGCCAGAGTCAACCATGCCTCAATTGTAGCTTCTCATCCTGTCATTCTCATGGCCCCTGAACTTGCCAGGTAAAGAGGTTCTTTTCAGATTTATTAATGAAGGGCCCAGAATTTCTAGCTAAACTCCTACCACAGGGGCCCCAAGCACAGGAGCATCATGGGGTAGCCTGTGGTTCAGAATTTGAGACTAGGCACCATAAAAACTACTCATCATGACATTGCTCTCCATTTTGAGCTCGTCACTAACCAATACGTGCCTCGGTTTCCTCACAGGTCAAAAGGATGTGGGATCAAGTGCCATACACACCTCAAAGGATTTTGTGAAATGAGACAATCATACAGCTAAGTGTTGGAAAAACTCCCAAGTACAATTCAAATAAAAAAAGAATTTTATCACTGTGATTATTTGTGAATGATAAATTTGGCCCACTTTCTTCTATTTATTGCCAACTTTTTTTTTAATTTATTTTTTTTATTCTTATGTTAATCCCCATACATTACATCATTAGTTTTAGATGAAGTGTTCCATGATTAATTGTTTGCATATAACACCCAGTGTTACATGCAGTACGTGCCCTCTTTAATACCATCACCAGGCTAACCCATCCTCTCACCCCCTTCCCTCTAGAACCCTCAGTTAGTTTCTCAGAGTCCATAGTCTTTCATGGTTTGTCTCCCCCTCCGATTTCCCCCCCTTCATTTTTCCCTTCCTGCTATCTTCTTTTTTTTTTTTAACATATAATGTATTATTTGTTTCAGAGGTACAGGTCTATGATCCAACAGTCTTACACAATTCACAGTGCTCACCATAGCACACCTCCCTAGGAGGTTTATGTGAACTTTATCTAACCTCTTTGCCCACACTTGAAACATGCAATTCTCCATTGCCCGAGTTCTCATTTCAGCAGCTGCCATCAGATGCTTGTCCACTGACTTAAAATCACCCTTGATATTTCTTTGCATGTATTTATTTTCCACTCTTTCCCCGTGGGAAGGGGGACAGGGGAGAGTAAGTAGGAATGTAGCTTGGAGCAGGGAAGAGGGAGGGGTGGAGGGCTGGGAGGGGGGAGGCCAAAGTGGAAGGATGGGAGAGAGGAAGGCAGGACAAAACTGGAGAATGACTTGCTTCCTCTGAGCCTGTTACTTACTAGGAGTGCCCCGTTCCCAGAGGTCCTTAAGGCTAAGGGAAGGAAAACCAGTAGGAAGCATTGCGACAGTGCTGATAGAAAAATCAGTGTTACTCCAACAAGCAGCTGTGTAAATGAGGTAGTGCAAGAAGGACATGATATTAAGTGCTCAGTTCTTCACCTTTTTGGGGGTTCCTCCTCTCCCACTACTACCCATGGCCCAGCTCCAACTCCTGCAAATACTGGCTGCATATTGGATCTACTGTTAGAATTCGCCTCCAATGTTTCATGTTCTCTTTATATTGAAACTCATCTCCTTTATATTGAAAAATCAAATCCAAATCTAAAACATTCTTACACCGAATTTTCTTGTCATCAATCCATGTCTTTATAGCATAATTTTGAATAACAACTGCATAAATTCACACTAGTTTTCTGTTCCATTGTCTCACCGAAGTTGGTTATCAACAGATATAGCTACCTTTAGGAGCTATATAACAAACAGGAGAATTAAATTAGAATTGGGTCTGTAGATGTGAAGGAGTAAAATCTGTCTGGAACTGAAAGACGAAAAATCAGCTTGGATTGAAACATAAAAAAGCACTGTTGCTGTGAATCAGGCTGGGAGGACAGACACAGATAAAGCCAACTGCAAAGAACAGGAAACGTTCTTTCCAAGGTCATGCAGCCCCTATAAACTGCAATCATGACCTCCTCTTTGTGCAACCAGTGCTTGGTTACCAATGAGGCCCTAGGCCCTGCTTTGCTATCCCCACCCATCTATTACTGGGGATACCCTGTTGCTGTACCACCCTCACCTCATGACAGTACCCAGTCCCTAGTAATCCCTGCTTCTCCTAATCCTGCTGCAAAAACAGCATCCAACCCAGCACTGGTTTCCTTTCCCTTAGAGCTTCCTCAGAATCCTTCAGCAGGAAACCAAGCCTTTCAAAGGACAGGGCCATCCCCATCACCCACCCACCTCGCTCTGAAGACTGCCATCCACAGTTCTTCTGGAAAGTGCTTTCTTGCTTGCAAGTCAATAAACATGATTTTGTGAAAGTACAGGTTTGAGCTTGGTAGACTTTGGCTGGTTGAGCTTTAACAGAAATCAAGCAGAATTTGGAAAGTTTTAATGATTTTTCTTGGAGACTTGGCTTACAGTTTGGAAGTAAGATTTCCCAAAAGCTAGGATTTTTTTTTTTTTTGGTGGTATGTAATTTGTAAGAAAAAATGTCTTTTAAAAAGATCAAAATCCTTTGAGACATGATTAAATAAATATCTGAGGTTTCATGACTTCATCCCAAACCGACAACTTTCAATAATAAATAATAAAAATTTTCATTAATGGAGACATAACTTTTCTAACAGTCTTGACAGTTTGGCTAAGAAGGAATAAAGTTCCATCTAGTGTTTGATTTAATTTTTTAACAAGTTGAATTAACTCTGGGGTTTCTCTTCTCTAGAAAGCCTTGGATCTCCTCGGCAAACACCCAGTATGAACATTATTTGCCTTCACTCTTCAAACAGGTCCCATGCTGTATATATTTGATTTAGATGTGTGTTCCAGGTATGGCCTATTTCTGACATATCTATATTATTCCACAATTTGTTTGTATACACTTATATTTCAGCTTTATGCACTATAACTTCAAAATACACTTTACATCCGGTGGGAAAATCCGTCCCCATGTTCTATTGCTTTTTCAAAACAGTCTAAATTATTCTACCAAGTACATTTTGTTAAAAATTGGTTCAATTCCAAAAGAAAATTATGTTAGAAACGTTCCCCATTTTAACTATCAAAAAATGACATTAAATTTCTAAATTAATTCTGACATCTTTGAATTTGCTTTCTCAAGACTTAGTATGTATCTTCTCTTTTCCAAATATTATGTTGTTTCTCAGCAAAGTTCTTTTTTTAAAGATATGTATATAATATTTTTACTATTTTAAATGCAAAATGTATTATTTTTCTTTAATGAAGAAAATACACATGATAGAAAATTTGGAAAGTACAAAAAATACATTATCATAGTCCTCATGCTCCTATTAGGCCATAATATCAACAATGTTCAGTGTTTTACAATCATATAGTTTTTCTTTTTTTTTTAATTTTATTTCTTTATTTGAGATCTAGAGAGAGCATGAGAGAGAGTGAGCATGATCTAGGGGAGGGGCAGGGGAAGAGGGAGAAGCAGACTGCCTGCTGAGCAGAGAGACCTACTCAGTGCTGGATCCCAGAGACCCCAGGATCATGACTGGATCCTAGCTGAAGGCAGATGTTTAACTGACTGAGCTACCCAGGTGCCCCAAATTCATATATATTTTCGCATTTGTATTAAGTTAGTGTTTGACCGCATTATTCAATTATTAATTTCATTAGTATTTACAAACGTCCTTAGATTTTCTAGATGATCATATTATTACCTAAAAAGATTAATAATTCTATCCCAGCTTCTTAAGAAGTTCTACTTTCTATTCCTATTTCATGTGTGGTGGGCAGAAAATGGCCTCTCAAAGATGTCTATGTCCTAATCACTGGAACCGGGGAATATGTTATGTACATGGCAAAAGGAAATTAAGGTTGCAGATGGAATCAAGGTGCTAATCAGCTCACCTTAAAAGAAGGAAATTATCCTGATGGCCCTGATCTAATCACATGAGTCCTTAAGGCAAAAAATCTTTCTCAGCTTCAGTCTGAAAAGGATGTGGTGACAAAAGGTCGGAGAGATGAGCCATTCGAAGGATTCCATCCTTCGCTGGCTGTGGAGACTGAGGAAGGGAGCTGTGAGCCCAAGTGCGGGGGTGGCCTCTAAAAGCTGGAAACGCTTCCTCCCCTGGAGCCTCCAGAAAAGAATGCAGCCTTGACTACACCTTGATCTCACCCAGAGAGATTCCTGTCAGACTTCTGATTTACAGAACTGTAGGATAACGCATCTATGTTTTATGCTACTAAGTTTGTGACACTCTGCTGCTAAAGCAATAGAAAGCTAATGCATATGTCTTCTAACATTGATCTGAACAATATTAAATAATAATGTTTCAGATTTGGGGTAGAGAAAGAGATATTTGAGTTGAAAAAAACAAACGAGGCTGTCTTCTCTCAGCAAATGATGTAGGAATTCTCTTCTACTTCATTATATTTAATTAAATTTCTAACCTAGTTTTATTGATCTGGTTTCTAATGATACATCTTAATGCTTCATATTTCATCTCTCTGGTTTACTATTTTTATGTATTAATTTCTTGAAGTACTGTTTTCAAAGGATTATACAAGATTTTTCTTCATTCATTTTTTTTTTAAAGATTTTATTTATTTATTTGAGAGAGAGAATGAGAGACAGAGAGCACGAGAGGGAAGAGGGTCAGAGGGAGAAGCAGACCTCCCGCCGAGCAGGGAGCCCGACGCGGGACTCGATCCCGGGACTCCAGGATCATGACCTGAGCCGGAGGCAGTCGCTTAACCAACTGAGCCACCCAGGCGCCCTTCATTCATTTTTAAAGAAACTTTTTGTCGGCATCTTTTCTAAGTGGGTTCTTATTTGAAATATGTGATCCCCTAAATTATTGGCCCCTTCTGGTACTTCTGCTATCATATCTCTCTGTATTTACTATGACAAGAGTCAGGTCTTATGTACGTATTTTCATCTCTTAACTTTTGTCACCCTTAAGTTGTATTTCTAAAATTAGAATTTAGTCATGGGTAGAGTGAGTAGGCTCTTGTCTACTTAGTAGCCCTTCCTCATCCTTTTTGGAATAGCACACTGCCCCAAGACTGTAAATCACCATGGCCCACCCCTTCCTAACTAACAGGGAGTAAATAAACTAAGATTCTCTCTCTCCTTGGAATCTGAATCTTGAACAGAATGGCATGGTGTTCTTGAAGTTGAGTTACTGGCACTCAAAAGTCACTGAATTTCTGGCTGAGATGCCAAAAGCTGTTGTAGTTCTATTGTTTTCTGAGGCTTGGCTATCCTGTTTTTCCTTCTGTTGTGTAAGCTAAGCAATATCCTTTTAAATACTTTTATTTACTTTTATTTTTTTTTTAAGATTTTATTTATTTATTCATGAGAGACAGAGAGAGAGAGGCAGAGGGAGAAGCAGGCTCCCAAGGAGCAGGGAGCCCAATGCGGGACTCGATTCCAGGACCCTGGGATCATGACCTGAGCCGAAGGCAGACGCTTAACCATCTGAGCCACCCAGGTGCCCACTTTTATTTACTTTTACCAGAGGCATTTTCTAATTTTTTCAACCAAAGGCCTCCGACTGATAACACAGGTGACTTTGGGCAAGATGATATATAACTTTGACACCTATTTCTGGATGTAATGGATTAGTGCAAAAAATGTTTCCTTGAATGCTATCTTAGTTAAGAATCTTTTGGTTCTAGTGTAAGACTGGAAACAATAAGAAGAAGGAAAATATGCCAAATTAGTATAAAAAGGTATTAGAGTAAGAACAAATTCTAGTGGGATCTCCCCAGTGATTCTAGTGTTGTCAAATGTGCCTTCCAATTAACTCCTGTATTCTCGCAGAGTAAGACTGCTCAATGGAGGTTGGAGTGAGATTAATGGAATGGTCTACCTTTTGTTTCCTATTTTACAGTAAGGACGTCAGCAAACTCTTCCCAAGTCAGTCCTATGCGACTCTCAAATTAAATAAGAGGCTCTAGCAGCCATGTCTGTGTCAACTCACTCCAGAACCTTGATTGCTGAATGGTGACATATGATTGAGGGTGACTTCCACATAATGTAGTTTAATCGTCCATATGGCAAATAAGGGCAAGACATCCAATGGCAAGGAAATGAGTGACAATGAGGGCAGCCCTAGGGGGAAAAGCCAGAATGGCATATTGGCATCGGACATGCTAAGTAATAGACATTAGGAAATAAATGAGATTTATAGTGGGTTTGTTACGTTGAGTTCTTTTAGACAAAAGAACCTCTCTCTCAACCATTAGAATGCCTGCAATCTTGCCCCCCACCTTGAACGCTTATAAACCTGAGTTGTAAATCCCTTTTACTGAGATTAATCTACGGGAGAAAAGTTTCAGAGATAAGAAACCAATGGATATACAACTTCATTTATCATGAAGGGAGAATAAAAGAAATTACTCAGGTATCTCTGCAAATCTAAGGAAAGATCAGAATACCTAGTTGTAAGATTAACATAACATAATAAAATAAAATTAAAAAAAAAAAAAAAGAACGTCTGAAACCAGCATAGCTTAGAGAAAGTGAGCAACAGGAGTTCATGTACCTCTCTTCCGTAGTTCTACCGCAAATTCAATTTAATTCACAAAGCTAGAGTTAAATATGTGAGAAATGAATGTGAAAGGGCTTTGAAACAACAATCCTACCACAGGACTCTTATAGCTGTAACACTTTCTAGTTTCAATGTTTCCTCTTTCCTTCCTTGTATTTCCTTTTTTCCCATGTAAACTCCATTACTCTTTGATTTTCATTCTGTCTTTTGTTTTTCTTTAAGACTTAGGTCATTCAATTGTATTCTGTAATTTTGAAAATTAAATCTTGCACTTAATTTTTTCTCTCGGAATTTTTATACTTTAAATTATTTTATTATTCTCCAAAATTTTAAAGATAACAAATATAGTTTCCTCTCTGGTGTTATCTTTCCTTTCTATACATGATAGATGAAGTGTAAAAGTAAGTTACAAAAACTAGGGTGAGGATCTCTTATTTTTATAAAAATAATGTGTATATATAATAAAATTATACACCAAGGTCTACATCTAAGTACCACTTTCCAAAAAAATGTAAATGTAAGAGGAACTGAGTAAGTAAAGTGACCCCACAAGGAAGCAGTCAACCAAATTCAGAATGTGGGAAATTGTTCAGAAGAATGGACTTAATTTCTTCAATAATAAATGCCATAAAACTTGGTGGAGGGAGAAGCAATTGATTATAAAATTAAAAATTTGGTTTGTCACAGAATCCTCATAGGTATCCCCATTTGGAAAAAAGCAACAACTATTAAAACACACTTTCGAGAAAATCAAGGAAATTATATTAAGAAATAAGTGTTAACTTCATTATGTGTGATAACAGCATTGTGGTTGTATTTTTTTATTTATTTTATTAATTTTTTATTTTAAGTTTTTATTTTAGTTCCAGTATAGTTAACATATAGTGTTATATTAGTTTCAGGTGTACAATATAGTGATTCAACACTTCCATACATCACCCGGTGCTCATCACAACAAGTGCCCTCCTTCATCCCCATCCCTATTTTATCCATCCCCCCACACACCTCCCCTCTGGTAACTATTAGTTTGTTCTCCTCAATTAGAGTCTGTTTCTTGGTTTGTCTCTCTCTCTCTTTTTTCCCTCAGCTCATTTGTTTTGTTTCTTAAATTCCACATGAGTGAAATCATGTAGTATTTGTCTTTCTCTGACTTATTTCACTTAGCATTATACTCTCTAGCTCCATCCATGTCATTGCAAATGGCAAGATTTCATTCTTTTATATGGCTGAATAATATTCCATCTCATATCTATCTATCTATCTATCTATCTATCTATCTATCTATCTATCACATTTTTTTATCCACTCATCAATCAATGGTCACTTGGGCGGCTTCCATAATTTGGCTGTTGTAAATAATGCTGCAATAAACATAATGGGTGTGTGTATCCCTTTGAAATCATTTTTTTGTATTCCCTGGGTAAATATCCTAGAGTGTGATTGCTGCATCCTAGGGTACTTTTGTTTTAACTTTTTGGGGAACCTCCACACTGTTTTCCAGGGTGGCTACACCAGTTTGCATTCCCATCAACAGTGCATGAATGTTCCTTTTCTCTACATCCTCGCCAACACCTGGCATTTCTTGTATTTTGGATTTTAGCCATTCTGACAGGTGTGAGGTGATATCTTATTGTATTTTTTTAAAGCCTATCTTTTAGGGCTGCACACAGAAGTATTTTCTGGTAAAATGTTATGATGGGTGGAATTTGATTTAAAATATTCCAGTACCACTTGTCAAAACTGTGTATTGGGATGGGGAGGGGCCCTAGAAGGCAAGACTGAGAGAATGTTGATGATTGTTGCCCATGGATGATGGGGACAAGGAGATACATTAATGCTCTCTCTGTACTTTTATAAATGTTGAAAATTTCCATAGTAAGGGTGGTGAGGTTATAGGTAATTTATCTTTCCTTTTCAGTATTTTCTGGTTTTTTTTTTTACTGTAATTTTAAGTGTTAGTTGTACAAGAAAATTTTATATTTTAAAATATGTCTTATATTTTATATGTATTCCTATTTCTAATGCAATTCGTTCATCCTTTATGTGCTGCTACCAATTTTTCGAGTTTTGAGAAATGAATTTTTGACATTTTCAGGAAAAGTGTCATCTTCCACCGCAAAGGCAGTTTTGAAGTTCAGTTGAGATCACATTTCTGAAAATACAGTATAGCCATCACAGTATTATCCAAATGTACTTTAAATTGTTTTAACTTGCTTCTTGCTTTCCTTTTTTGTTATTATAATCTAGACCGTTAACACACATATACAATCACATGGACTTTCATCTTATATTCCAGCAGATTGTTTACTATTATTTGGCTTCAGTAGTTGCTTTACTTACTTCTGGTTCTATTCTCTTTTCCCAAGATGCAAATTAAATCTTTTTTTTTTTTTTTTTAGTTTCAAAGGTAAAGTTTAGTGATTCATCAGTTGGATATAACACCCAGCGCTCATTCCTTCACGTGCCCTCCTTAATGTCCATCACCCAGTTACCCCATCCCCCATCCACCTCCCCTCCAGCAACCCTCAGTTTATTTCCTATGATTAAGAGTCTCTTATGGTTGTCTCCCTCTCTGATTTTGTCTTGTTTTATTTTTTCCTCTCTTCCCCTATGATCCTCTGTTTTGTTTCTTAAATTCCACATATGAGTGAAATCATAGGATAATTGTCCTCTGATTGACTTATTTTGCTTAACATAGTACCCTCTAGTTAAATCTCCTTTGAATAACTGCTATGTGCAGGGTAATTATCCTCAGGTAACTCTTCATATTCCTCTTACGAGTATGCCCATTAAAGGGGCGCCTGGGTGGCTCAGTCCGTTAGGCTTCTGACTCTTGGTTTCCACTTGGGTTGTGATCTGAGGATGGAGGGAATCGCGAGCCCCATGTCAGGCTCGACGCTCAGTGTGGATTGGGATTGGGATTCTCTCTCTCTCTCTCTCCCTCTGCCCCCCCACTTCGCTCGCCCACAGGCACTCTCTATCTCTACAGTAAAAAAAAAAAAATGAAATCTTTAAATTAAAAAAAAAGAGTATGCCCATTAGAAATTCTCATGTTCTCCTCTCAAAATAAACTACCACATTCTCAGGAGGTAAATGTAGAATATCTTGGAGCATGGAAATCCTGAAATAATGCTAATAATAAAAGCCACAGTAGTAATTCCCTTTCCCCTCCACTCTGTTCAATTTCTCTCCTGCTTCTTCCACTTGGGTGGGGCCCTATTGTTATTGCCCAGCTCCCATGCTCCTGGTTCTTCTCGGCCTCATGGTCCATTTCATTGGGACTGTTCATCTTACTTCTTTGATTCTTTCCTCTATTGATTTATCCATACACTTTCTTCCTCTCTCTGCCTTTCTATTATTGGTATTAGACAAAACTTCTTTGCTAAAAAAGGACTGTCATTTAGCTGCTCTTTGCTTTACGCACACCCTTTCATAGCAGTCGTGTTGTCTTCCTTCAAGCCAGCTCTATCCCCAGAAATCCATTGTCTTTGTTTTCTGGCTCGTTTCTGAGCCTTGGCTCACTCTGCTACACACTCTCCTGTGGCCGTCTTTGTTTTTTTGTTTTTTTTTTTAAACAGTCATTGGAGCAGAAGTAGTCAATTTATTTCTTTAGATTCCCATTTTATTTATCGGCTTGAGATTGGCCTGATTGTGTCCCTCTCAATTTTGTTAGGACCAGTTACTTAGAACCCATAGAGCCCACAAGGGGACTCTTGGGGATTGTGAGTCCAACTCCTTCATTGTAATGATGAGAAACCACAAGCCCATGCTTCCTGATTTTTGGTCCAGGGCCGGAGCTCTTTTCCTGACACTTTAATTCATCATTCACTTTAATAGTCATATTTTATATTTGCATAATACTATTGTCCTCACAATGGGCTGTCCCATCTATCCTTTCATTGGCTTACACTTTAAAAGCCATTCTTGACCACTAACTCCTCACTCATCACAGTAGCCACAACCTTGGGGTATTCCTGCCCTGTGTCTCTACTTTCCTGTTCTGGGCCCTTGGATAATCGCACAGAATCTTGCACTGTGAGTTCTCTAATACTTTCTCACTCTCTGGAGAACAAACTTTGTTAAAAGCTCTATTATCGTGGTAATACTTGCCTTCAGTCCCATCTGGAACCATTAAAAATGTGCATAATATATATCTTGTAAATATTATCTTAATAAACATCACTTGTGGGGAGGGGAAGTAAATGAATAAAAGAAGGGTGTACTTCTTCCCAAACAAACCCTCCAAGAACCTCCTGGAAAGAATAAAATGAAGGAGGTTCACTTCAACACCAAAAGCAAAACCGCCAAGGTACTCCTAGTTAGAACCTTTCTGTAGCACTAGCGTTTTCTAAACCTTTTGACAGGTTTTTCTCTTTTGTTTCTTTTTTATCTCTTTTTTCCTTCTCTGGGATGCCCCATTCTAGCCTACACATAGTT
>NC_138375.1:33310838-33390944 GCF_054177405.1 Leptonychotes weddellii | reverse complement strand
GCTGAATAAGTGTGTCTTTTAAAAATAATAATAATAAAAAAATAAAAATAAACCAATTTGGGCTTAATAAGACTAGGGAAACAAAGTGGGTTTATATATGCAAGAACAAGAATTTCCTTTAAAATCAAACAAAGAAGTCATATTTGAAATTACCACTAGAGGGCAGAAAATGGGGAAAAGGAGAATAAGAGCGGGCAGGTTTCTAGAGTCAGAATTTTCAAGCTCTTGGAACCTCTGAAAACAACTGTAATAATAACAAGAGTTAATATTTATAAAGTGCCTACTATGTGCTGCCCAATTTTTAAAATTTCCATTTTGTAAATGGGGAAATGGGTTAAATAACTTGTTCAAGGTCATATAATAAGTGAAAGGTAGCACTGGATTCAAATCCAGACAATTTGACCTCAAAGTCTTTACATGGAATCACAACCTCTTTCCATGGATGACAGTCTCTTTCATTTGGGTATACTCTATTAAAAAGAAAAGTGTGTATAATCATCCTCTGAACTGTGAGAGAAAGCAAGATAAATGTTCTAACTTGCTTCTACTGTGTTACCTGACAAACTAGGAATTTTGTGGGTGGTCTCATATACACACATTGGAAAACAAAAGTCTAAAAGTGTGTTTTATTAATGCTGCAAAGTGCCAACACTATGAAGTTTTCTGAGTCATCTAAACTAACAAGCAGGACCTGTGATGGTATCATTATTAACAGTATAAAGGGGAGGTTAAGCCCACAATGAAAGAGGAGCTGCATTAACCCAACAGGAGACCAGAGGCCCCAGCTTGTCCCTCAGCCACATTTGTGCCATGAGGAGGAGGGGTGCAAATTAAAATAGAATGGGTGAGTCTTGATTGTTAAGACACAAACTCTCTAAAAAAAACAAAAACAAACAACAACAACAACAAAAACACAAGCTCTCTGCACTCCGTCCCATTTCTAAACTCACCAGTTGAGCACAAGGTGGAACCTGAATTTGGCCCCCTGCCTCGGCACATATAACTAGCTGAGGTAGCTCATACTCTAATACCAGCGCCCAGGAAAAAATCAGGAGACTGTCATTTCACTGCTATCAAAGAAAAGCAGCAAACTGAAAATCAAAGTCAGCAGGATTAATAGACCGGACAGAATAAGGGTCTAAAATATGCATGATTAATATTTTCAAGGAGATGCTATTTTATTTTTAATCAAAATTCAATCAGACATTTTTGGAAGAACTTAGTAATTTTATTTAAAAATATATACAGAAGAATAAAGGCTCATGAATACTTCAGGCATTTTTATTTTTAAGAAAGAAAAGAATAAAAACACATCCTGCTAGGTATGACATAGTACAAAGCCGTATTACTAATAATAAAAATTGTGGTAGTTATCACAAATAAATTATAAAGCATAAAGCAGAGCTCAGGAATATATATATGCACACACTATTATAAGCACATATATAAATGTGTTGTATGGTATAGCTGAACTGTAAGGGTGAGTGCAGAAAAGTCGGATTGTCTGGTAGATGGCATTGGGAAAATGATAGAAATCCAAAAAATTACATTGGAGCCATAACTTATATCATAAATAAGATACTCCAGAAACAGTAAACATGATAATAAAAAGTAAAATTACAGAACGAAAAAAATTTAGGAGAATATATGTGTTACCCTGGAGTAGTGGAAAATCATATTGATTAAAACTCTAGGACGACAAACCACAAAGGAAAGAAAAAAAAGAGAGACAGAGAGAGAGAGAAACAGGGAGAGAATAAGGATTTAACTACAGTAAATTAAAAAGCTACTTTAATGGACAAAAACGACAAAGTTAATAAATGGTTGATAATCTGGGAGAAGATATTTGCAATGAGTAAAATAAACAAAGGGTCAGCATCTAGAATATGCCAAGAATTCCTAAAAATCAAGATGGAAAAGATAAGAAATCCAGTTTAAAAAAAGGGGCAATGAAGAATAATAGACAATTTCCACCCAGAGAAAACTACCTGGCTAAGAACTCTGGGGAGAGTTGCTCAGTTTCCCTTATAAGCAAAGACAGGCAAATGAAATTAACCATGAGATAGGACTTTACTCCCATTAGTTTGGCAAAGTGTTGAGAGCTGGACACCATCAAGTATTGGTAAAGCAGTGGGAAAGGGGGTATAAATGTGTAACCACTGCAGAGAGCAAGGTGACTTTATAGAGTAGAATTACTGTGTACAATTTGTATGTTAATTGTATTTCAATTAAAAAAAAATTAACAAACAAACCCTAAAACCATGTATAACTTATGCCCTGGTGATTCCACGCCTGGGTGTTTCCCAGAGAACCTTCTATACAGATCCATAAGGTGACAGATATGAAGACATGTGTCCATTACTGCATTGTTTCGAAAGCAAGAAATAAGTTAAACCTTGCTGTTCTTGCTAAGAGGATGAATAAGAAAGATGGTACAGGAGACTAGGAATACTAGTGTCGCGGATAGAAGCATTGAGCTAGATGCATTTGAAGAACATGGAGAGATTTTAAAAATAATGTTGACTGAAAAAAGTAAAAAACAACCAGACTGATAGAATACAGTCTTTTAGTTAAATTCAAGACACCTGTGCTCCCAACATACAATTTGCAGAGTACAGGTAAAACTTGTTTTATTGGGCTTCGCTTCATTGTGCTTTGCAGATATTGCAGTTTTTATAAACTGAAGGTTTGTGGAAACCTTTGTGTCCAGCAAGTCTATCCAACAGATCCAGCAGCATTTGCTCACTTCATATCTCTGTGTCACATTTTGGTGATTCTCATAATATTTCACTTTTTCATTATTATAATGAAAATTTTGAAAAACAAATTGAAAAATTTGTATGGTGATCTGTGATCACTGATTATGACTCCCTGAAAACTCAGAGGATGGTTAGCTTTTTTGTTGTTGTTGTTTAACAATAGAGTATTTTTAAATTAAGGCATATACATTTTTTAAGACAGAATGCTATTGCACACTTAATAGATACGGTATAGTGTAAACATAATTTTATATGCACTGAGAAAGCAAAAAAAATTCATTTACTTGCTTTATCGAGGTGGTGTGCCGTGGAACCCTCAATATGTCCCAGGTGTGCCTGCATAGGGGTGGAAACTGTTTTCCCCCTCCCTGTCTTAGTTTTATTGACTGGGGCCCTAGACATTAGACTAACAAAAGACAGAATAACAAGGGAAAAACAGAAGTTATTAACCTGTGCATCCTGTATACTTAGGGGAACAGCCAGTGATGAGTGACTTGAAAGAGGTTTGTTAGCTCTGTGACGAAGGACCCTGGACTTTTTGCAGGATACCCTTGTCAACAAGATCCAAGGCAAAAAGTGTAACATGGTTTCAGTCTGTCCACTCCGGGTTCTGGCTTGTGCTTATGGGTTCCGGCTGTCCCTTGGTCTCCACCACTTTACATCCATCTTCCCTTCTTGACTGCCTGCCTAGTGTGCTTCATGCTCCAGCATTAGAAGCAGCCAAAATCACCTTGCCAAAGGTGCTTAACTGGCTCCCACAATTGCCCAGTTCTCTGTAGCAAATTATATATATGTGCCTCCTAGTGATTCTGCTTTTCTGGTTGAATGGATACAATTACTGTCTATTTAAGTTTTTATTATTTTCTTTTCAAAATTTTTTGTTTGTTTACTTATTTATAGAGGTGGGGGGGGCAGAGGGAGAGGGAGAATCTTTCTTTTTCTTTTTTTAGATTTTATTTATTTATTTGAGAGAGAGAGAGAGAATGAGAGACAGAGAGCATGAGAGGGAGGAGGGTCAGAGGGAGAAGCAGACTCCCTGCCAAGCAGGGAGCCCGATGCGGGACTCCATCCTGGGACTCCAGGATCATGACCCGAGCCGAAGGCAGTAGCTTAACCAACTGAGCCACCCAGGCGCCCGAGAGGGAGAATCTTTAAGCAGACTGCCCGCTGAGTGCATGGCCGGATGCAGGGCTGGAGCTCACAACCCTGAGATCATGACCTGAGTTGAAACCAAGAGTTGGATGCTTAACCAACTGAGCCACCCAGGCACCCCAAAGTTTTTTTATATTCAAATTTAATTTTGAAATAATTCACACACAGACATATGCACACACTGATATACTGATTTATGAAGAAGACATTACTGATCCACTTGATGCTGGTGCCCTTTTGCTCCCATCAATACTGCATTTGCATTGCTCTCTCTCTCAGGTAACCACTCTCTCTCTTAGGTAACCATTATTCTGAATTTTATGCTTATCATTCCTTTGCTTTTCTTAACGTTCTAATGTATACATTATTAATTTTGTACATTTTTGAACTTTAAATAAATGGCATAAAATTAGACCACCATATGACAGTGATGACTTATAAAAATTATTTTCTTAAATCTGTGTATCTTTTGTTAAAAAATATTATCTAGATAGGCATCTTCCATCCCATACTGTATGTTTCCCTTGTTCAATCTGATTACATGGATTTTAGACCATCAACCTAGACTGTTGACATTCATTTGGATCTTGGTTCAGCTGTCTAGCATATTACATTTCCCACCTGCTGTGTTTCTTTCCCTCAAGTCTTGCTGAGAATATTTTCTATGTTTCCATTCAAATTATAAAAATATTAGGAGAGTTTCAAAAACAGAGTGCAGACACACATTACTATTAGCTTCACCCTAGTATGGTCTTCTAGCTCAATTCATATGTCGCTTTGCTGTGTTAACAAAGTGTTCTTAGCATCATTCTTATCATACTTGCTATAATTGTTTATTTACTTATCACTCTCAACAGCTAGACAGTAATATCCTTGGTGAAGGGACAAAGACTAATTCCATTTGTATTTTCTGTGCAAATCACAATACTTGGTACTAAATAGACACTCAGTAATTAAATTATCTACTGAATGTTCCAGTTTCATTTAGAAGGACAAATAGGAATTCAAGAAATGAATAAGGTGGGAAAAGGTGTTTTAAGCAGTAGAAGCAATTAAGGGTCAGGGTAAATTGAACAAAATTAGGGATAAGCTTAGTACTGTCAAATTTCCTGTAAGGAATTTATATTACAGAAACATAAATAGGCAAATAAGCCAATGATCAGACTAGGCCTTCTGCTGAAGCATCTCCAGAAGTTTCAATAACATACAACAGGAAAATGAAAGTGGGGACCACTGATTCTTGAAAGAAATGTCTTTATTTAAAAGGCATAAAATGGGGGGTTGCCTTTTCTGGTCTTACATTTGGTTTTGAATAGTTTGGTATAACTTTTTTTTTTAAAGATTTTATTTATTTATTGACAGAGAGAGACACAGCAAGAGAGGGAACACAAGCAGGGGGAGTGGGAGAGGGAGAAGCAGGCTTCCCGCTGAGCAGGGAGCCCCGATGCAGGGGCTCGATCCCAGGATCCTGGGATCATGACCTGAGTGAGCCAAAGGCAGATGCTTAACAACTGAGCCACCCAGGCGCCCCTGAATAGTTTGGTATAACTTTTAAATGAGCTGGATAAACTGTCATGTTTTTCAGTTGAAAAAGAAACTCAGAGCTATTTGAATATTTGCTTTTGTTCACTTAAACAAGGATTTTTTGACACTTATTTCTTCTTTTTTATTTTGTTTCTCTCTTCTATCTTGCACCAATGGTTTTTGTTCCTGTAATATGCTTGAAGGGCAGGAGAGAGACAGAGGAAGGAAAGTAGGGTGGGGAAGTGGAAAATGGAGGGAGAAAGGGGGAGAGGGATGGGCAGAAGGAAAAGATTTATAGGTTTTCCTCTCAAAGATTCTGATTCAGTGGACTGAATTGGATGGTACTGTAAAACTGAATTTGGAGACATTTCCAGAATTGATGGTGATGTGCAACTAGGTTTGAGAACCATCATCTAAGGGATAAGGTAATGTGTTGACAAACAAATGAACACGCAATCACAAAAAAATCATCTGAGTCTAGTGTAAGCCAGTGATCAACTATTAGGATATTAGTAATGCCTATCGTTGGAACTGCATCAGCAAATGTCTGTTCTGGTTCTGTCTCTGGATCACATTTTACTGCTCTCCCCTTGGGTCACCTGTAAATCAAACACTAGTAAATTTTCTGAGTTGACCCATGTTCAAAAAACTGACCATTTCCTTGAAAAGATGTTGACATCTTAATTTCAGAGTTCCTCAATGGTTTTATTTGAAATTAGAACAATTTTGAGAGTAAGAACTTCCAAATTCTATTTCTATTGATTAATTTCTCCTCTGTATTAATTAGATTATAGGCTTATAATTTCAATGGTATACATGAAAGAACTATATTAACAAGTGTTGCTTGTAAGAAAGAGCAAATTGTCGAGGCTGGAAAATTATGGGCGGTAATGGCAGAAAGAATCTCTCCTAAGGGGGGAAAAACAAAACCCTGAAAATTGGAAGCTCGTGTCCATTCAGCTTATTCTCACAACAAGAATCACCTGGAATATTGTTCCAAATTATTCCATAACAAAAGTTTAAAGATAAAAAATGTCTAAGAAAAATAACTACATAGAATCTGAAGTCATAAAAAATTTCAAAGTCAATGCTGACTTGAATACAATATAGAAGTGTTAAAGGAGAACACTGTATATCCAGAGTCCTGATTTTTAAACCAAATTAACTACAATTGGTTGCAGTGTTAAAATTGTACTTTCTTGCATTGGCTATATTTTGAGACACCTTTATTTTCAGTGGTTTAAAATTATTTTCCAGTAAAATACTTTAACAAATCAACCACTGCTTCACTAACATGCAGTTTTCAAACTACAGTGCATTTTTTGTTTTGCCTTTTTTTAATATAGAGTTTGATTTGAGAATGAGAGGGATTGAAATAAGCTCAGGTTCGAACCTAGACTGGGAAAATTAGAGTTAAATGGAACAGTCACTGTTATTTGACAGGATTCTGTGGTTATTCTAACAACACTAGTCAGTTCACATCCAAAAAAGTTCTGGTAACTTATAAGTTGTATGTATAGTTCCATATTTGAAAAAGTAATACACATTACATTTTGCTTTTTCATAAAGAATTTGTACTTCCAGTCAAATATTTCTGACTTTTCCAACCACATTTTTGGGGATACAGACTTAACTAAAAATTTTGTCATATATATGAGTTTGAAATAATATATCTGAGTATATATGTTATGTGCATACCTATATAGGTGTGTATGTATATCTAGATATCTGCATCTAGTTATACAGATATGTGTGCGTATGTGTGTGTGTGTATGAGATTTAAAATGAAGTTATGTATTTTAAGGACATATCATATGCTTCCATTCCAAGAGGGCACTACTGTTTTGTTAACTGAGAATCTCTGAATAGTCTTTCCCGCAAACAAAATAGGCAAAATACTTTTAAAGTGTTTTATATGACCAATGGGAGATGTTATATAGAGAACAAGAAATAATACTAAAAGCTGTGTTCTAATAGTATGAAATCACTATAATATAGTACAATGTTGATGAAATTCAAATTTTAGAAAAACATTTGGCTCTTGGTGTCAAGTACACAATACCCCTGAGTGCAGAGATGCTAAGTGAGTCTAGTACTCATTCTACTGGAAATGTATACAAAGTTAGTGGAATAGCTGAAATCATGGAAGAAAGTGAATTCCACCTAGGTCATTCTTTAGTAATTAACTGGCAAGGGTTTATCTTCTCTTCCACTCTTCTCTTCCTTTGTGTATAGATGTTACCTTTTCTTCCTGTTTATAAACTTGAGTGGATTACAGAGCAGTGAAACTGAAGGCCAGGTGTCTAGAATTTCAGTTCCTTGAGGAGCAATATCTGATCTCACATCCTCCACTTCAAAGGGAATGGCTTTGTTGAAATACGAAACACAGGTAGTGTTGGGTCACCAGTGGGCATAATCAGTTATTTGAAAGTACTCTAGAGATTGCCAAATATTATCGCTTTTAAAGTAAACTGGGGCTGGGGTGCCTGGCTGGCTCAGTTGGTGGAGCATGCGACTCTGGATCTTGAGGTTGTTCGAGCCCCATGTTGGGTAGAGAGATGACTTAAAAAATAAAATCTTGAAAAATAAATAAATAGAGTGAGATAGGGGCTAATTAAAAATTTTTTTGCTATATATTCATAGGACAATTTCTGACAATATTCTAAAGTAAAATGTTTGCTTAACTTTAAATATGTTATCTTTACAGTTTCTAAAGTTTTATTATGTTATATAATCTTTATTGAAAACAAAATATTTTGTAAAGAAACAACAGTATTTTTTATAGATAATACACATAATAATTGTAAACTGAAGATGAATTTTTGCCCTGCCAACCTATGAGGAATTTAGTCTTCCAAAATGCATTTATTTTCAGTTTTAGAGAAAAAGTTGAATAAGTACATGAATGTGTGTGTGCACGCATGTGCGTGCACGTGTCTATACCTGGATCCAAAATGTCTGTTTTTTTAGTACTCATGACATGAATCATTCATCAGTATATTTACCTCTATTCATGAGTAACTTTTTTTTTTTTTAAATATTTTATTTATTTATTTGAGAAAGAGAATGAGAGATAGCACCAGAGGGAAGAGGGTCAGAGGGAGAAGCAGACCCCTTGCTGAGCAGGGAGCCCGATGCGGGACTCGATCCAGAGACTCGCCCGATGCGGGACTCGATCCAGGGACTCCAGGATCATGACCTGAGCCGAAGGCAGTCACTTAACCAACTGAGCCACCCAGGCGCCCATGAGGAACTTTTGAGGGTAACTTAATATGTTTCTTTAAGATTTCTTGACTCATGTATTCAGGAAAATAATTAAATATTGAGATATAATATGTATTTATTATATGTACATTATAATCTCTTAAATGTGATAGATTACCATCAAATAATCTCCATTAATAAAAGCTGGGTGAAAGAATGCTTCACGTTTTAAATCAATACTTACACTGAAAATGACATAGAAGGAAGAAAGGGGAACCCTTAGATCCTTTTCCTTTCAGTTCTTTTTTACTCACCAATAAGTAGAAGGTAGAGTGTTGGTGGAATGTGCATGTACCAAGAAGCAAAATAAAAACAACAAAGTTACTTTTGTGCAACATTTTCACTTACTTGGTAAGAACCAAAAACATGTATGTATAAATGATGACATATGAATTGTGTAATTTCAGTGACTCTGCATATGAATTACATATTCTTATATTTGCATCTAATCTGGTATTGAACAATATAAAGATGAATGGTAAAATTCTTTCTAATAATTAACATTTTTTTTTCTCTACTTAGAGAAATATAAAAGAGGTCAAGAGAAAGACTACAGAAGAAAGGTAAAAAGCTTTATAGTTTAGTACTTGTAACAGAACGTCTTCCTGCTTTTTGAACAGGGACTTCACACTTACATTCTGCACTGGGTCCTGCATATTATGGAGCTATCTCTGCCCAGTTTATGGAGGCCCTGGAGAGAATATCACCGGGGCATAGAGATCAGCGACACTGTCTTCCAAGTGCTGCAGTCAGTGTTTTGACCATCCTACGTGATTCCACTATGGTGACAAACCTTTCCAGATTCTCTTTGCTGGTGTGTTGGGGCACGCTCACTCAGACTCACCATTGCCCTCTCCTGCCCTGTTTATTTGCTTCAACACCAAAGGGACCAGCATTTCTAAAATGTTTTTTCAAAGCATCCTAAGACAGTAGAGCTCTTCTCCTTTGGCTAAGGGGCCTGGCTGGGCTACAAACAGATGGAGAATGTAATTTGTCCCCTCAAAGGTCTGGAAGATGTTGAGACTCTGGAAGAACTTGTTGTACACCTGAGTCTCCAAGGGCCCCCTGATCTGAATGAACTTGTTTTTCAGGCTGTCTCTATGCCATTGACTTTGCTGATGGCTCTATCTGTCCTTTTTATTTCTGGTCCATGCAGAAATTCATTGCAGAAGCTATGAACTGAGATCTTTATTATTTGGATACATACAAAGAAAGCTGAGAAAATGCAGTAAACTCTACTTTCTTAACCAGATTTTTAAGACTAATCCTAATCCATTTATATATTGTCCCAAAAGCATCCCATGCCACTTTTTTTTAAAGTGAGGTCTTTATTTTTCGTACTGATTTATTGGTGCTCTTTTATTTTTATTTTTTTTATTCAATTGTTTCTATTTTTTTGAATTTTAATAATTTATTTAAGCTAACATTTGTCTAAAAGCAGTATTTCAATGCTTAATCAAGTATAAAAAATATTTTTTAAAATTTAAATTCAATTAATTAATATATAATGTATTATAGGTTTCAGAGGTAGAGGTCAGTGAGTCATCAGTCTTATATAACACCCAGTGCTCATTACATCACATGTCCTCCTTAATGTTCATCACCCAGGTACCCCATCCCCCCACCTCTCCCCCCTCCAGCAAACCTCAGTTTGTTTCCAATGATTAAGAGTCTCTTATGGTTTGTCTCCCTCTCTGATTTTGTCTTGTTTTATTTTTTCCTCTCTTCCCCTATGATCCTCTGTTTTGTTTCTTAAATTCCACATACCAGTGAAATCATATGATAATTGTCTTTCTCTGATTGACTTATTTCACTTAGCATAATACCCTCTAGTTCATCCCACATTGTTGCAAATGACAAGATTTCAATTTTTTGATGGCTATGTAATATTCCATTATATATATACCACATCTTCTTTATCCATTCATCTGTCAATGGACATCTTGGCTCTTTCCACAGTTTGGCTATTGTGGACATTGCTGCTATCAACACTGGGGGTGCACATACCCTTCGGATCACTACATTTGTATCTTTGGGGTAAATACCCGGTAGTCCAATTGCTGGGTCATAGGGTAGCTCTATTTTCAACTTTTTGAGGAACCGCCATACTGTTTTCCAGAGTGGCTGCACCAGCTTGCATTCCCACTAACAATGTAAGAGGGTTCCTCTTTCTCCACATCCTCGCCAACATCTCTCATTTCCTGACTTGTTAATTTTAGCCATTCTGACTGGTGGTATCTTATTGTGGTTTTGATTTGTATTTCCCTGATGCCAAGTGATGTTGAGCACTTTTTCATGTGTGTGTTGGACATTTGGATGTCTTCTTTGGAGAAATGTCTGTTCGTGTCTTCTGCCCATTTCTTGATTGGATCATTTGTTCTTTGGGTGTTGAGTTTGATAAGTTCTTTATAGATTTTGGATGCTACCTCTTTATCTGGTAGATCATTTGCAAATATCTTCTCCCATTCTGTCGGTTGTCTTTTGGTTTTGTCAACTGTTTCCTTTCTGTGCAAAAGCTTTTTATCTTGATGAGGTCCCAACAGTTCATTTTTGTCTTTGTTTCCCTTGCCTTTGTAGACGTGTCTAGCAAGAAGTTGCTACGGCCAAGGTCACAGAGGTTCTGCCTGTGTTCTCTAGGATTTTGATGGATTCTTGTCTCACATTTAGGTCTTTCATCCATTTTGAGTCTATTTTTGTGTATCATGTAAGGAAATGGTACTGTTTCATTGTTCCGCATGTGTCTGTCCAATTTTCCCAACATATTGGTGCTCTTTTAATATTAAGGATATTAACTCTTTATAGATGATACACTGTACATATTTTCTCCTAATTTGTATTTTGTTTTTATTTTATGTTGTCTTTCATCATGTATAAATTTTCTTTAAAATTTTATACAGTAGTAAAAAATGTCAGTCTTTTCTCTATTTCTAACGTCCTTTTCTATCCCTAAAATAATTTGTAAATCCTTCTATAGCTTTACACAATTTTATAGTTTTATCTTTAGAACTCTAATGAGTTTGGAATTTATCAGTTAATATGATGTGTGTGATAGGGATCTAAATATATCTATCAAAATGTATAACACATTAGCCTCTAATTTATTGGATTATCTTTCTCTTCTTCACTATTCTGAAATATCATATATATATTCTCACGCACAGGTGTGTCTCCTTTTGTCTCTCTATTCTTCACTAAACTATTTGTCTTTTCCTCTACTAATATCACACTCTTTTCTAAATATGGTTCTCCAGTTTTCCTTGAGCTATTTTTATTGTTTTGTTTTGCCAAAATTAACCAGAGTCTGGCTTATTCTGTTGTTTTAAATTAAGTACCATGATTATTACATGAAAATGTGGGGCCAAATGTGATAAAACAAGAACTTAAATAAGAGAAATAAATATTAGAAAGGGAGAAACAAAAAAAAATCACCATTAGTTGCAATTTGTGTGATTTTTCTACATAGAAAATCCTGGAAAGTCAATAAAAAATTATTAAAAGGAACAAAATAATTTAGTAAGGTGACCAGTTAGAAGATAATATATATGGTAATACTTTTTTTTTTTTTTGGAAAAGCAAACTGGTTTTTATTCTAAACAGTGCAAGGGTGGGGTGCGGTGTGGAAGGGGGCTCTCCTGTATCACAATGTGACTCTCAGCAGACAGAGCTGAGGCTTGGATGGACTACTCACCACAGGCCAAGCCTCTTGTCACCTGAGGGTTTGCCTGTGCTGCAGAGGACTGGGGCCCTTGGGGGGGTAGGGGGGCAACCCCTCTCCTGAGTTACATCCATGCCCACCTCCCCCCCAACCCCCCCACCCCCCCAGCCAGCAGTGACACACAGCACCCTCCCTGTGGCCTGTGGCTGCCAATAGCACCACCGCTTGCTCTGCGGGGAAGCCCATGTGTTCCAGCTGCTGCAGCTGCAGACAGGAGACAGTGGACTTAGGCAGCCATAGTGGCTCTCAGGACGCTGTGCTGGCCCCTCACGAGTGAGGCCTGGATCCCCTCCTGCAGCACCTACTCATCTAAGCCCAAGCCAGGCTCCCCTCAGAGGAGCCCTCGCAGATCTGCGACACAGACCCCAGGCCTGGAGGGAACTGGGCTGAGCCTTCGCTGTGGGACCGGAGGCCATGTAAGGAAGTCCAGGGGCAAGAGGCCTCGCTCCAACAGGATGGGGAATAGGCAGGCAGCTCAGCCAGGCCGCCTGGGGTAGGAAGGAGTTGGAGTGGCCAGTGCCCTGCCAGGGCCCTGCACAAGATGCCCTCCATCAGTGCTTACAGCTTCAGCTCAGAGAGCTCCAGCCACCGGAAGGCCCCAGCTGTGTAGGCCAGGCCAGCCAGGAGGCTGCAGAATAGCTGCAGGAGGGGTGGCTCGGAGCTGAGCAGTGGTGTCAAGGCGAGGAGCAGCTACAGTAGGTAGCAGCCACAGTGATAGTACCCCCTGCGGAGGTCTAGGCTGGTAACCCCGCCCTGCCAGCATGGCCGTGGGCGGACAGGCATGGAGCCGTAGCCCCCAACTGCACTGAGACCCTGAGTCCTGCAGCCAGGGGGAGCAGGGCAGAGGCAAGCAGGAACTGCAATGTGCCCAGGTAGCACTCCTGCTACCAGCCCAGTGTGGGCAGGAGCATCAGGCTCAGGAGCAGGCCAGGTCGGGCCATGTAGCCCTGGGCATGGGTTGGCAGCCAGTGAGCCTGTCAAGGGTCCAGCGGCAGCTCTGAGGCCTGGGTGAGGCTGGGGCCAGTCCCCACCAGTCACAGGTTGCTCAGCAGCAGCATCAGGTTGGAGGAGGCAAGAAGCAGCGCTGGGGACAGTAGGGGTGGGGAGGGGGATGCTCTGGCATGCATAGAGTGGCTGAAGGTGTCAAGGGTGGTCTTGGGGCTGTGTGCTTACTGAGAAGCCCGGAGGACTGAATGAGAACACAAGGATAGGGAAGATTCTTCTGAGTGATAGAGAGATTTTTTTTTTTAATTTATAGAAATAACAAAATACAAACGTTTATTTTAAAATACCTTTAACAAGACAAAAACAAAAAATTTTTAATTTTTAATTTATAGAAAATTTTTTACTTTATAGAAATTTTTTAATTTATAGAATAAATACATATTTTAAATTTATAGAAATAACAAAATACAAACGTTTATTTTAAAATACCTTTAACAAAGACAAGAACAAAAAAAGTTATGAATTATATACTCACAGATATATTTATTTATTTTAAAGATTTATTTATTCATTTGAGAGAGAGAGATAGTGTGGGTGGGGGGAGGGGCAGAGGGAGAGAATTCTCAAACAGACTCCCCACTGAGCAGGTTGCCCGATGTGGAGCTCCATCCCAGGATCATGACCTGAGCTGAAATCAAAAGTTGGTCGTTTAACTGACTGAGCCACCCAGGTGCCCCCTTATGAGTATATTTAACTAAAATCATGTAAAACTTACATGAAGCAAAAGTTAAAATTTCTCAAGACTCAGTAAAATGGAGATAATGAAATAGAGAGGACTCACCATTACAAAGATGTCAACCCTCCCCAAATTAATCTATAAATCCACTGCAATTTCTACTTAAATTCTACTTTTCTAAGTAACTGATCATGAGAGGTTGATTCAAAAGAATCTGTTAAGTACAAAAACTTTTAGTAAACTAGGAATAAAATAAACTTCCTTTGTATAATTATGTGTATCTACCAAAAAGTATATGTTCAGGTATATATGACCAGCCCAAAGGTCCCCCAAAACATTTAAGATAATCTTCAAGTGGTGGTGCCTGGCTAGTTCAGTCAGTGGAGTGTGTGACTCTTAATCTTGTGGTTGTAGGTTAGAGCCCCATGTTGGCTGTAAAAATTGCTTAAAAATAAAATCTTAAATACTCCTCAAGTGAAGTTGAAAGTCAGAAAAGTCTCATATCTCTGCTCAGAGTGATTAAAATAAACTTTTTTTTTAAAGATTTTATTTATTTATTTGACACAGAGAGAGAGACAGCGAGAGAGGGAACACAAGCAGTGAGAGTGGGAGAGGGAGAAGCACGCTTCCCGCCGATCAAGGAGCCCGATGCGGGGCTCGATCCCAGGACCCTGGGATCATGACCTGAGCTGAAGGCAGATGCTTAACGACTGAGCCACCCAGGCGCCCCTTAAAATAAACTTTTAATCCCCACAATCTTGGACAAGAATAAACAGCTAAAGATCACCCAACACCCAAGGAAAAGATTTCAAATGGAAAAAGAAACCAACAAAAATTATATTTAACAGCAGAATACTGTAGGATTTCTAATTACAGAAAATAAATCACACTTTCCTCGCTACTATTCAGTATGTTTTGATGAGTATGAGATTTTTTTTGTAATTTTTTCTCATCCTAGGATCTCCTTTCCTGTTCCCACATTTCCCCCTTTACTTTGATTTACTCTCTCTTTTTTTTTTTTTTTTAAAGATTTTATTTATTCATTTGAGACACAAAGATACACAGAGAAAGAGAGCATGAGCAGGGAGAGAGGCAGAGGGAGAGGTAGAAGCAGGCTCCCCGCTGAGCCAGGAGCCTGATGTGGGGCTTGATCCCAGGACCCTGGGATCATGACCTGAGCCAAAGGCAGACACTTAACTATCTGAGCCACCCAGGCACCCCTTTTCTCTCTCTCTTTTTTTTTTTTTGATTTACTCTCTTGATTTGGAGGAGGACTTTCTTCAGTAGCTTGCTGAGAAAAAGTATGGATGGGAGATAAATTTTTTGAGATAGTTCATACTTTAACATGTTTTTATTCTGTCCTCATATTTAGTTGACATTTCAACAGAGCCTACAACTCTAGGTTGGAAACATTTCCCTGCAGAATTTTGGAAGTGTTTCTCTTCTATTAAGAATGTCAAAGCCATTCTATTTTTTGACAAGTTCTATATCCCCTTCTATGGAACCTACAGGATTTTCTCCTTACCTACAGGATTTTCTCCTTATTCACAGTGTTCTGAAATTCCACAGTGATGTGCCTTGATATGAGTCTATTTTCATCCAACTGGGAATTTGGTGGAAACCTTCAGCTTGCATTTCCTTCAGTTTTAGTTAATTTTTGAATTATTTCATTGTTGATTTCCTCCCATTTTCTTTGTTCTATCTTTCTATTATTTGGATATTGGGCCTCCTGGACTAATCATATAATATTATCTTTTTTCTCTTCTTACAGCCATCTCTTTGTCCTTCTGCTTTACTTTCTGTGAGGTTTTCCTCAACTTTATTTTCCCAAACTTTTTCATTTCTTTAATCATGCTTTAAAATCTGATCTTTTTTCCCCTTAAATGTTCTTTCTCATAATAGCTTGTTCTTTTTTCATAGATGCAATATCATCTCTTAATCTAAGGATTTCTATGGTCATTTTCTATTGAAATTTCTTATCGTTGTATAATTTTTACTAAGTTATGTTTCTTCTGTTCTGGTTTCTCTTTCCATATTAAATCTTTTTCTTGGGTGTTTGGTGATTTTTTGTTATTTATAAGACTGTAGGGATTAAAAGTTTATTTTCATCATTCTGAGCAAATATATGGGACTTTTCTGATTTTCAGATTCATTTGAAGATTATCTTAAATCTTGGGGACCCTTGGCTTGGTCACATACACCTGAGAGTAAAGATAACAGCCAATTAGTAAAAAGATACAGGCTCCAGTTATGGATTGAATAAGTCATGGGACTAAAAGTTACAAGCATAAGGAATATAGTCAATGTATTATAATAGCTTTATGGTGACAGATGGCAGCTACATTTCTTGTGAGCACAGCATAATGTAGAGAGTTGTGAAATCACTATGTTGTACACCTGAAACTAATGTAACAGTGTGTATCAGCTATAGTTAAATTAAAAAAAAAAATTAAAAAGAAAAGAAAAAAAAAAGCGTTCTTAGCATCTAGCATTCAGTGTGTGTGTGGACACTGACCTTCCTATTTTCAGTAAAGTACCCATGCAGCCAGCTATACAGAGACAGAACGAACTCGTACAGTCGCACTGAGTCCCAATCAGGGCCGGACACCTGGTTTAATTCTCTATGGAGTCATCTTAAAATTAGTAATTTTTGAACAATGGATTTGCATTTTAGTTTTGCTCTGAGCCCCACAAATTAGGTGTCTAGTCCTGAGTACTCACACCCTCAAGTCTGCAGATCCAAGACTAAAGACCCTTAGTTTTCCTCTCTTCAGTTTTCTCCGAGGGTGGCAAAAGAGTCTTTGCCTAACAACGTACAAGTCAGGTGGGGGTCCAAGGATCTGTTTCTAAATTAAATTTTACACAATTCTCTTTATTCTAGCACTGCTTTTCACCCTTCCTTCCTCTCCCTCAAAAAGTAAGAGTGCCTAAATCTAGGTTTGCATGGGCACCAAGGTCACAGTATGTTGGCAGCTGATTTTTCTCTACCACTTCTATATGTGTTGGCCACAAAATCCATCAAAAAGGCTGTTCTTTATGAACAGTGAGATAGGGTCCTTCCCCTGAATGCTAAACTACATAGTGTGTCCAGTAGAGTACTCTGGTGCTAGCATGCCCCTTCATGGTATTGTGGGTATATAAGGGGAGGTATTGGACACTTGTGCCTTTCTTTCTGGTGATCACATCCATTATAAGTTTTGCCAATAAAATCTGTTTCTTAATTCATTAGAGTGACTTGGTAGCATTTATTCCAAGCTCCAATGCACAAGGCACAGCTTGCAAATTGGATGCATTTTGCACAAAATTACCTCAAGAAAAAAAATACCACTATTGTGCAATCTATAACAATAGTAGCAATAACAACAAAATCACTACAACAAACATCCACATATTTTGTTTTATGGTTTGCAATACTGCCAAGACATTTATTTTTATCTTTACAACATTGGCAGATATGTACTATTTCCCTGTTTTATAGGAAAGGAAACTGAACTTTGGAGTGGCGATTATTTCTAAATTCACAAAAAGATTAAATGGTAGTGCTGTGACTCAAAACCACGGCCTTCAAATATTCTTTTAACCAGTATGAATCAGCAAGCTTGTCTCATCCACACACAGAGGTTTCTTTTTTTCACATACATCTCCATTTTTGCTAATTTTCTACACTGAGAAGAACTAAACCTTCTGCGTTTCCCTTTTGGTCAAAAGTTCCTTAACAAACAAAACCTACGTTTATTAGCTAAACACTCTCCTGAGCAACCATTAATCTTCCAGAATGCATACAAAGCTGCTTTGTATCAGAACCCAAACCCAGAGTTACTACTTATTGATATCGCCCATCTTCAAAAAGACATTTATAGAACACATAACATGTTGTTGATCCTAAAATAGAGTATGCCTTCTCTGCATATTTTATTCTAAAATAAAAGATGGCTGAAAATGACAGGAAGATAAGTCATAATTATTACTATAAATTTACGTAATAATTTTACATTTGTAGAGATTAACATTTATATTAACATAAATTTCAAACATAAAAAAGAGAAAGCAGAAAATACTAGAAGAAAACATAGGATGACTTTATTTTTTTCTTAAAACAATGAAGGCTTTTTTAAGAAGACTTTTTAAACAGACAAAAGCCATTTTTTAAAAAGACTGGTTAGGGGTGCCTGAGTGGCTCAGTCATTAAGTGTCTGCCTTCGGCTCAGGTCATGATCCCAGGGTCCTGGGATCAAGCCCCACATCGGGCTCCCTGCTTGGTGGGAAGCCTGCTTCTCCCACAAATAATTTTTGGTGATAATGTCACAAGACAAAAGGCATACTGGGAAAAGTTATTACCAAAAACTAAATAGATAGTGACAAATGATGGAAGCAGGTTTGGATTCTCCTGAGGCTTCTGTCCTCACATGGCCTTTTCTGTGTGTGTGTGTGCGCGCGTGCTTCCTTTGGTGTCTCTTCCTCCTTTTTTTTTTAAATGTAGGCTCCATGCCCAGCGTGGAGCCCAACATGGGGCTTGAACTCATGACCCTGATATCAAGACCTGAGCTGAGTTCAAGAGTCGGATACTTAACCAACTGAGATACCCAGGTGCCCCTCTTCTTCTTATAAGGGTACATATTGGATTAGGTCCAAGAGTAGTCATATTAGATCCTGTGCCTACCCATATGACCTCATTTAACCTTAATTACCTCTTTACAGGCTTATCTCCAAATACAGTTACAATCTAAGCTACTGAGGGTTAGAGCTTCAATGTATGCATTGGGTGGGTGCGGGGGAATACAATTCAGTCTATTACACCTTTGATCTGGCAATGGCATCCTTTTCCCTCCCTATCAACTTATTTCTGGTGCCAAGTGACCATAGGGTATCAGCATTTGGTCTCTGATTCTTCACCTTTATGTCAGGATGCCCAGAGAGTCGATTTAGTCACAGGGCTAGTTGAGTCACACAGCAAAAAGTCTGTAGACCTTTTAAGCCATTTCTGACTGGTGGCTATAAGCAATAACTTGGCCCTATACCTATACCAAAGGGACTGTAAAACACAAAACTATATTATAATAAATCCCTATGAAATGTATCCTTAACTCCACTTCCTCTTAGCAGGATCCCCAAAAACGTTCACAGCATGCCATCTGACATGTGGGAAAGTGAGATGCAAGAGCAGTTGGAGTAGAAGTAAATGGTCATATTAAATAATTCCAGTTAAAATGTTTACTTTAGCAAATTTTACAAAGACATATGTTAAATGAACATACTACTAGTTCCTGTCCCAGAGCCTTAGAATGTGCATCTGTACCAGTCAGGGATCCAACTTCCCCTCCTAATGAGATGGGCCTCTTTCTGTGTTGAATGGGGTACCTGCATTTGAAGTGAGTACATGGTGTATTAAGTTGGGGAGCATCTGCTTTTGTTTTAAAGAATAAGTATGAAGAAAGGTTGCCTGTCATAGTGGGGAGGACTGGAGTGGATATTCTTGCCATATTTTGAAAACCCTTTGATATTTGGGGAGATTTTCACATTACGAATCCTGCCTTTTCCCTTCGAGGTCAGAACTCAATCACTCAGCTTCTCTTGAGGCTAGCAGTCAGGCATGCTCTCTAGCCTTGGACGCTCCCGGCGGGGTAGGGTGGGGTGGGGGGGGGGTTTGGGTGGGGGATGGCCTTGCCTGAGGCTCCAAGAAGAGACTCAAAAATCTAGCACCTGGCTGCTGCTCTTTGGCCTTTCCCCATGTCATCTCACTGTTTCTGTCTCTCTATGTGGTTTGGGTTTCTCATGGCATGTTGATCTCAAGGTAGTCCTACTTCTTTCCTGGCAGCTGTCTTGTAAGAACAAGGAGGAAGGAAGTGGATGCTCTTGTGGTTTGGTTCAGGAAACTCACAATGTTACTGTTGCAATATTCGATAGGTCAGAGAGGTCACAGAGACCACCCAGCTTGAAGAGAGGAGCCACAGGGCCCTCTTTCCCCTTCATGATAAGGACAGTGTCAATGTATTTGTGGCCATATTTAACTCGTCATGCAAGGAGAGGTCAATTTGGACTAGAAAGGTCAGAAAAAGCCATACAAGGAAGGTATCATATAAGCTGGTTTTAAAGAATACAGAACATTTGAAACAATGAAGTGAAGTTGGGATAAGGACAAAAATACTAAATATCTAAAAATAAAACAGTTAACAATGGGGAGAACACGTTCAAAATGCTTAGCAAACCAAGAATTATGGTTCTTTCTCAATTTATTTTGCTGCAACAACAAAAGCGACAGTGGGAATTAGCCTCAGCTTGGGCAAGTCACTTTTCCCTAATTCATGAACACGTTGATTCAACTGAGATGATTTTTCTTTAAATGAGGTCAACTTACTTGAAGTAAAGTGAATCTGAGCTTATAGGACCAACTGGGGAAGGTCAGTCAGTGTTCAGCTTGTTTGGAGAAGTGCTCATTGTTAAAACTCAGAAGGTATAGACAAATGATTGTAGTTAATCCTGAGACAGGATGAAGGGCAGCAAGACAGGGGTATGATTTAGCAACCATCAATCAGAGAATATGGGTTTAGCAAGTCTGGTTATGGTCCTAAGAGAGTCATGATGTAAAATGTTAATCTTACAGGGTCTCTTATAAGGCTTTGTTCAGAAAGGGTTAATCATCATAACCATAATTTTCTCACTGAGAAGAGGCTTTCCTGAGATTTGTAGTTCATAGATAAACAGTTCTCTAGATGAGTGTGTGTGTGCATGTACATACTTCTTGCAGTACATGCAACCTGTTCTGAACCCAGTGCCTGACACTTGGCGGATACTTAGTATTAATTAGATATTACTATGCTTAATGAATTGTATTACTCATATTCTCTTAACACCAATTTAAAAATCTACATCCCTCTGAAATTTCCCCTATATAATATTAAACCGGAAACAGGCATATTTTAGTAATGGCTACCAATTAAAAATTAACCATTCCTCTGTGAAGTGAGCATAGCTCTTGTTTAGCACTTCGGTTTTCAAAATTTGTCTGACATTTTCTTTCAATTTTATTTTCTTTTTAAGATTTTATTTATTTGAGAAGAGAGTGAGTGAGAGAGAGCACAAGCGGGGCATGGTGGGGGGGGGGGTGGGCGAGGGGAGGTAACAGAGGAAGAGGCAGAAGCAGACTCCGCTGCTAAGCAGAGAGCCCTACGCAGGGCTGGATCCAAGGACCGCGGGATCATGACCTGAGCAGAAAGCAGCTGCTTAGCCAAAATGAGCCACTCAGGCTTTTTTTTTTTTTTGACACTGATATGTAATGAATTTATGAATATCAAACCTGGCATTCTAAAAACAAAGGGAGAGAGTACAAGACTTAGGAGAAATGCTTTAAAAAAATCTTTTAATGTGTTATAACACCCTGGAGAATCATCAGATCTTACTGCTCTTTTATGTTAGAACATAGATTTCTCCTCCCCTCTCCGATAGCTTTTAGTTTTATTTGGTCGGGAGCACTGAAAATTCCAAGCTACAGCCTTGCGTGGTAGGAGACAGCATTATTTTAAACAGTGTTCGAGTTTGAAGGTCAACAGGCTTGTGCCGTTTACACAGTTATCTACTTTGGGTAGTTTTTGTTTCTTGACCTCTAGGTGGCTCCTTAAAAGCTATGAGGCTAAGCAAACAATAGGAAAAGAAAACAGACACTGTGGGGCCTTGGGACTCCGAAGCCTTAATCTAGAGAGAACCGGTTAAGCCTTCAGAGACTGGAGGGGAAGGTGTGTGCGTTTGGTACGGAGAGCGGAGAAAGAGCCGTCCAGGATTCAGGGCAGCCGGATAGCGCCTTCCACCTGCGCAAGCATAAATCTCCTTAGTAACCCCGGGATGTCCCGGGGCGGGGGGGGGCGAAAAGTGTTTTCCATCCTCTCATCTGTCCCATCAGAGTGAATAAGTGAACCTTGCTTCAGACGAACTGCAAAGAATAGTCTGCAGACATACATATGTATGCACACACATTAGGAGTTTCAAGCTCTCCTGCAGGAGACGAGCTGGACATCACCTGCCGCGTCCTTAGCAAGCTCCCGCCCAGACCTGCTAGAGCCGGGAGGGCGGAGGCAGGAGACGATGCGCCGCGGAGGTGGCTACTGCACATCCGGGCGCGGCCGCTGCGGTCAGCGTGCTGCATAATTGATGGAGGACTGGGTGCAGTCCTGGGTCGGCTTCGGGCGCCGTGAGAGCGTCTCAGGGGAGGAGGGCAGGGCGGCCGGGCCCCTCCCACTCTGCCTTTTGTCGCGTGTCCCGCCCCCGGGACAGGCAGCAGGCGCCGGGCCACCGGCGAGTGTGCGCAGAAACTTCGGCCACCTACGGCGGTGCGCGAGGAGCGCGGCTGACCCGCCGGCGCCATGCGCGCCTTGCCTGGCCTGCGGGGACTCTGGGGGCCGCCGCCGCTGCAGCTGCCGCTGCTCCTCCTATGCCTCCTCGCGGCCGTACGCCGGGGCTGGGCGGACGGCAATACCACAGGTGCGAAGGCTACAGGGCCGAGTTGGGGGGGGACGCGCGAGGCTGGGTCCCGGTAGGCTGAGGGCTTGGCCGATGCGCCGGGGCAGGGTTGGTGTGGAGAGGCGCGGGGAGGCTGGCGACGGCGGGTGGCCAGCGGCGGCCGCCTCCTCCCATTGGCTAGGCTTGGGTTGTCTCAGCTGGACGAGGAGACTGGAGCGGGTGGGGCTTCTCCGCTCCAGGGATGGAATCTGCAACCAAGAGCGCCCCGCGAGTCGGGGGCGTTGGTAGTAGGGCAGTGTCTGGGTGTTCCAAGGGCGAGGGCGGCAGGGTGTGAGGGTGCCGGCGGGAGCAAGGTAGCGACTCGGTTTCCGCAAAAGCGGCAGGATTTCGGAAAGCCACATTCTCCAAGGCCAGCTGCCTTCGCTTGAATTGATAGTAGGTTTAAATATCACCTCCCTGCCTGGCAGGTGGGTTGGCTTTGCTTTGAGGATGTTTTTTACAACTGAGTTGAAATAACAGCAAACCACAACCAACTAACGAACCGAAGCCCACAACTCATTGGATATTGTGTGTCCGTGTGTGTGTGTCTTTTTTTTACATACACCGTGGTCTTTGAAAGCGAATTTTTTGTGGTTATTGTTTTGATTGTTTAAGAAACTTTGAAAGAGGGATCTATGTGCGAAACATTACCAAAACCAACACCAAATTTGCCATTTTAGCTTCACCTGTTTATAATTACCTTTTATGTTGAAAGTATCTCAATCCAACCTACTTTCTAATTCAGGTTTTTGTGTTAACATATTCAACGTGTTAGCTAATTAGGACAGTGGACTGCCAATCAGGTTAGCAAATAGTGCCTATCAGCAACTAAAATTAAGATATTCTACACAAGATCTTCAAACTTTCATAGGAATTCACTTTTATGAACTTATAGCATGTAGAGTTTTTGTAACATAAAGATGGTAAGATAATCCAAAGGATAGGATTATTCCATTTTTACAACTGTCCTTTAAAAGGCCTAGTTGTTAACATCTTGGACAAAACATTTTGGGTTACTTCAGTTTCTAAATTTCCTTGTCCCACTTCCTAGCCACATACCTCTTTTTCATTCATACTACTTACAAAGAATGGTCAAGGACTTGGGGCTATTTCTAGATTCACTCCTCTTTCACTTAAGACTGTTGCAGCTCTGAGGACCATTGCATTCTGGGTGAGTTCTAGAACTGGGGTTCTCCAGTTGGTTCTATGTTGGAATTATCTGGGAGCTTTAACAGCTGGATCCTGCCCTCAAAATTTTTGATTCAGTTGGCCAGGGATTTAGCCTGAACATCAGGTATTTTGAAAGCGCCCGTGTGATTTTAGTCACGTGATCCTAAGCGGGTTGAATACCACTGCTTTCAAATTATAATGGCCCAGAGAGTGCACATTGTGTGAATATCTATACTGTTGGTAGCTGGGAGTCAGGTTTAAACTGACATTCAGAGCAGACTTCTAAAGAAAAAAGTAGGGAAGAAATGAAAGTGGAATAAATTAGCAAAGTTGTAAATAAATGGGATGATGTATGTAGGTATGGCAAGTGTCTGTATGTGTATACAGTGTCAGTCGGGCCTTTTAGCTCCACTTAAGTTAAAATTGTAGGGGTGCCTGAGTGGCTCAGTCGTTAAGCATCTGCCATCGGCTCAGGTCATGATCCCAGGGTCCTGGGATCAAGCCCCACATCGGGCTCCCTGCTCCGCGGGGGGCCTACTTCTCCCTCTCCCACTCCCCCTGCTTGTGTTCCCTCTCTCCCTGTGTCTCTCTCTGTCAAATAAATAAAATCTTAAAAAAAAAAAATTGTAGAATGATGTGCTGTATGAAAGTTATGAAGTTAGCATCTCATTTTAAGGCAGAATTAAAAATTGTGAAGCAAACTTATTTTATAGACTCTGTATGGAGCTCTGTGAGATTCAGTTTCCTCTTTGCTAAAGGCTATTATGAAGTTTACTGGGTATTTTTTATCTAGGTGCTTTGAACTACTTGGAAGTAGGTGTTCTATAAGCCTAAGACTTTGGGCCAAATTTTAATAATAAAAATGTTATAATTTATCATCTTTACTGTATAACAACTATGTGCCAGGCATTGCACTGTGCGGTATATAACCCTATGGGTTAGCTTTTATTGTCCCTGAGTTTCAGATGAGGACATTGGAATTTAGAGATATTAAATAATGGTCCAATTATATATAATTACTTAAGTAGTAGAGCTAGAAACTTAGCATTGTTCAGTCTGACTTCAATGCTTGTTTTCTTTATTTTTTTATATTTTTAAGTAAGCTCTGAGCCCAACATGGGGCTTGAACTCATGACCCTGAGATCAAGGGTTGTTTGCTCTATGGACTGAGACAGCCAGGCGCCCCCTCCAATGCCTGTTTTCTTAAACACAATACACAGTTGTCTCTCTGAGACAACTGGGTATGTCTTTGAAAGTTTGGAACCACTGACAGAGCACGCTGTATGGATCTAAATGCTTGGTTGGAGCTGAAGGGCATACTAACACACTTGGAGTTCTCAAAGTTAGGCACAGGGACTCACCTTAATTCTTTTAAGCTGTTTCAATTACATAAGAAAGGTAAAGTAACTTTATAAAAGCAAATATTAGATAAATGGGAATATTTAAACATCATTATTATTACTCTTAAGTAGAACAAATTGAGGGAAGGGGTCGTGTTTATCTTCTGAAAAATGTGTTTGCAGGGGAATCATTTGAAATGATCGTTGTAAGCTTCTGGAGGACATTGCTTATATACACTCTTGATCAACCACCTTCCTTTCTAGAGACACTCCCCATCCCACATACATACACAGCCACTGCCTAGCAATAAATATTTGTGAGAACAAATATTATTCAAGCACCCACACACTCTTAACATTGTGTTAGTCTGTGTCTAAGCAGAAAACTTTAGCGGTGTTTTAGCAGTTTCAAGTCATTTACATTGTTTAAAGGAACAGATTATAACCTTATCTTTAATGGAGTTATATCTGATGCATCAAAATTGTGACTCTAAATTATCACATTTAAAATAATATACACATTTGTTAAGAATTGGTTCAATTGGCTCTTCCTCTTCCTGTTCTTTTGTCCCCACCTCTTGTCTCCATCTCCTTCTCTTCCTTCTGGGAATGGGTCTTATAGTCATTAGGTTGGGGAGTGCAGGGAGGCAACCTCCCTTGTTGGAGGAAGCCAGAGGGTCCCAGATCAGGGAATTAGAGGCTGAGCCACGTCCTGAGGGCATCCAGGTAGGGGCATGGCCTCATGTGGAGTCTTAGAGCCTGAGCACAGTGAGGTGGGTCCTCCTGCAGAGGGTGGGGGGCCCTAGATCTCAGCCTCTGAGCTGAGCAGAGTGACAGGGGCTTCTACACAGGGGCAGCCTGATCCTGATCAGAGGGTGTGGGTTAAGCATGCAGAAGAGCAAGCAGTGGAGGATGTCAGAGCCTGAGTGGGTGTGGAAGACATTTCTTTGGGGTCAAGAGTGGCAGTGACAGTGGGATATTAGCTGCATACAGGGAGACTGAGCAAGTAAGTAAAGCTAGTAAGGATAATAGGATCCAGGTTTTTCTCTAGAGAAGAAGGAAATAAAGGAAAAACTAGAGTGAAGCTTGTGGTGTTGGATTGCGATTGACAGCACTGGCATAAATTCATGACTACAGATCTGTCATGATCTATCTTTCATGTCTCTATATAAACAGATATAAATGTGTATATGTGTAAATATATGTATAATGCATACATGTCACATATATTTACATATATGTGTGTGTATGGATATACATGCACATATTAGCTCTGCCCACTGAGGTGGAGCAGTGATTTCCCAATAGTGACGAGTCAGATCTTGATCTTGATCTACGTACCATTCTTTACTAATGGTAACTGGGACTTCCTGGAGAAATGGCTGATTTTATGAATAGGGAGGAGAAAGTATAAGACAAGCCCTGAACCTCTTGTGCCAGAGAGCAATGAAGTGCTCAAAGAATGATGGGCCATGTCAAAAGGATACAAAAGCCAGAGGGCTCCCACTGAACAAATCTAGGACAAATTGAGCATCAACATAAATAATAATACTAATGGACTTGTATCCATTAGTATCCACTGAATAATGCCCATTGAATAATACAGGTATTCATAAGTACATGCCGATATAAATTAATTAAATGAATCAATTAAAAGTTTGATGAGGCACAAAATACTACATAGTTTTAAAGTAAGTTCCCACAAATCTCATAAAGTAGTATTCATGAAAAGAGAAAAAGAACGACTTTATCATGGAGAAGCCTGGCAGATACCTCTTTAAACAAATGATCAAAGTAAAAACCATCAGCAAAGAGAGGAATAAAAATTATGGGCCATCTAATAGTATGCAATGAGAAGAACACAATATCACCTCTGTGATATATTTGCCAAAGGTCTACTCCAAATCAAATTATATTACAAAATAATCATACGGGATCTCTACTGGTCATAAGAGTCAAGAATGACTAAAGCTGAGACAGAGTGAAGGAGAATAGAAGGGACATGGTAGCTGAGGGCAACATGTAATTCTGGACTGCAACCTTGGGCTGAAAAGTACATCTTCAGGACTTTTGTTGAAACTTCGATGAGGTGTGGGATGAGATGGTAATGCATAAATGTCAATTTCCCAACTTTAATGGCCATATTGAGATGAAGTGGAGGGGGGGTAGGTCTTTCTGGGAATGTACAGTCATGTTTTAGACGGGAATGAGTCATCAGGTCAGCAGCTTATTCTCAGGTGGTTCAGGGGAAGAATTCTTTATTCTGTACTCAAAATTCTTTTGTTTGAGATCTTTTGAAAAGAAGCAAAAAGAATTTCAACTCTTTCTGAGAAAGCTTTACTTAACCTAGACATTAAGCCATAATGAGAGTTGAGAAACTGTCATCAGTTTTATGTAATTAAGTACCGTTTTCCAAAGGAGTATTTGTCCTCAAACAGATTATAAGTGTGAAGACTATTTGTCCTGGATTGTACTCTTTTGAAATTACTTTTGTATCATTGGTCTCCCATATTTCACAATATAATGTGAACTGTAGAAATAAACAACTAGGACACACAGTGACGTAGAAGGAAAAAAACCTGGGTGGCTCAGTCAGTGGAGCGTGCGATTCTTGATCTCAAGATTGTGAGTTCAAGCCCCATGCTGGGTATAGAGATTACTTAAAATAAAATCTTAAAAAGAAAAGAAAATAAAAAAAGAAAAAACCTCACAACGTTTTATTAAAAATAAAACCCCCTACTCCTAATAAAACATAGTCACTGTTCACGCATAATAAAATATCTTAAATAACATATTGTCAGTGTAGAAATAATAGATATTATCTTTGAAAATGGTGTTATTCTTTTAACTGAAAATAACATTTTTCTGCAATTTTTAAAGTTGTGATTATATCATTACTAATGTATCTCTACTCCCAAGACAGAATCTTTTTTTATAGCCTTATAATGACATAGTTCTGAGATCCTGAAAGGGAATTTAGATATCTCATTTGATTGATCTTGAAGCCCAAAGTGCTTTCATGTTGTAGCCAAGAGTCTGGAGCTAGCTAATAGCTATCACAGATTTCCTGGTTTGCATTTCAAAACTCCATCCAGCACTTAGTGCCTTTCCGTAAAAGGTTCTCAAAATAGGCCCCTGACAAAGGTGGGGCTGGCATGAAAGGGTGACAAGAAATGTTCTTGCTTTAAAATACCTACACCTAAAGTATATAGAACAGGACCTCGGGGCCACAGGGCCTTTTGAAGATTATTAAAAATCATCCCACTGAAGAATCAGAGTTGAGGATGTACCTGCTTTGAAATCAGGGTTTCTCAACCTTGGCATTATTGACACCTGGGGCTGGATAATTCTCTGTCGTGGGGTTTTGTCATTGCAGAATGCTTCGCAGCATCTCTGGCCTCTCCTATGTAGTGGGTGTGTTGTGTCTCCAAAAAAGTTATGTCTGAGTCCTGACTGTGTGTACCCACGAAAGTGATTATTTGAGAGGAGGGTCTTTGCAGATGTAATCAAGTTAAAATGAGGTCATACTAGATTAGGATAGACCCTTAACCCAATGACTGTGGTCTTTATGAAAGAAACGAGGGAGATTTGGATACAGAGACAGACACACTCAGAGGGAAGATGGAGCCAGAGACGGGAGCCATGCAGCTACAAGCCACGGAATGCTGAGGGTTGCTGGCACCCACCAAGGCTAGAAGAAGCAAGGAGGGATTCTTCCCCAGAGCCTTCAGAGGGGGCAAAGCCCTGCACCTTGATTTCAGGCTTCTAGCCTCCAGAACTATGAGAGAATAAACTTCTCTTGTTTTAAGCTGCCACATTTGTGGTAATTTTTTTTCTGGCAGCCCTAGGAAACGACTGTAACCTATTAGATACAAGTAGTAACCTTCTCCAAGTTGTGACATTCAAATGCCTCCGGACATTGCTAAATGTCCTGTGGAGGACAAAAGTCAGCCCCAGTTGAGAACCACTAAACAGAATCTAAGTCTTATCCAAGAATAATCTAGTGGGTGAAACATCTGAAAAACCCACAGTCTTCAGAAAGAGCAGGAATCCTAGTCAGACCTTTGGGGTTTTATTTTTTAAGAGTTTTATTTGGCAGGGTGCCTGGGTGGCTCAGTCGGTTAAGCGGCTGACTTTGGCTCAGGTTATGATCCCAGGGTTCTGGGATCGAGTCCCGCATCGGGCTCCCTGCTCAGTGGGGAGCCTGCTTTTCCCTCTGCCTGCCACTCCCTCTGCTTGTGCTCTCTCCATCTCTCTTTCTGTGTCAAATAAATAAATAAAATCTTAAAAAAAAAAGAGTTTTATTTGGCCTAAGATTTACTGTTAACATATCTTAATGACCGTTTAGAGGTAGTTTAAAACGAGTTTTTATACCACCCTTCGAAATGTATTTTATTGCAATAATCCTATTTCAAAGAAAAGATCAATTTGTTTATATTTCAATATGACCAAGGTTTAAAACCAGTTTTACAAGGCTTTGTAAAAGTGCACACTGTTCTTGTTATTAGGCTTTTTAATTGTTCTTGAGGTTTTTTGGTTGTTGGTCTAAAAATGGCCTTTTTTTTTTTTTAAGAGAGAGTGTGTGTGTGCATGTGCCCAAGTGGAGTGAGGGGCGGGGCAGAGGAGGAGGGAGAGGGAGAATCTTAAGCAGGCTCCGTGCCCAGCACAGAGCCCAACGCACGGCTCGATCTCACAACCCTGAGATCATGACCTGAGCCGAAATCAAGAGTAGGACGCTTAACCGATTGAGCCACCCAGGCGCCCCTAAAAATGGTCTTTTTGCCCAATGGTTCTAATTCTATGTAGAAAAAATATGAGCTTCCTGTTTGTTTTTTTAATCTGTCCCTGACTTAGAAAGTCTGACTTATAAATGTCCCCATCAGGAATTTATTTTCTTGCCAAACCTTCTTTTCTCTTTTCTTGACAAACTCCCTGTGGATTATAGTGTCTGGGAATCAAGATAGCCTCATTCTCCCCTTCTCTTCTTTCTACTGTTGCCATTACAGACAGGATAGGAATACTGTATTTCTAGATTCCAGAAGTAGAACTCTGAAAGCACTGTTTATTAGAAATATTTGTACTTGGATATTTTAATGCTACAGTTTAGCCGTATCATGGCTTAAATCGCTTTTACAATTTGGCATGGGATCTTGTGGTTATATATAGCATTGCTTCCATGAGGAAATATATTCTGAATTCCAAATCTCTGTTTTCTAAATAGTATATATTATCCTAAATAGTATATATTATCCACTCCTAAGTTATAGTGTTTTTGTAATTGGGCTGCACATTCATAATGCTGTGTATAAGAATGCTAAAATTAAGATTTATTAAAAACATTGTTAATTCTGCATATTGATAGCAATCAGTGCATTATATGGGGGAGAGAGAAAAAGAGAGAGAGTGATATTTATCCTAATAATAGCTTTTACTTACACCTTTTTCTAAATGAAGTCTAGACCCTTCCAAAATCATAAAATATAATAAAGATGTTTGGGGGGAATTTAGAGAAAATGCTTATTCTTAAACAGAGGTATGATTGAACTTATTTTCCCATTTAGAGAAAAGTAAATCTAGAGACCCAAGGCAGTGTTCTAGTGTTACTTATCCTCTTTTTTTTTTCTTCCCAATTTACTTCAATTAAAATGGAGCTCCAGAATTAAATATGTAAAAATGTTACATTAATA
The DNA here is from genome assembly GCF_054177405.1 of Leptonychotes weddellii. NCBI lineage: Eukaryota > Metazoa > Chordata > Mammalia > Carnivora > Phocidae > Leptonychotes > Leptonychotes weddellii. The sequence continues at coordinate 33,360,162 of NC_138375.1, read as the reverse complement.
TTTTTTTTTTTAAGATTTTATTTTTATTTATTTGACAGAGAGAGACACAGAGAGAGAGGGAACACAAGCAGGGGGAGTGGGAGAGGGAGAAGCAGGCTTCCCGCTGAGCAGGGAGCCCGATGCGGGGCTCGATCCCAGGACCCTGGGATCATGACCTGAGCCGAAGGCAGACGCTTAACGACTGAGCCACCCAGGTGCCCCGTTACATTAATATTTTAAGTAGAAATTATAGCATGTTTATTTCTTTTAAAAATTTTAATAGCATAAATTATAAACCCATCTAGCAATGTCTATTTTAAAATGTAGTATGTGAAAGATATTTAAGTAGAGACTATTTTGCTATTTCACATGAACTAGTAATAGGTGAAAATTAGGTTGTTATTCAGCTCTTTGATGCGACACCCTCATGGCCCATCGCCCCTGCAGAGGGAGGAAAATCTTTAATCTTTAGAAAAACTATTAGATGTTACTCTTTTATGTGGCAGTTTTGCCACTGACTGTAAGAGAAGGCTGGGTGGAAAGTTTCCCGCAATGATTAAGAGAGGGGTGAGTGTGATAACTTGAGGAATGTATGCTATGATCTTGACACCATCACTCAATATTAGACTCTTCTGATCCTCCCTCTCTTCTCCATGAAATGAAACCCCAAGTAACAAGACAGGCAGAACTTGGATTAGGATCCCAAATTCCTGCCTCTCCATTTTGTGTTTCTTTTCGTGACAGCCTAATCCTTTCGGGGATGTATTCAAACCACATCTTCCTGACTCTCCTGCCAATTTCCTTTTAAACACCAATCTCCGCCTCCTGCCAGTTGTCCTCGTACGGAAAGCAATAAAGTTTACATTCCCACTTCTTTGATTAAAATATATATATATATATTTTATATCTTGGCCAAGCAAAGAACTTCTCACTTTTATATTCTAGTACCTTCCGTAGACGGCCCTGCTTTTTCTACTCAAGACGTTTGTATACATTGCCTCTTGAAGGGACTTTTCCCGAAGGCAAAAAAAATCACAAGAGTGACACATGTTCTTTTGCACTTGGGGCTTGTTCAGTGGAATCTGGAGCCTGATCAAGATAAATGCTTTAGAGGGGATATGAAGTTAGGGGACAGGTCGTGGCTGGTTTATGGATGTCTGTGTTTTTAATATATGGATTGGCGGTGGGAAGTGGTCATAACAGCTAGTATATTCTGGAGCTACCCAAACTTTCCTCCTCTGAAGCTTGGCTTTTCTTTTCCCTCCTATTCCGTCAGCTTCTGTAAGCTTAGATTTTGCCCAGGCCAAGTCTGGACCTCTCTTCTTTTCTCCTAATACAAGTACGCTCTCCCATCCAGTCCTGATATTGAGAAATGGCAAAATAACCCCAGCCCCTGAGCTCATCTCTGTGACATTGTTTCCACCTCTGTTCCACCTTCAGAGTCTCTCAAAGATGTAAATCAGGGGGCGCCTGGGTGGCTCAGTTGTTAAGCGTCTGCCTTCGGCTCAGGTCATGATCCCAGGGTCCTGGGATCCAGTCCCGCATCGGGCTCCCTGCTCCATGGGTAGCCTGCTTCTCCCTCTCCCACTCCCCCTGCTTGTGTTCCCTCTCTCGCTGTGTCTCTGTCAAATACATAAATAAAATCTTAAAAAAAAAAGATGTAAATCAGGCTTCATCCTCTGCTGCTCACCTGCCAAGTTGGAAAATACATGGGCTAGTTATAGTCAATACTGTGAATGGGTGGAACTCTGAAATTTTAATGACTTTCAGTTACAGATTGTGGGCCTAAATTGATATTATTATGATCCATGTGGCCCTGTAGGGACCAAGTTTACTCAGCTTCATACTCCTTACCAGCATCAAGCATGTATCAGATGCTCTCTCTATATTCCCTTATTTAAATAAAATAAGAAGGAATAAAACACCTTTTTTCAGCTTATGTCACTTTCTTATTGCTGTTGATAGTGTGAATACTACTAATAATATGAATAAATGATATTAGACCATCTTGAAGGATTATGGGCTTGTTTTAGGCATAAAGAGTGTGATGAGAACCCTTACAATTATATTCAGCTCTGCAGTAGGCTAGGCCAAGAAAAGAGAACTCCTTAGCAAGGAAACAAAGATATCAAAGCTTATGTTTTGCAAGTTTCACAGAACGGATGATGTAGAACAGTTCATTCCTTCCCATCCGCACCCTCCTGGCTTCCTATCTGTAAGTCAATAGCATCTGCTTTCATCTTCCTGAGATATTTCCTCTTAAATACAACCTCTAAGTGAGCTATGCCCAAGAATGGAAAAACAACTTTTTTCATTAGAAAAAGAATGTTGATAGGAACCTTTTTGGCTGTGTGTGTATGTGTGTGTGCATGTGTGCATGCATGTGTGTGTGAGAGAGAGAGAGACAGAGAGAGAGACAGAGAGAGATGGAGACAGAAAGAATATGAATGAATGAATATTAGATGTGAGTGGAAGAAATGTTCTGTATTCTTGATAGCCCGGTGAGAAACTCAGGGCATATTTTCCTGTGTAATCACTGTCAGAGGGTGCTATGATTTACATATTAAATTCATTAAAGGATTACTTTATGAGAAAGTGCACTCCACCTTCCAAAGCTGCTTTAGAAGTGATCAAGCCTTTGGAACACAGCTTACTGGAGAGCGAGGTTCTGCTAGGTAGATATTTTTATTAGGCAATATTATAAAAGCTGTGCATAAGCTGAGGCAACAAAGGTGATCACTAACTTTGATAATATTTTTCATACACATAAGAAAAGAACTGGAAATCTAATTTTGCACTAGGAGTAAGTTTCTGAGCAGAGTATTAAGAAAGTGAAATAAAAAAGGCTCAGGTTTAATTTAACTGAATGAGAATGAGAAGTTTTAAGAATGCAGCCAAGACTACAGTCATAAGCCTTTTCCCCTTTTCTGACTTACTTGATAGAGTTGGGGTGGTGTTTATGGGAGGTAGGTTCTGGTGCCTCACAGTCAAAGAACAGTAGCCAGTGTACAAAAAAAAAAAAAAAAGAAGAAGAAGAAGAAGCAGTTTTGAGGAGAGTGGGAGGGAGGAAATGGAAACTTTTTTTTTTCAGTAAAGGTTTTGAAAAGATGAGAGAAGCGACAGAGGAGAACCACAAGTCAGTATGGTAGAGGGTAGCCCAGTCTGTAACTGTAGCTGGAAAACAGCAGAAACTCTCACTGTGCAGCCATTTTCTCTTCTCTCTCCTCGTTTTATGCCCTTTATTATGGTCTCTCTGTCTCTCTTTGTTCACTCATCTTCTTTCTGCCTCTTCATGTCTTTTTCCTGGCACTCTTATTTAATTCTTCAGTGTCTTCATTTATGTTTTATAAACTACAAATGGTAGGATAACAAAATAATTTTTTTAAGCTACTTGATGTAAATCAGGGATTTTTCAGTAAAGAAAAGAACATAGAAAAAGTTGGAAATGTGGTCGCATTTAATAGCCCAATATATGTCTGAATATCTGTGAATGTATGAGATCTAGTTCCTCAGCTTCCTGAAAACATTACTTTTCACGAATAGTATACAATATAGCATTTCAGCTGCTACAAACTAGCTTGTAGTCATTTCATCTTGATAATAATATGCAATCACATTTTCTTTTTCTTACAGCTTCACCTCTTACGACTCTACCCATCCGAGAAGAAATGATGACAAAATATTCTAACCTTTCCTTGGGGAGTCATAACATATCACTGACTGGTAAATGTGTTGCCTTTCAAATAATACAGTGCCCCCAGAAGTTTTTATTTTTAAGTAAGCCATTGCATTTTGCCTCATAAATTATTAATCCTTACTCATGGTCTGGTGGGAGAAACACGCCATTACCTCATACAATTAGAACATAGGATGTGGGAGTCTACCGCAATGAAGGCAGTATGCTCTGTGTGCTGGGAGGGGGCGGCTGGTCAGACCGTGGGAGCCTAAGAAGGACTCTGTAGAAGAAGGACACCTGAGAAGAAGGGAAGGTTCATTTCAATTGGCAGAGACTCTTATGTTTTCATCAGTTTTTGCTGGTGCATCCATTCAAATCTCTTTGCATTGAAGGGGGAATTCGTGTATCCACTGGAAGACCTTTAGGCAGGGAAATCAAAGATGCTATCAAATGAGTCGATGACAGTGCTATGGAAAAATAAGTAAAGCATTCTGCACTGAAGCTCAGCTCGGCTTTCTTTTTCACAGTTTTGGATTCCAGTGGTTCAAAAGTAATCTCAGATTTTTTAAATGAGTAAGAGTACTTGTCTATTTTAGGAACAATGTTACAGGTATAATTAGAATTTAAAGTATTGTAAACACATTTACTGAGTCAGTAACATGTTTTATCCAGTTACTTGTCCAGTCTTTAACTGTCCTTTAGTCTTAAGAACTGTTTCTCTCTTTCTCATATGAATGAAAGGTATGCTTCCCCTATCTCCCATCTGATACCGAAGGAATGTTTGCATTGCCCTTTTTTGGTAGAATAATTTTTTATGATTTTGTACAACTCCTGTTTGTTCTCAGTCTCTATTCCGATATTTGGAGTTTATTCTTGATTGTAAAAAGTAATTACAGGGTGCCTGGGTGGCTCAGTCGGTTAAGCATCTGCCTTCAGCTCAGGTTGTGATCCCGGGGTCCTGGGATCAAGTCCCGAGTAGGGCTCTCTGCTCCCCGCCCCTCCCTCTGTTCATGCTCTCTCTCTCTGTGTCAAATAAATAAGACCTTTTTAAAAAAACACTTATAACACTCCTATGTTATTTTTTTAAATTAATTTTATTTTTCATTAATTGTATACAATATAGCATTTTAGCTGCTACAAACTAGCTTGTAGTTATTTCATCTTGATAATAACATGCAATCACATTTTCTTTTTCTTACAGCTTCACCTCTTACGACTCTACCCATCCGAGAAGAAATGATGACAAAATATTCTAACCTTTCCTTGGAGAGTCATAGCATATCACTGACTGGTAAATGTGTTGCCTTTCAAATAATTTTTGAAGCCATGTTTTCATGTTCTAGTTATTGATTTCCTCTGTCCGATGAAATTTTTCTTGAAGAGAGATCCATATGAGAACATAAGTTTGCAAATCCTTTGACTATCTGGGTCATGTTGGCAGCAACATACCCCTTACTTACCCAGGAAGGACCCTGGGGAAAGAAGGGTTAGGTGTCCAGGAAGAGAGAAAAAAAGTGGACTTTTTTAGTTGGTTATTTACTTAACCTGTTTGGAGGGTTTAACTCCTAACTACTCTTTTATTGAAATACTACTATTAAAACCAGTATTCTTGCTGTTATGAAGAGACTGAGTGTTCAGAGTTGTCTGGTTGTTACCTTCTGCCTTAGCTTGATCAAATGTTAGTCACGTTGTTTCTTCCTCCCAGGCCCCTGAACTTTGGTTTGGCCCAAGTCTGAGCAAGCACTAATGCTTGACCACAGCCTGATCATGCATCCTGCTTCCCCCCACTAGTTTATCCCATTTCCTCTCAAAAGTTCCTGCTAGCCTGCTTACCCCTCCCTATAAGAGGAAAGCGTTTCTGTTTGATGTTGAGATGCTTGCAGACATATCTTTGGAGCATCTTCCTTATTGCAATAGGCTTTTTGAATAAAATCTCTTCTTAGATAAGTCTGGATTGTTTTTATTTTACAAAAGAAAAGATTTGACGTTCCTTCTGAAAGACTGGATTTCCAAGCTGTGGTCGACATGGTTTGCATTTCCATGTAGGTTGTTCTGGTTGCCTTACCATCAAAAAGTTTGGTCTTAGGAACTGCCTTCCTGAAATACAGAAGTTAAATCTGAAGATATATTTATGCTTACTAGGAACCACAGGCTTTCTTCTTATTGCTGTCGCTAGGATTTTTAACCTCCTTTATGAGTGGAATGTTTTCATGTTGTTTTATTATTGTTTACTTGATTTTGCATATATTTCTATGTTGTCCTTGTGAGATCAAGCTCCGAGTCAAGCTCCGTGCTGGGTATGGAGCCTGCTTAAGATTGTCTCTTTCCCTCTCCCTTTGCTCTCCTGTTCATGCATGCACACACTCTCTCTCTCTCTCTCTCTCTCAAAAAAGTGGTTGTTAACATTGAATCTCACCAAAAAGTTAGATGATGGTGCTAAGTAGCAGGCCATGGGACCTCCTAGTGTAAGTGGGTTGTGGGATAGGGAACCAGATCGGTTATAATCCCATTCCTTCCCTTGTCTGCTGCTTATGTTCAAAATCTTCTCAGTCTTTAAGAATTAAGTCAAAATCTTCATCTTCAATAAGGCACATACAGAGAAATACTATTTTGGTTTCTCCGATATGTATTTAGCATTTTTAATTTATAAGTAAAAGTGAGTTGATGTTTAAAAATATTGAAACATTTTATTTGTAGTAATATATAGTAAGTTAGAGAATCTGAAAACCCTCCTATCACACCTAGAAAATTTAAAATATTGCAAACATTCCTTTAAATATTTAGCTAAATACAAAAAATTAAGACAACTTCTGCTGACCAAAACTGGGTGACCAGGCATCACGCCTGTACAAATTGAAGTCATGTTAGTGTTCCTTGTGTTTGTCGACAGGGCATTTGAGTTCTAAGAGCCACAGATCTAAGAACAAGGCCTTGAATCTAGGCGAGGAGGGGAGCAGGAACTGAAAATCCCCAGAAAGCTGATCTTTCCAGAAAACTGGAACTGAAAACCCCCAGAAGGCTATAAAGACAGTGAAAAAGGCTCAACCTGGGAGGAGGGGAGAGATGGGCAACAACAGTGGATCAACACAAGGCCATGATAAGTTGGCTTCCTGGTTTTAGCCTTGCTCTGAATCAAGTACTCCCCTGAGTACTCAAAGTCAAAGCCCTGCCCTCAGTGACAGTTAGATTGCAAATTTACAGTACCTGCGTTATATAGGAGCCTGCAAGCTGAGAAATAACACAAACATGACCCTGGGTCTGCAGGAAAGCGAATGAAAAACATTTATGGAAGGACACATTGCTTGCTCTGGCTATGGAATCTGGACTGAGGACTGGCTCCCAAATATAAAATACAGTGACGTAGACCCCAAGACTGAGAGTCAACTAAGGAACAGTAGGATTGGATTGTCCAGAACTTCAGATTACAGAAATAGTAGGTGGAGTTATAAAAGAAGAAATATTAAAAGAGAAAAGAATATTATGCTATCAAAAAAAAAAAAAAAAGATAAAGCATGCTTGAAAAATAGCCAAATAGAATTTCTGGGGATGAAAACTCAACTTGTCAGAGGAAGTCAAAACCCTTTTGACCACCCTCTACTTCTGTCTCAGCTGAACTCTTTCCAGGGGTAACCTCTGTTCGTAGAGTACTATGTAACATTGTTTTGTATTCTTTAATATTAGTGGTTTAAACCCATATGTATTGTTCTGAATATTTTTTATTGTCAATCAGTGTTAATTCTTGAGATCTAGCCGTATTACATGGACATACCTTATTTCTTTTACTTGTGTGCACAGTATAAACATACCAGTTTTCTTAGACATTTTCCTCTAAATGGACCCTAGTTTGTTTAAATTTTTTTCTATTGTAAACCATTCAGTAATGAACACTTTCTACATATCTCTCTCTGGGAATGACTGTGTGTGTTCCTTTAGGAGATAAATGCCACAGGGTTGAATTGCTGAATTAGAAGTTATGTGCATTTTATTTATTTTATTTTTTTAAAGATTTTATTTACTTATTTGACAGAGAGAGACACAGCGAGAGAGGGAACACAAGCCGGGGGAGTGGGAGAGGGAGAAGCAGGCTTCCCGCCGAGCAGGGAGCCCGACGCGGGGCTGGATCCCAGGACCCTGGGATCATGGCCTGAGCTGAAGGCAGACGCTTAATGACTGAGCCACCCAGGCACCTGCATTTTAATCTTAATACATACTTGCAAGTTGCCCTCCAAAGTAACAGTTTACCTTTTCCCTCACTCTCATATTTGACTATCATCCTCCTTAGTTCCTGACCAGCACCACTTGATACTATTAAACTCTTTCATCTTTGCCAGCATGAGTGCTAAAAGCTGTATCATTGTTGTTTTAATTTGTGTTTTGGAATTGGACATACTTACATATATGTGTGTGTGTGTGGGTGTTAATATCCCATATCCACTTTCCTGCTGTGTTTATATACTTTTAAACTGATGTGAGACAGCTATACATTTTAAATACTAATTTATACTTTTTACTGAAATTGCAAATATTGTCTCCCAGTTGTCTTTAAACATTTACATGGTGTTTTTTATTGTGAAGAAGTTTCATTGTTTTGTTTTCTCCTATCATTTTTACAGAAGTATTTTCATAGTTTTTTACCCTTCAGTTTTTAATCCTTTTGAAATACAGTTTTATGTACTGTGTGTGAAAGGTCACTAACTTTATTATATTATTATTTTTATATAGATAGCCAAGGTCTCAACACCCTGTACTGAATAGTTCTCCTTTTTCCTACGGCTTTGAAATATCACCCTAATCATATTCCAAATTCCTATGTGCTGTTCTGTTCCTTTATTGTTTCAATGTTTTTCAAACATTCTATAGAGTTGGGCAAAGTTAGAAATAAATTTATCTTATAACCTGATTTACCACCCATGCACACACATGGGCAAACACACACACACACTAAACAAATGTTTGTTAAGCAACACCCACACCTCACAGGTGTGTTACACTGGTAGTTTCTTCTTTTTCAATCCTTTAAAAAACAAATTTGGTGATAACTATTAACTTGACTTCCTGACCACTAATAGTTTTCAACTTGCAATCCAGAAAATTCTACCTAATTTCTTGGTATTTTGCAGCATCATTAACACATTAATATTATTTTTTTTGAAACATTATGATACAGCTTTATATCTTTGTTCTTTTTTATTTTAACAGGTTTTCCAATGTCCTACATTTTCACTCTTTCATGTAGATTTTTTTGGAATCAAGTTCCACAACAAATACTTCTTGGATTTTGACTGATTTTTCACTAAATTTGTAGAATAATTTGGAGGAGACTTAATGATTTTATGATATTGTATTATCACCTATAATTTAGATCTCATTTGAGTTAGGATTCCTATTACATTATTTTTTTTCTTTTTAAAAAGTATTTAGGGCACCTGGGTGGCTCGGTCGGTTAAGCTTCTGCCTTCGGCTCGGGTCATGATCCCAGGGTCATGGGATTGAGTCCCGCATTGGGCTCCCCAGTGGGGAGCCTGCTTCTCCCTCTCCTGCTCTCCCTGCTTGTGCTCTCTCTGTCAAATAAATAAATAAAACCTTTAAAAAAAATAAAAATAAATAAATAAATGAAAAGTGTCCAAAAATAAAAATTATATGTACCTAAGGTGTACAACATGATGGCTTGATATACATATATAGTGAAATGTTGCTACCGTCAACTAATTAACATATCATCTCACAAACTTATTTTTTTTGTATGATTAGTTTACCTGAAATCTACTATCTTAGCATATTTCCAGTGTTCAACACAGTAGTATTAAGTAGAGTCTTCATGCCTGTACATTAGCTCTCTAGTCTTATCCTACATAATTGCAACTTTGTACTTTTTGACCAGCATCTCCCCATTTCCCCCAGTCCCTCAGTCCCTGGTAACCATCCTTTTACTCTCTGTTTCAATAAGTTCAACTTTTTTCTTTATTTTTTTTAGATTCCACATATAAGTGAAAAAATGCAGTATTTGCCTTTCCCTGTCTGGCTTATTTCACTTAGCGTTATGTCCTCCAGGTTCATCCGCATTATTGTAAAAGGCAGAGTTTCCTTCTTTCTCATACCTGAGTAATAGTCCATCTTCTTTGCGCATCCTTCTTTCTGTGGGCACTTGGGTTGTTTCCACATCTTGGCTCTCATAAACAATGCTGCAGTGTTCATGGCAGTGCAAATATCTCCTTGGGATCCTAATTTCATTTCCTTTAGATATATACCCAGAAATGGGATTGCTGGATCATATGGCAGTTCTATTTTTAGTTTTTTGAGGAAGCCCCAAACTGTTTTCCATAATGGCTGTACCAATTTACAATCCCACCAGCAGTGTATAAGAGCTCTCTTTTCTCAGGTATCTGTTGATCATTTGTATCTCTTCTTTAGAGAAATGTTTATTCAGGTCCTTTGCCCATTTTTAAATTGAGTTATTTGTTTTTTTGCTTTTGAGTTGTTGTGTTACTTATATATTGGGGATATTAGCCCCTTATCAGATTATGGTTGGCAAATATTTTCTTCCATTCTGTAAGTTGCCTCTTTACTGTGTTGAGTGTTTATTATGCAGAAACTTTTTAGTTTGATTAATTCTACATGTTTATTTTTGCTTTTGTTGTCTATGCTTTGGGGCTCATATCCATGAAATCAATGCCCAGACCAATGTCAAGAAGTTTTTCCCCTGTGTTTCCTATTTCCCTAGTTTTATGATTAGGATGGAAACCAAATTCTAGAATATGCCAAAGACCTAAGGAGGAAAGACAGCAAGAAACCTTGACATAGTTTGGTTAAGAACAAACTAAGGGTTCTAGAGGGGATGGGGGTGGGGAGATGGGTTAGCCTGGTAATGGGTATTAATGAGGGCACATTCTGCATGGAGCACTGGGTGTTATACGCAAACAATGAATCATAGGACACTACATCAAAAACTAATGATGTAATGTATGGTGATTAACATAACATAATAAAAAGAAAAGATATTGTTGCTAGTACTGTACTCTTGATATCAATGCTCAGGGTAAAGGCACGTAGTAGATTTTTAGTACAGTTGTGAATGGATGGGTAAGTGAAAGGCATGTAGCAGGTGTTCAGTAAATAAGTGTTGAATGAATGGGTAAATGAAGAAATGACACCTTATCACTGCTAGACATTTGCCATTGCTTGTTGTGATTAATTTCTCAATTTTGCCTAGGTCCTTAAGTCATTCCCTCTAACTTTAAAGTCCTAGGTGGGAGGATATGATTAGTCAAATGGCATTGCCCTTAGCCTCAGAGAGTTAGAAGGAATATTTTTGGCTTACATAGTGACTGAGGGGGCTTTACTTCTCATTAAAACTTACACAGAGGGGAAGGGTTTTCAGATTCTGGTTATCCAAAAATATAATAGTCCACTACCAGAGTGTTGGATTAACTTTGTGTTAATTATTTGGAAATAATAGTAACCTATTTGATTGCTAAAACAGTTTAACTGTTAGTTGTATTTTCTCTCTAACTGATACGAAAAGTTGTTGCAATACTGTCCTATTCTTTATGTTGTAGAAAAATGTATTTAATTGGTGGATTATTACTCAATGCCATACCCTCAAATTAAAGACCACATTGTTGAAAACAAGAAGAAATGTGCCTTTCTAAAATTCAAATGGAACCATGTCCCTTTTAAATTTTTCTTTGAAATAATTTTAAATCAGTTTAGAAAGTAGGGAAATAACCATTATACCTGGTACTAATGGAAATGGAGGAAAATTGTGACCAGCAGGAACTTTGTTTAATGAAATTCAGCCAGCATTTTTTCTTGGCTAATCTAAGAACATTTTCCATAATATTGCTGAAGCTTTGAATTATGTTTGGTAAATCCAGCTTCATTTGTTTAGAAGCCATCCACATTTCCTAGTATTTCCCTTCCTTTTGATGCTGCCTGCATAAAATTCCCAAAAGTTTGAGAATAAGCTGTCCTTATATAACACCAGCCACATAGTTCCTAGGTCTCGAGGGATTCCCAAGGGAGGACTTTGAGATTATGTGCGTATATGTGTGTATTATGTACATAGGCACACATATACATACAGACCCATACACTCTTTTATACTCAGGTTAGGCTTACAACCTTTGGGTTTCCTGTGCACGTTGGTGATTTTCTATTCTAAGCTATGGAATTCAGGAACCACGGGTATTTTAGACTCTATCACATCAGTACTGCGCTGATCAGATGCATGTAAATAACTTGATAGATTCAGTGAAAAAAAAGATCATGAATGAAATTTAATTTGGGAGGAGGTGAAAATTATAAGAATCAAGGAACACATTTCTTTAGTTATTGTACAAATTTTGAATATGAAGTTTAAGATATATGTGTTTTATTCTTATTCAGAGGAGTTATTTTATAAACTTAGTTAAAATCCATATGGTAAGGAGCATCATATAAATGGAGCAACATGTTAAAAATAGGATTGAATGTTTCACTTTTACATGGGAGCGTTGGCTTCATGTTAGAGTGGCCATCTGAATTATTTCTATAAAGATTCTAGATGTTCCATCTATATTTTAGGATATAACATGGGACCTCACTGACTTCTATGGTAAAATAAAGGAAAGCTCCGTATTTCCTCTCTCTGTCTCAGCCAGAATTGTCCCATTTTGCCAGTTTTTTATGTTGTGGTACATTTAACTATTATAAATAAAAGTTTCTGCTTTTAAAGCGTGTTGGGAAACACTGTCCTATGCAAGAAATTTTCATTTGCTTTTTCCACTTTTTTCTTTTTTATAAAGGAACAAAATAGACTTATTTCAAGTGATACGATTCCTAAATGGGCCCATTAAGGTCTAACTGTTATCATTTCTTTGAAGATTTCAAATTGCTTAAATGTCCATATACTTTTAAAATTTTAATTATGAAAATAAGAGACAGGTGTAAATTACTGTATGACTTTAAGAACAGTCTTAAAAATATAGTTCAGAAACTGAGCAAATAGGTATAGTCTTAGAAATGTAGATATCATGGATGTTTTTGCAATCCTCTAAATAGCAGAAATGCATTGTAGTTATGGTTTTGGGGAAGTTGAAACATTGTCCGTTGAGTTCAATGGACATATTAGTTTGTTGGCTAATTACAAAATATTTTAAAGTTAGAGGTAAAACTCTTCACATATTTTTGATTTTCTGATAGGAAAGCAAGCTGCAGAAGCATCTGTGAAGTATTACAAGAAACAGGGAGGTAATGATTAGAGCTCGGAACCTGGCCTGACTTAGAGGCTACAGTGCAGTTTTAATAGAATCATTTAGTTCAAAGTGTGAATGTTTAAAATATGTTGATCATACCATTTGTCTACCATCACATTGCTGTATTATAAATTTATTTCATCTTCTCTTAATATTTTCTTTCATTTAAAATCTCAGTTTAGGGGCGCCTGGGTTGCTCAGTCGGTTAGGTATCCAACTCTTGATTTCGGCTCAGGTCATGGTCTCAGGGTCATGAGATCAAGCCCCGCATCAGGCTCCGTGCTCAGTCCAGAGTCTGTTTGTCCCTCTCTCTGCGCCCCTCCCCCTGCTTGTGCACGTGCTCGCATGCTCTCTCTCAAATAAATAAATAAAATCTTAAAAAAAAATAAAACCTCAGTTCAATAGTTTGAAAGTGATGAGGAAGTTAATTTCATTGTCATGAGAATTTCATATCTTTGGGAGTTGGTACACATAGTTGGTTATGAGAATCTGGACTCAGCCACACCCAAATTTGTATTCATATCGGTCATTATCATGATATATGATCTAGGGAAAGATAGTTAACCTTTCTTTGCCTCAGCTTCCTCCTCTATGAAGTAGGAATGATAAAAATTGTACTTATAGAATTGCTGTAAAGATTAAATGATATGAGCAATACGGAACTTCAGGCAATACCTGATAGCTTTTGTTATATTCCCCAGTGAGATCAATATTGAGAGGAAGTTAAGTGGGAAATTATTCAGCAATTAATATATCACTAAAATTTTCCTTATGATAGCTCATTTAATCCTTTCTGTAGTCTCATGAAATATGTCTTGTGCCATTTTACAAATGAGGAAGCTGAGGTGTCCAACATAAAGATACGTGGTGTTGCCCTGTGAGTCACCTCAGGCAAGGAACCTGACACGGGGCTGTTCCCTTATGACATGGACGTGATCGTTCATATTGTAACTTCCCGATATTTTAAGAGGCTCCAGTGAGCCACATCATTGAAAAGAGTGTGGTGCCCTGGAGTCCCCTTCTGGAATGTAAATACCTCTGTAATGCCTCCTGCTAGGAGTGATAATGCGGTCTTGTCTTCTTGCCAGCCCTCCAACAAGAAAGATGGTCTGTATTCAACCCCCACAGGGTGCCCAAGAAATAATGCAAGGGTCACAATAGCTTTCTCTGGGTGATCAGAACCTCTGGCAACTCCATGGCCTACAGCAAGGCCTGGGTCTCCTCAATTCTGAGCAAGGTGGCTTTGCCAATGTAAACCCGGGCTGGGCAGAGGCCAGCAGTAATGAGTGACACTCAGCTCAGACCTGGGGAAACAACTCAAGAAATCTGCAAAGGCTTTGTCCCTGAAGCAACAACTGAGCAGAGTTTTGCAAGATATGAAAGAATTTTCGCATTTAGGGGAGATCCAATATATAGAAAGCAGGTTTAAGTCATCAATAACAATGCTCTATCAACAATTTCTTAATGTAACATTTCTTTGAAGAATTATTCCTCTGTCAACATAGATTTGGTTCCCTTTATTATTCTCTTTCATAGTCACAGTGGAAGAAAGTGTTTGTTACATTACCAAAGTCTACAGACTTTGGTAGATGGTCTGTCTCCCACAAGGAAGGAAAAGAGGTAGTCAGGTTAGACAGTTAAGGCCATTTTTAACCTATGATAAAGCACTTTCTGTAATATGGTAAGATAACAGAATATGCTATATTGGGGTGAAGACAGAGACTGTATGGAGAACTCCTTTGTGAAATTGACGAAGTAAATTTCCTTGACAGAAAGACAGGCCTAGGTTTTCAGGGTACCCCAGAGCTAAAGCTGAAGGAGGAAAATTTATAGAAAACAGAAGCTTAGGACCAAATATGATATATCTTAAAACATTTTCTCCTGTTACTAGTACCTAATGTAATTTCTGGTATGCAGTAGATGCTCAGCAAATGCACAAAAATATGCAAATTCCTTCAGTTTGACCACTTCAGTTTTTTCTCTGTATAATTGAATCTTGTTAAGATCTGTCTATACCTAGGGTTTTTTTTGTTTTGTTTTGTTTTTTACCTTTCTTTTTGTGCATAAAATTCAACTCAGCACTTCTGTAATTATGCGACTAGGTATTTCGGGCATGTGCTCACAAAGCACTTCACACTAGCTGTACTTCACTGTTTGCAAATTTTGCACCTGGTCATTGCTTAAGGAAGCATTTTTATAAAGTTTTAAAATGTAATTAAAAGTGATGTTATGCTATTTAGGTTCTGTTTTTTTTTTTTTTTTCTTTCTACATTTTGGCTCTGCATTCTGCTTTTACTGATGCCACGCTTTTGAGCAGGATATTGAGAAATGTGTTTACATAATGCAGTGCCCTCTCCCAAACACAACCCTTTTATTTCCTTTAACAGTAACCACCACTGTTCTGGTTTTTAGGGGGTCACGTTCTTGCTTTTTAAAATTGTTCTATCACACAGGTGTACATCCCTAAATATTATAGTTTAGTTTTACTTTGTTTTTTTTAAAGGCGTGTTTCTAAAGTATCTTTTCATTTTTAGGTTTATTTCTTTCCTTTTTCTAATTTATCTGTTGAAAACACCAGATTGTTCATCTTGTTGAGTTTTCTTACACTCTAGATTCGGTCGATCACTTTCACGGGGTGCCATTTAACAAGTTTTTTCATCCTCTGTATTTCCTGTAAACTGGTAGTTGGATCTAGAGACTTAGTTCCAGTACCCCCTCCCCCTTTACTTTTTTTCTTTTCTTTTTTTTTTGCGGGGGGACAAAACGACTGCCTAGGTAAGTGGGGTGTTCCTCCTTAGGAGACACACAGTTCCATGTCTGAGAGGGTTGCAGCAGATGATGTAGAATGCCGAGATCCATGATTCACCAGGAGTTACAGCTCATTGTGTCAGATTTCTAGAGTTTCTTCACTTATTGGCTGGAACTGTATAAAAAGAAAGTTTTCCTCCTCTATTATCTGGTTACCAATTGCACATTTAGTATAGAAAGAGCAGTGTACCTGTTTGGTATTTTTCCTTTATTTACTACTGCTCAAAAAAAAAAAAAAAAAGTTGGCTCTAGTGTATCTGCCATAAGTGGGACATAGCTATCTATATACTTATAGAGAGATATATCACCTCGTGGTTTTGTACCAGAATTTCAAATTCGATGAAAATTCAGAAGTACAGGATGAGTGTTTGAATTCTGCCGTTCATCTGTATCTTTGTCCAATCCCTACAAGTTTTTAAGGACTAAGAAGACTAGGAATGACAGAATTAGTATATCACACAAACCCACATTCTACACAAAACGTTCTTGTAATAACTGAATAACACGATTCCTTAAAGGAATCAAAGCAGTTACTCCATTCTCTCCCTTAGGTTTTGTTTGCTTTTACAGTTGGAGTGTTTCTGTACAGTCAGAGCATAGGGCCCTCCTTTATACAGTGCTCTTTCCCCTATATCCTTGTCAGCTGGAAATTTTAAGGAGATTAAGATTATAGCCTCAGGCTTTTGCTATTCTGGTAATGTAACAAACACTTTCTTCCGCTGTGACTATGAAAGAGAATAATAAAGGGAATGTAACAAACACTTTCTTCCGCTGTGACTATGAAAAAGAATAATAAAGGGAACCAAATCTATGTCGACAGAGGAATAATTCTTCAAAGGAATGTTACATTAAGAAATTGTTGATAGAGCATTGTTATTGATGACTTAAACCTGCTTTCTATATATTGGATCTCCCCTAAATGTAACTTTTACAACATCTTTTTTGTTTTGTCTTGTTTTCTTTTGTGGCTAATAGCACAGTCCAGTGTGCCAGTGGAAAAAAATATCACTTTAGAACGACCTTCTAGAATAGAACTCACATGCAAATTCACGGCATCTGGGGATGTGAATTCAGTAAATGTGACTTGGAAAAAAGGTGATGAACAACTTACGAATTATTGCATCAATGCCACAGGAAACATCCTGTATACCCAGTACATGTGAGTACATAAAATTTTCACCTGCATGGCTCGATGAAATTCATCACCTTTTAAACATTTTTGATGACTGGGCATTCTTTCCTTTGCTGTCTCTTGAAGGTTATGCTAGTATTCTAATTTCCATATTTACAGAATTGTTTCTATTTTAGAATTTTGATTAAATGCTAAGTCTTTTTCATTTTTATCAAGAAGTGTTTTGAGAACTAAACCTATATTAATAAATTCTCTTTAGGTTTACCATCATTAATAGCAATCAAATGGGAAACTATTCGTGTTTCTTTGAAGAGGAAAAGAAACAAAGGGGCACATTTAATTTCAGAGGTTAGTGCTAATAATTTATAGAGTAATAACTTCAGCATTATATTTTTAGAATTCTGAATCCCCAAATTTTTGAATTACCATTACAATACTAAACATAATGAGCTGAAAGAAAATCATATACTTTCCACTGAATCTTAAAGTGGTGACCTTAAAAATGGAACTTTCCAGTCTTCCCAGTGGTAGCATTTGCATTTCCCAACCCATTCCCACTCCTGTCCCTCCCCTAGCTTAAATCCAGATTTTAGTGTGAAAGATGGGGCTGCCAGGTTATTTGTAACAGTCTCTTGAATTTATTTGCTTATTCATTTGTTTAGCCGACTAAACTCAGAGCTTTTATGTACTGTCCCTTTAGGCATGTGTGAGAATATGCTTTGGTGTTCTGTACCAGTGGGTCCAGGACTTGGCTTTAGGGATCCATAAAATTTAAAAATAATATGGAGATGCACAAAGGGTTGCCAGTTTTTGGTCTCCTCAAATATTTGGCCCTCCTTTATACAGTGATGTATAAAATCCATAGCTCTTCCCTCTGGAACAAGAAAAAGTAAAATCAGAATATTTTCCTCTTACTATCATTAAACCAAAACTATAAAGGTCTCAATCTCGTAAGACAGACTAGTCACTGAGCTGGACACTTATCTTCATGAAAAACCCCTATTCTGTGATAGATTAGGGAACCACAGTGTCCGTGCTGGTATCTGGGAAATGTGGTCTGTTGCCATATTAACTGTTCTGGGTTTTGCTTCACATTAATTTCCCAAGGTACATGAGAAACTGTTCTCCATTTTTCCTGAAAATTGTGAGGTCTGGCTAGCTGCCCTGACAAAATACGGATACTGTCTCCAAGGCCCCATCAATAGCAGAATGGCCTGCTTCAACATTATCATGATTTAAGGTGGTTTGCACCTATATCCCTACATCCCTCCCTATATTCCCTCTGTTCTCACAGACTCATTTTCTTCATGTGGTTTTGTAAATGTTCTTACTTGGTAAATATAATAAATCCTTGTGTTTATGCAATTTGGTCTCTGCAAAGGCAGAAACTATTCCCATCCTTTGATTATTCTGATCATGTACATTCTCTCTTAACCTCCTTTCCTCTGTTTGCTTAATTTAATTTAGTGAAGGATAGATGCACCATACATTTCCTTCTCTTATTCCCTTCTTTCCCTTGTCTTTTTCTTTCCTTCCCTCCCTCCCCATCCTCCTCCTCCCTTCTTTCTTTCCTTCCTAATGAGCTAAGAGGATGTTAAACACATGTACGCACCCACACAGTCCTCTAGTAAACATTTTATTGAATTTCCTTTAAATATGTAAAGAAGGCCTATAGATTTTGAGGGAATACTCATCAAATCTTGAGGCTTAAAGTGATTCCAGGAGATTCAATTTTAAAAATTGCTTTTTTCCCCATCTAGATAGGACTGTTTTCTAGAAATATGTACTAGTTACACCTGTTCAAAGTTTAAATATTGTAAAGTAACTTAATAAAGTAAAGTAACTTAAAAAAAAATAAAGTAACAATACTTTAAATTAAGTAATTTAAATTACTTAAATTATTATTTGGCAATGATCTGTCCTGCCTCAAATGTGAAAGATTAACAGAAGCATTTTATTTTTCAATATACCAATACATTCAATGCCATGTGGTCTTGGAGAAAGCCTCTTGATTCCATATCTATTTTGAGATGACCAGCCTGAATCATCTGGCTGGTGTCAGGAGCACCAACACAAGGCTTAGGTTTGAAATCAAGTGCTTGAGAAATGCAAAGAGCCACTGAATATTTACTATGGTTTTTTTTTTTTTCTTTTTATAGTTTTCTTAAAGTAGTTTAGTTCAGTTTATTAGTTTTTTTTGTTGTTTTTTTTTTAAATCTAAACTCAAATACAGGTGTGAGAGTTTCCCAACCTGTTTGATGAAGCCGTGTTCTTTTTTTTTTTTTTTTAATTTATTTTTTGACAGAGAGAGAGACAGTGAGAGAGGGAACATAAGCAGGGGGAGTGGGAGAGGGAGAAGCAGGCTTCCAGCTGAGCAGCCAGCCCGATGCGGGGCTCGATCCCAGGACCCTGGGATCATGACCTGAGCTGAAGGCAGACGCTTAACGACTGAGCCACCCAGGCGCCCCCAGTTAATTAGTTTTTAATGCCCACTTAACATTAATATAACTTTTAAGTATACACTATGTCTCGAAGATATTTATAAAATTAGTAAGTTAGCCCTTTCCAGATCTTCTTTAGTAAAATAATATTTTCCTGTAACTCGTCTAAATTGAATATTGCTTGGAGAAGTAATTTCATTTGATTACAATTTAAAGGCATCTGCAGAACAATTCTTTTATAGTTATTATTTAATTAGATCTGTAAGGCTTATAGGATGGCATCTATTTTTATAAATATTTTATAAATATCCTATTATATTATGTCTCCCCATGACTTGCTTATGGGTTATGGGTTTTCCTAAGAAGAAGGCTTATTTTTCCTTAGCAATCCTAAGTTGAGTGTGGTTGAAAAGCCTTTTTTATCCTCTATTTTAAATTCAGCCAAAAAAACCCCATTCTGCCATTGATCAAATGAGTCAACTAGTGCATGAGCCTGAGTCCTTAGAACAACTCATCAGCAAAGCCCCTGCTTCTGCCTTTATGGGAGCTGGTTGATTTATTACTACAAGATTACAAAAGGGCCTCAAATCACTGATTAGTACAATGCAAAAAAACCTGCTGACTTTGTGTGTTTGGCTGTTGATGCTAGTACAGGAGAGAGAGCAAAAGTCACACTGGAAGCTTGCAAGTGCTAACATGTCGTGATTACTTTTCATTCAAGAAAGATGAGAGGTGGGCTACCGTGTTTCTCAGTAGCGGTCAACTTAGTTCCAGTACCCCCTCCCCCTTTACTTTTTTTTTGCGGGGTCAACTATTCTGATGTAGTTGCTGAAAACTTCTATGATATGCATCAGTGTTAAAATCTCTCATTAGAGGGGCACCTGGGTGGCTCAGTCAGTTAAGCGTCTGCCTTTGGCTCAGGTCATGATCCCAGGTCCTGGGATCGAATCCCGCATCTGGCACCCTGCTCAGCGGGGAGCCTGCTTCTCCCTCTCCCACTCCCCCTACCTGTGCTCTCTCTCTCTCTGTCAGATGAATAAATAAAATCTTAAAAAAAAAAAAAGAAAAAATTAAAATCTCTTAATAGAAAAGATGCAGAAATTTAGTTGATGAAGAGTAAGTAATGGCACATAGAACTTTTGAGAAGTCTTGGTGAGATTTTGATGGTGCCAAGTGCTGTGAAGCCTCTCTTGGCCTAGCCATCTGTCTTCACTAGTAAGTATCCAAGGAGTCAAAATATGGAATAGTACTATGGAAGAATCAGTTGGAACTTCAGCTTCAAACCCCAGTGCTGAAGTCTAGTTAGCTGTCTTTGACTATGTGGAAAAATCTTTTCCCTAATTTGGTAATACCTAAATGTTCTTGGGCCAAAAATGACCCAGGCTGATTTTCTTCCTAGTTCATGATATAAATCTCTAACTTTACAACTCCATAGGGCTGTGACTGTCATCAGGTAGATCCTAGGCCCCATCTTCTTAGACACTAGTTTGAATCAGCAATTTCAGCATCTTCAAACTTAGAGTCTTCCAATCCAAGACTCTCACTGGTTCTGCCTTATCTGAAGTTTCAAAAGGTCAACAGAACATATTAGAATACCGTATCGCTGTGCTTCTTTGCATAAATATTTCCAAACATAAGTAGCAGCCCAGAACCAACTGGGGCCTCTGGAGAAGTTCCAACAAACTGGTGTTTCCTGACCATGGTGCCTTTTGTAATTTAGATCCACACTGCTGTTATCAGTCATATAAAGCATAGCAGAGCAGTGGTTAATGTCCATCTTTTCACATGGAGCTTGAGAAGTGTGGTTTTGCTTATCTGAGGTTTGGAAGGAACTTAGTGGCTTCAGAAAAGAATCCTTATTTTAGCCAAGCTTGAATCTGTGCTTATCTGCAGGTCTTTAGTTGAGGCCTCCCCTAAAGTAGGGTTGACCTTTCCAGGAGCTTCTGTATTCTCATACTTCATTTAATAATAAAGCCACACCAGGTGTTGGGCATATTGGAATGAAGTATGACTAGGTCGCAGTCTTGAACTGATAGATCAATCGTGTTTTGTCAGGAGGCCCTCAAATAACTTCCTTCTCACTTGGTCCAGTCATTCTTTTTCCCAGCAAAATCTCAAGTAAGGAAATACACACCAAAAAAGGGACACTAAGGCAAAGTAACATTTTGTTATTGGCCAGCCTTGGCCACAAACCTTGCTGAAATTCTTGGAAGGCTTTGCCACATGGAAAGCTTCTTTTTCCTCAATGAGGTCGTACTAACCTCAAGCCAAAGCAGACCTTGTATTCCTTCACAGCCCAAGGTCAGTTAGGTCTTTACTCCTCTGAACAGGAGGATAACACCCTCCTGAGCCAGGAAAAATATGCTGAGCATGAGGCTGAGTTATTTATACCTCCAGATTTCTATCCCTAGAAAACAGGGCCCAATCAGTGCCCTGGACCATGACTAATCCATGATAATCCTCCTTTCTAGGACTGGAAAACTGGAGGGCTGAATGAGAGGAGGGAATGTCTAGTGAGGTCACCGGGGACTTCAGTCCACAGGCCACTGCTCAGCCTTTTATTGACACCACCTCCAGTGTCTAGTGAGGAAACTAGATCTACCATGAGAAAGAAAAACAGAATGGGGGGAGGGGGTACTGGGAGGCTCAGTCGGTTAGGCGGCTGCCTTCGGCTCAGGTCATGATCCCAGCATCCTGGGATTGAGCCCTGCATCGGGCTCCCTGCTCAGTGCGAAGCCTGCTTCTCCCTCTGCCTGCCGCTCCCCCTGCTTGAGCTCTCTCTGTGTCCAATAAATAAATAAATGAAAAAAAAAATCTTCAAAAAAAAAACAAACAGAATGAAATATTCTGTGGTTCAGTGTAATTTAGGCCTGTAACAGTTTGATGCTGAAATTTATTGTCTTGTTTCTCAAGAACTTAAAATATAGTTACGTTAATATCGGGACAGATGGTCAGCCTATTCTCTTGGATCCTAGAGTTGCTTTCAATTTTCCTCTATTGGTTATTTTCCTGCAGCAGACTGCTGTCTGGGTCCCCAGATGAGCCCAGAGGCAGGTAGCCACAGACTGAGGAAACTGAACAAAACAAAAGTAGTTTGACTTAATAGGGAGAACACTTACATGAGAGACACCATCTTTACTTTTATTTAAAAAATGCATGTGGATAACAATTATTCTCTTATTTAAAAATTTCACTCACAGGTTATGTCAAAGTACCAGTTGCTTTATTCTGCTTTTTCTTGTTAAAACCAGTATGTGGTGAACGGGCCCTTTTCTTTTTATTCTTAGATTCTATGTAATATGTGAGGTTATTATTCCATGTGTTTTTTCTGCTCTGTATACTACATAGGTCTGGAAACAAGAGTTTCTTTTTAACTTTTTTTTTTTTTTTTAAAGACTTTATTTATTTATTTGACAGAGAGAGACACAGTAAGAGAGGGAACACAGCAGGGGGAGTGGGAGAGGTAGAAGCAGGCTCCCTGCTGAGCAGGGAGCCCAATGCAGGACTCGATCCCAGGACCCTGGGATCGTGACCTGAGCTGAAGGCAGATGCTTAACAACTGAGCCACCCGGGCGCCCCTCTTTTTTAACTTTTAACCAATGTAATTTCTTGTTATGGTAAGGAGCAGGGTTGAGGCGCCCTGATTTAAATTGTTTTAATTTATCCTGAAATTGTAATCCTTACACAAAAATCTTATTCAGCTGCTTTCGCCAAGTACTTGAATGTGTGTTTCAAGCAGAATTTGTTTTACAGCCTCACTAAGTTGTTTAAAATAGATGTTATTAAGGGATCTCAAAGCTCCTGTTTCTTCATTCTTTGGGGCCTTGTCTCCTGTGATTCATACCCTTGAGTTTTTCATCATTTTACTCTTTTAATCTCCTTTCTCACTTGGGCTGGGGGGTCTATAAAGCATTCAGTTTGGAGCCTTTCCTATGTTTTGGGGTGTTCTTACATGTTCCTACAGTTCTGAGATGTATTCAGATGAATTTCCAGTTCTCTTTTTATATTCTAAGTCTTATTTCTTCTCTCTTCCACACGACGGGCTTACCTGGAAATCATTCTTGCACATGATGATGATCTATCCTAGTAAGCTGGCTCATGACCACTACGTAATAAGGCCATGGGTATTACAAATTGTAAGGGAGGTCAGTTAAGAAAAGCAGTACCAGTACATGATCACAATTTTGTGGTGTTTACTTTGCACCAAACACTTCATGTATTATGATCTCATACTTAATCCTTTACAACAACACAGTAGGATGGGTTATGACCGACCAAAGAACTCAACGTTAGTAACACCGAAACTGTAATTTGAGTGTGTGTATTTCCTGGACCCAAATCAATTCTTTGTCACATCATTGTCACATTGTGCTGACTTCCTTCAAACACTTAATGACCTGACCTTTGAAATGGACACATATTCACCACATATTAACTAAATATCCCTCAGCCTGAGGGTGACCCGATTGGGAGTGTGGGACCCTAGTGGCCTCAGTCAAAAGGAGTGCTCAGAATATCTTCTGGCTGGGATGTCTTAAATCCAGGTAATCACTCGTACTCCCTGTCTCCTCTCTCAGGAGTGCCCTAGTGGTACCTGACTAGGTTTTCATTAAGTATCAGTGGGTGAGTATAAATTCTGATAGGCAGTTCACAGCTTTGGTTAATGTAAAATTGTAGACCATTCAGTTTCATCAAAACATGTTTCCTTGGTTATGAAAAGTGTGAGAACAACTGGTTTATAGATTGCTCTATTATCTTTTGTATGAATTACTTGAAGCATTTATGCTGTCATGAGTGTGACATACCTTCCTCTTATTTGCATCTCTTTTTTATTAGCACTGCCTCATTCAACACTCAGCTGGTCAGCAGCCTTGATGAAGGAGAGGGTGATATGTGCAATTGTATTTAGGCACATCTTATTTATTTATTTTTAAAGTATTTTATTTATTTATTTGAGAGAGAGAGAGTGAGCACGTGCACAAGTGGGGGGTGAGCAGGGGCAGAGGGAGAAGCAGGCTCCCCGCTGAGCAGGGAGCCCGACGTGGGGCTCGATCCCAGGACCCTGAGATCATGACCTGACCTGAAGGCAGACACTTAACAGACTAAGGCCCCTCTTTAGGCACATTTTAAACAATAAGGAAAAAAGAAGACTTCCACACCCATCATTGTAATCTTAATCACCTGAGGACAGAACCCATAAAGAAATCCTATTCTCCAACCCTATTTGTACCACTTCTTTGGTAGTTATACAAGTCAGAATTTCTTTTCTAGTCATTACCAATTACTTCCCCCTTCCTCATCTTTATGATTCATCCAGCAAATGCTCAATTATCTTTGGGTAGTACAAAGCCAAGAGCACTTAGAGAATGTATTTAATCTAGAAAGCTGACTTTAGTACTTAAAACTGATCTTTCTATTTCTACCCCGGCCCTCCCCAAAACAAAATATAAAAATAGGATAACAAGTGAATATCAAGCAATATTTATAAAATTTGTCAATATAGCATTAAAAATTTAGATATAATTTTATGCTTTCTCTTTGTTGCCAAATAAAAAAAGGAAAAAAACATAAAACCAAAAATCCGCTAAAATGAGTAAAAGAAAAAAAGTAAAAGTAACCTTTGTTGGTCAGTCTACACCTCCAGTCTAAGTGCACATTCATTAATATATCCTTTGAGGTCACTGAGAAGAAACTGATTGCACCATGGAGCTATTGGCTGTCTTTTTATTGCTTTGCTTATGTTTTTATGTTTTGATTTTCTTTATCAAGTTATTCATATCCTTAAAACTTAATTTTTCTAAATTCAGTGGTCATTTTTATTGTTACTAATGGCACCTGCCTGAAACTTTCTTAGGAAATTTATCATCCAAAACAAATGAACAAAAACAGCAGAAAAAGAGTCGTAAAGACGACAAACTGGTAGTTGCCAGAGGGGTGCGGTGTGGTGGGAGAAATGACAAAATGGGTAAAGGGGAGTGGGAGGTATAGGATTCCAGGTATGGAGTGGATAAGTCAGGGGGATGAAAGGTACAGCATAGGGATATAGTCTATGCTATTATAATAGTGTTTCATGGTGATAGATGGTAGGTACACATGTGGTGAGCATAGCATAACATGTAGATTTGTCTGATCACTATGTTGTACACCCGAAACTAACATAATACCGTGTATCAACTATACTCCAATTAAAGAGATGGTTTCATGTCATGTGAAACTAAAATTATGTAAAGAGAATCATACTGATGAGAAAATGAAAGGAGAATTTGTCTTCAACTTGCATACATTTCCCTATTCAAACTCCCTCAGGAACATGTCTTTCTCTAAATTTTTCTTAGTCCCTGAAGTTCAAGGAAAAAACAAACCATTGGTCACTTATGTGGGGGATTCAGCTGTCTTGATATGTAAATGTCAACACTGTTCTCCTTTAAACTGGACCTGGTACAGTAGTAACGGGAGTATACAGGTAAGATCATATTTCTGTGATTCGAAGAAGACAAAATGAAAACTCTTATTCCATAAATAATATTATTAACGGACTCAGAATTCCTAGGACTATTTGTACTCCTTTATCTTATTATTTAATATGTCTTCATAAAGAAAGAACCGTGGAGTTGTCATTTCATGTTTTTAGCATATTGCATTATACATCTGAAGAGACTCTTATTGTTTTAACTGGTACTTTGTTTTTCAGATTTAGCAACTTATTTCAATTCTTTGAAAGGAAGTTATCATTCATTTTTAGTTGATGAGTTTAGAAATAACCCTAACAAAAAGATTCTCTTTTCTTATCATTCCATGAAAGTATCTAGAAAAAAAAGGTAGTTTTCTTTTCCAGCTTCAGTCTCTGGAAACATTTGTGAAAGAATGCAATACAGTGGTGCCATTTGAGAAAAGAATGAAAATTTGGTAACTTAAACTTAGCTCTTGGGTTCTTTCAGGGTCATTGGCCTCTTTTGGCCTTCCAGAATCCAAAGAGAAGCCAAATACTTTACGTTCCTATTAAAGAGTTAATGGCTATTCAAAGAGCTGATAATAAGAAAAACATGCATATTCAGAAAATCATTTCTCACTCTCTTTCTTCCTCCCAAATAGCCTCTAATAGCAGGGAAATTTAGGACATTGTCCTTCAGGAGACACCTGTCTATTGCTCTGCTACTAATGAGCATTGAAATTAAAGTCCTGCAAAGGCAAGCTGTAATTCTAGGATGGACGGACAGTATGGGACAGCGTAGATCTTACAATGAAATACTAGGTTCCTTCTTAGACAAAATTGGTACTGCCATAGACTGTTGAAGGGAACCAGAGGAAAGGACTTAAAAGGGAGAGTGACTGATTCTGTGATAACATTGGTTTGACTTTTAGAGAAAGCTCCACATCACTTAGGGGTAGACTTAGATCATTAATATTTCTGCTTCTTTTCTTGTTGATGATTAGGAAAGGCAATCATTTTGAGTAGGTAACTATTAAAAAAAATGTATGTAAATTGATAAAGATAAATATCTGTTGTAGTACTTGACATACATAGCCTAATTTATTTATTTATATGTAATACTAGGCAAAAAATAACCGAAATCTAATTACATTAAACTCTTAGAATATAGTCTGTGCTTCTCTCCATTGGCTGTAGTAATTTCCTCTCAATTTGGCCCTAAGCACGGGTCCTATTAGGATGTGAGGGAAGTGTAGGGAAGTGGGTACAGGTCACAACTTTAAGTCAAGTGTTTTTTCAAGATGCAGACCGACCACCTGCCTCTGCATCACCTGGGGTGCCCATTAACCATGCATTACTTGCATGTATCAGCTCCGAGTTAGGGAGGGTACATTTGAACAAGCAGTACAGGCAGTGCTATGCACAGGGAGCCAGGTCGCTTTAATTGGGGGGGGGGAGCAAATAATAAACTCACAGCTCTTGATCAGATAACCTCCAAGAATATTTGCATGCAGATGAGCATTTACTGAGCAATGCAGTTGAGTGATAGCACAGTGAAGGCATCGGATGGCCTGAGAATAAGTTTTAATTTAAATGGGTTAAATAAATCAGCTCCAAAATAGCTTAGTATGGCTCTTGAGAGGCTGGGGGAAAATCCAGGGACTCTCAGAAGTCAGCTTGCCTGAGAAAGAAAGCCATTCAGCTATGAGAAGACAGGTGCGCAGACAATCACATATCCTGGGCTCCCGGGATTTCTACCACTCCCGCTACATCAGCTTCAAAGGCCTGGAGATTTCATCCTCATTTCCAGTCTGAGGAACTCCCAGTGTCAGGAGCCAGTGATCTGCCTTTGTAGGAATGATCACATCTAATAGCTTCATTAATTCATGAGTTGAGTTGATGTGTGCCTGCTCTTATGAAGGGGGAAGTACTTTGAATAGCTAGTTGGGGGTTAGATCGAGAAACCCAGATGGCTGGAATTTTTCTGTATCTTTAATTCTAATATTTACCCATGATGACCTACACTATAGTTTCAAACACGGAGTGTTTAGCACTTAAAATATCCCTTCCCTTTGCTACCGTTGGGAGATGAAGCTCTCGGACTCTGTTATGTAAACTTCTCATAAACTTTAATATGCCTTATAGCTTTTGCTCAAAACGCGATCATTTAGGACATGTGTCTTTTATGCAATATGATAGGAATGGGTTTTGATGTCTCCTTATATTAGGTTCCTGTTGATGTTCACGTGAATGATAAGTATGCGATCAATGGAACGAACGCTAATGAAACAAGGCTCAAGATAATGCAACTTTCAGAAGATGATAAGGGATCTTACTGGTGCCATGCAGTGTTCCAATTAGGCGAGAGCCAAATACACGTTGAACTCATTGTGCTGAGTTATTTGGTACCCCTCAAACCATTTCTTGGAATAGTTGTTGAAGTTATTATTTTAGTGGCTATTATTCTGTTTTGTGAAATGTACACCCAAAAGAAAAAGATGCACACAGGTAAGGCTTCTTTTTTTAGATAATGTTCTTATGTTATGACTTAATACATTATAATGGCTTTAGAGTTTTGGGGAAATATCTAACTTTTGTTATTTGGAGGGGTGTTTATTTAACATTAATGGTGACAGGGATGTGAGCTTTTATTGATGGTCTTTCTATTTCAACTTCCTAAAAAATTTTAGGATGAAAATATACTTTTTCTCCTTTTGCTTTGGTGTTACTGGTACCTCAACACCAAAGAGGTGATATGTGCTTTGGTACTAGAATAATAGAAGATTCTGTGATAGCTTAACGTAAAAGACCTCAAAGACAAACAGTCTTTCTCTTAGATAACTCACTTAGAAAATATTTTATCAAACATTCTGGAGTTCTCATAAAAGAGACATTGTCTGGTCAGTTCTCCATTTTTGTGGCATGTGCTTGATAGATTGCAGGTTGAGAAACCAATGGTTCCCCAAGAAAATTTATCTTACATTCTGTATTCTTTTCTGATTTTATACTAAATTTTTAGTAATTTAAAGAATTACAAATCAGTCAGTCTGATTTTGAAAATCCCAGGCACTAGACTATGCTTGATGAAAATTGCAGGTAAGGTCTGGAGAGCAGGGAAAGAGGAGAATGTGATGGATGTGCAGGCATTTCACGTCGTATGTCTCTCTCGTTCCAAAGAGGGAAAACCATACAGTGCATTCTTAACATGGGGAAAGTTGAATTCAACATACATGCTCCGTAAGAATAATAAACCAATCTTAATAAATTCCTCTTTTGTTATACAGATGATGGGAAAGAATTTGAACAAGTTGAGCAGTTGTAAGTATTACAGATTAATTTTCACTTGAGTAAAATAGAGATAAATATAAAATTGAATAAAAGTTTGCAGTTAGAGTAGGTATTTACCCCAAAGATACAGAGGTAGTGATCCGAAGGGGCACCTGCACCCCAATGTTTATAGCAGCAATGTCCACAACAGCCAAACTATGGAAAAAGCCCAGATGTCCATTGACAGAGGAATGGATAAAGAAGATGTGGTATATATATATATATATTCAATGGAATATTACTCAGCCATCAGAAAGGATAACATCTCACCATTTACACCACCATGGATGGAACTGGAGGATATTATGCTGAGCGAAATAAGTCAATCAGAGAAAGACAATTATCATATGGTTTCACTCGTATGTGGAATATAAGGAATAGTGCAGAGGATCATAGGGGAAGGGAGAGAAAACTGAATGGGAAGAAATCAGAGGGGGAGACAAACCATGAGAGACTCTTAACTATAGGAAACAAACTGAGGGTTGCTGGAGGGGAGGTGGGTGGAGGGATGGGGTAACTGGGTGATGGGCATTAAGGAGGGCATGTGATGTGATGAGCACTTGTTGTTATATGCAACTGATGAGTTACTGAAGTCTACATCTGAAACTAGTGATGTACTATATGTTGGTTAATTGAATTTAAATCAAAAAAAAGTTTGCTGTTTGGACAAAAACACAAGAGTATATTATATGTGTGTTGTTTTCTGTACACATCCATGTTGTGGAGAGGCATGTGGAGTTTGCCTGCGTAAATTAGGACCCCCCCTCTACCATTCACTTTTTACCTCTCTGTGCTTCAATTTTGTCCTCAACAAAATGGCTTTAATTACAGTATTTGCTTATAAGGCTTTTGGATTAAATGATATTCTGTATGTAAAAATGCTTAGCATAGGCTTTGATGCACAGGGGTGTTCAATAACCATAAGGAAGTATTATTTGTGTAAGTCAGAATTTCTTAACCCTGGCTATATTTTTGGTCACTTAGGATGTTCCTTAAAAATATGGTTGCTCAGACTTTACTGGATCTCCTGGATCAGAACCTCTGGGAGTGGTGCCTGGGCATCTGTATTTCTTTAAAATGTCTATCACTGATGCTTTTTTTTTTTTTTAAGATTTTATTTATTTATTTGAGAGAGAGAATGAAAGAGAGAGTGCACAAGAGGGGGGAGGGTTAGAGGGAGAAGCAGACTCCCTGCTGAGCAGGGGGCCCGATGCGGCCCTTGATCCTGGGACTCCAGGATCATGACCTGAGCCGAAGGCAGTCGCTTAACCAACTGAGCCACCCATGCGCCCTGTCTATCACTGATTCTAAGTCACTCGTATATGGAAAATCACTGGGCTAGAATTTTATTAGTCACTATTTTTGAAAGAACAGATATTGTGCCCCAGGTTCTCTTACAGCCCCTTTGTTCAGAGTGGAACAGGAGGAGGGCTGAGAAGAAAAGTATCAGGGATATAATTTAGTTTGGTCAAGACAGGAGTGACTAGTTCCTCTCAGCCGAAGGACTGAGCATGGAATCCGGTGATGGAGGTGCCTGAGACTGGGATTAAAGTCTGAGTAACACAGCCAAGGGCTGGACTGGGAAAATGAGATGAGATTAAAGCAGCTGAAAGAAATGTTGGAAATGGAAGGCCTGAGCACATATAACCACAGAGAATGGCACTGGAGGTTTATCTTCATTGGCCAGCACAAGTTCGGAGGTGAGGTCTCTAGCCATGGTTAAAGAGTGGGAGAGCTGTCATTTAGATATTTGTAGACATTATTCAAATAGTTATTTTTACTCAGTTCACAAATGGCAGGTAAAATAAATCAACACGATATGAGCTTCTAAAGTAAGGGCACGAAATAATCATATCAGGAGTTCCATAACCTCAGATAGGAAAAACAAAAAAAAAACAGTGTTGTTGGCACCAACTTGGTTGGCATCAACTCTTATAGTTGGAAGGAAACTGCACCTCTTTCTGGTGAACTTGGACATCTTGTTTAGAGTGCGTTGAATGTTCTATCTTTCTGGTTCCCAAGTACTGTGTCCTATTCTTATACTTGGGGTCATACAGAAAACAAGACGGTCATTCAGATATTCGAAACAGTTAACAGCCTTGCCCAAATGCTGTTGTCCCAGCTCAGCTTCCCCAGTGTTTCTGGTCATTCAGTCTCTTGCAGTCACATTTGGGGGCTGCTCCTGTCTCAGTGGATTCTGATTCATTTAAGACACACGCAGAAGGGGTGGCACCAGAACAGTATGGAGTAGACTTACCAATTCTTAATTTAATTTTCATTTATGTAGCTTACCCTAATTTTAAAATCTTTTTAAAATACGTTTTTCTAGAATATCTTAGGAGTAATGTCAAACTGATTCAATCTATAGTATAAATGATTTACTTTCTTTTCTTTTATTGGTAATTGGGATAGTGTACATAATATTCTCTACCTGTACTGTTCCACAGAGAGCTCTGGCAGTATTTATTTTTTTAGTTTATTTCTTATTTCAATATCTTTAGATTTAATACAAGTATCAAGGGCACTTGAATCATTTGCAGCAAACCTTTTACTAATGTTCTTTTAGAATTTTTAGTTAGCAATGCACTTTTTTTTTTTAAGTAATCCCTACGCCCAACATGGGGCTTTAGAATTTTTAGTTAGGAGATAAATTTTACTTGACAGAATATATATATATATATATATATATACACACACACACACACACACATACATGCACACACACACATATATATATTCTGTCAAGAAAACTTTATCTCTCTCTATATACACACACACACACATATATATATTTATATATAATGCTTATATGTTTAGATGCCAGGAAGAGTCATAGAGTTCCTTGATGAAAATAAATCTTAAAACCATACTAAATGTGTAACATCAAAACAAGCTAGTCACTTCAAATATTTCAATGAGGAGCTCATTCATTTATCTGATCCACTCATATACTTAAGCCATATAATCTCGCCTGACAGCCCCTCCCCCAAATTTGGATTACATGGTTGAATTTATTATCTGGTGGTGATAGCTTAATGAGCTCAGGCCTGCCTGTAACACTAGAAGGGTATTCATTATGCACTCTTGTTACCTAGTTTGGTCGTTCTTGTCTTAAGAATCTGAAGGCCACATTCGTCGTCTTGCCCCGATGCACACTGAGTAGACAACCATGTTTAGCCTCTAATTCATTGTGATAAATATGTTGAATTATAGCACCTGTATCTCACATGTTGGCTGACCTTCTGATTGGCTGTTATCTTGCAGGGCCTCAAGACTGCTTACAAGTTATGGCCATATACCCACGTCCTCACTCATGCTGGGGGAGAAGCAGTTCTCCCTCTGCATAAAATAAACAGGACTGGTCACTGTCATCTGTGACAACAGTTCTTCTCTAAGCAACGGCAGAAAAACAAAATCAGCATTAGGAGTAAAACATTTTTAGGAAAAATGAATTGTCTCTATTGACCTTTTACATTTTAACCTGATGGCCACTATATAGATGCTGTACTGACTTGATTTAATGCCATGTAAATACCTAGTGATTTTCTTTTTGTTTTCCGTACAGGAAATCAGATGATAGCAACGGCGTAGAAAATAATGCCCCCAGGCACAGAAAAAGTGTAAGTTACTTCCAAATGATATTCCAAATGAAAGGTAAAATTCACTGTACATAGACTGTTATTCCGGCTACACTTTTTAGTTTCATAGGAGACCTTATCATTCACTATGTGTTTGAATATAGTTGTTTAGAATATTATAGGAGAAAATGTATAGTTATACAAAAATAAATGACATCTTTTTTCTATCAGAGAACATGTAGCAACCAATCTAAAAATAAATCCTTTGCCCTACATATATATATATATACACACATATATATATGTATATATATTTGTCATCATGGGCTAGTTCCTTTTACTACTTTTCATGTGGTCTTATTTTTTTTTCTCTCTTAGGTTTTCTGGATTCTCCTTTTTTTATTCTCATATACTCATATATTTGGCATTATGAACAAATACATAGTAGCTTATTTTCTTTACTGATTAGAATCAAAATTTTCATAGTTGATCAACATTTTTTTCCTGAGTATATAGAAAATAGATACTGTTAGTTTTGGCAGTGGTTTGGATCACTCCTTTCTAGCACTTTCTGCTTTGCTAAAGTGATAATAAGTTATAGAATAATCAGGACATACTAATTATGTTTCATTATGCTTTATTTAACTCAGGAATCTGTGAACCAGTGAATGCGAAACATCATGTCAAGAGTCATGGGAAGATGTACAGTTTGTACTTCAGCTTTGTTTGTTTCCTGTTAAGAATATCTGAGTTTTTATTTTTAAAAGGATGAAAAGTTTATGCAATATGCTCAGCAGTAGCTTTGTAATAATATATGCTGTATCAGATCTAAAGATATATTTCCCTTCTGTAATTATTTTACATTAAAGCAAGGTAAATTATATTCAATATATCCTATGAGCTATCACCAGGATAATTAATTTCATCTTGGTCATCAAGGGATGCACAGAAGAGATACCAGCAAAACCGGTTAATACTACACAGAACTAATGTCACTCAAGACCTGTTTATAACCAAAGAATTCATTAAAGAGAAAACTTTTGCTATTTGCCTTAAAAAGTTTTTTTTTTTTTTTCCGGTCATGCTTACTATGTCTAGACATATTTGTAATAATTTTCATGTAATGTTCACCCTCTGTCATATTGGATAAAAACATCTTCACTAGGAAATGAATACTTTCTGCCTTTGCTAATGATTTCAATCTCCACAAGAAAAACATACTTTGCCTCCACAAATACTGGTTTAAGGCAAGGAAATATAACCACATACTTGCTCCAAATCTCCCATCACCACAAAAACATGTTTCCCAACCTTTGTTCTACTCATTTCCATTGCTTATACACACCAGGCAAAAGTGACTTTTAGTCTTTATGTAGAGCATTTTTTCAACGCCATGGGTTTTGGATTTTTTAAGTTGCACCTGGTGTTGATGCTCTGGGTCCAGGTCCATATAGTCATAATATAGCCCTGCTACAGGGATGCTTCTGTGGTTCATGGTTTCCTGGGATCTTTGACTTGATACCTGGTGTCTTGATACCCATGGATGGCTAAATATCTAAAAATGCATTATTAGTGCTTTATAGTCATGATTCCGTTGTTTGAAATCAATCCAGAAGTACTAAAGGGCTTCTTCTATGCTGTTGCAAATGCCTTAGACTTTTCTTCAAAATTAGCTTAGTTTCTATTGCATATATAACTGAAATATTTTATAAAATCACTGTAACCAAACCAAATGAAATATGAATAGACATGAAACATTGTCAGTGGCTTTGAGTGGACTATAAAATCATACTACGGTATACTCGATTGGGTTGAAGACAATGATGTGAAGCCTGCTGGGTGTCCTTAGTGCTGGTGGGTCCCATCTAGCAGAGGTCAGAACAATCAGAAGCCAAAGGGGAAGTCTGGGATGGTGGCAAGGAACCCGCAATTTTTGGTGACTAGAAGATTAATATTTGGAGAAGAGGAGTTCAATGATTTGGGGAGAAAATACCTTATAGAAATGTACATTATATACTGGCTGAGAAAATGATAAAATTGTGGTAGTGAAAATTATAATTTATATGGCATCTTAACTAATGTTAAAATATTACTAATTGGAATAATATGCCTAAAGTGGTGACTTCGAAGCTGCCCATTATTTTGTTGCAGCACTATTTTGTGTAAAGCGTGTTAACTGTACTTGCACATTTTATTGAACTAGAGTATATCCCTTAAGTAATGGCAGATTTCATTTTATTCTTAGTCTCAGAGCCATAAGCCATGCATTGTTTTGGTTTAATTCATTATTTGATAACATTCTCTTGGATGGTAGCTCTATGATGGCAGACAACCAGTCAGTTCACTTCATTAATACAAACAATTTGAATTCAGTGAAAAATTAGTCAAACCTGTTATTTGACTAAGTCCAATTCAAAGTGGTATAGTTATGATTGGGTATATTTAAAACCAAAAACAATTTGTAGTTCATAAGCAGTATGTATCTGTCCATTTTGCCACACTGTTTAGGCTAGATGTTTTTCAAGCAAGAGAAATTACTGCCCCATGGTAAAATAATCTGAAATATTTGTATAGTAAATTGAATTTTTAAGTGTCAATGCTTGCTGTTTTTCCTAGCAAAGGCAATTCATTTCAGTAACCTTAAGCAGAAAAAGTACTCAGAAAATTAAAATTGAGTTTTGGCTTTTTAGATTCTCTCTGGAAGAACTTCTGGAAAATTACCTCAGACTCTTAGATTAAAAGTGGAATGCTTCCATTAACTAACCTCATGTGGAAGATAAATGGATTAACTCATAATAACCAATTGTAAATTGGCTGAAAATACTAAGTAAGAAGAAAAGCTGAAGTAGGAAAACTGCTCCACATTTATATATTAGACACCCTGGGAAATTCTATTAATCTTTCCAGCTAACAGGGCTTTGCAGAATAAGGAGATTTAATGATGTTTTAAAATTCTCAGATACTTTCATAGTCAGTTTATGCTTTAATGTAAATCTTCTCCCATGGTATCTTTCTCTTTTTCCTCAGCATCTGGTTACTTGGGTCAAACCCCAGAACTCATTGTGATGTTTTCTTCTCCTCTATTAACTAAGACTCATTAGTTATGAATCTTTGTTTCTTTGA
The DNA here is from genome assembly GCF_054177405.1 of Leptonychotes weddellii. Classification (NCBI taxonomy): domain Eukaryota; kingdom Metazoa; phylum Chordata; class Mammalia; order Carnivora; family Phocidae; genus Leptonychotes; species Leptonychotes weddellii. Next base: position 33,324,435 of record NC_138375.1, on the reverse strand, counting down.
CCTTCTCACTGTTCATCATTCCACCCATTGCCTTCACCACCCCATTCTCACAACTGCAACAGCAACAGTCTTGATTTTCCTACCTCCATCTCATCTTCCTATTAATCCATTTTTTGTATAGCTGCCCGATCATCTTTTTAAATACAAATCTTGCTATGTTAACTTAATATGGAAGCTTCCATGCCAAACTTCTGCAGGCTTACCTTTGCCATTTCTTAATACTGCAGTTTTCCAAATGGCTAATCTCTCTCCAGTGTCTTGACTTAGTCTTGACATATACAGATTTGGTGCAGAATGCTATCCCCCTGGTCTCCCTCCATTGACTAACTTGAGTTTAGCGTTGAAAACGTTAATCTGACGTTATTTCCTGGTGGATCTTTCATACTCAGTGGGAGTGTATACCATGTTATTTGCTCAAATAACTGCACATTTCTTTGTGTTTATTACCCTGTATTATAAACATACATTTGTCTCCTTCCGGTGTCATGTACTTACCACAAAGAGGATAAATTAGAGATGTCATAAATGTGTGTTGAATAGATATAAGTAAAAATCAAATTTCATTAATTTGTAGTTATTTTTAGAACAATCTAAATTGTGACATCAGGATGAAAATACAGGGGTGCCTGAGTGGCTCAGTCGGTTGAGCAACCAACTGTTGGTTTTGACTCAGGTCATGATCTCACAGTCGTGAGATCAAGCCCTGCATTGGGCTCTGCTCTCAGTGTGGAGTCTACCTGGGAATCTCTTTGTCCCCTCTCCCTCTGACCCTCCTGCCCTGTGCTCTCTCTCTCCCTCTCTCAAACAAGAAATCTCTAAAAAAATTTTTTAAAGAATTAAAATACAATATTTTAACAGAGATAAACAAGGTTTTATGAGTCAATGTTTGCTTCTGTTACTTTGAAAACTACATAGTAATACGATAAAACATCCCATCAGATTTTAATAATGTGTTAATATCTCGTGAGCAAATAGAATTCTGATTCCTAAACCGTTATACAGGGTATGCCCCTTTCAATTTATTTAAATTCCTATTGTTCTCTATTTTTCATGGATAGTTCAAATGTTAACCTCATTTTTATCCTTTATTTTAATAAGATAAGGTATTGACTTTAAATATAAAGATATTTAGCAACTAGCCCTTTGCATGGTACTATAAAGCGCATTAATATTTGTGCTCCCTCCACTAATTTCTTATTCCTCTTCCCTGCGGCAATACCTTACAGTACCTTAGAGCATCTCAGAATCCAATTCAAAACTTTATCTTAAAAGAAACAAAATTTTTTAAAGAAAGGTTTCATTGTTTAGTTTTGCTCACTGAAAGTTTGTCTTTAATCAAATTCATCAAAAGAAAAAAATGTCCCTTCTGCTCACTTATTCCCTAGGTCTTCATCTCTGAGGCATTTAAATAGATTTATACAAAATGGTTTACTGAATAGCTACTATACTACCTTATAGAAAATGAATTTATCTCATTGAAAAAGGCTTTGCAATGAGTTAGGGACTTACTCCCTATTACCATCATTCATCTTCAGGTGGGAGTAAGTTCAAGTATGTGTTCCAGTATTAATTAAAAGGCACAGTGACCTACTTACAGCATGCTCTGAATATTTATTAGATGAATGAAAAATAGATGAGTGACTCAATTATTTTGGAATCTTAAATTATACATTATTTACATGATACCTACTTTGATTCTCATTAATTAACTGTGAATATATCCTATCTAGAGAAAAAGAAAACTGGAACTTGCTATGTTCAATTCTGTGATATTTAGGAATGTATTTGCACTGAATCTAGAAGGTCAGTTACATGCCAAATTGAGTTCGTCATTGAGAATATATAATATCATTAAATAATAATAACTGACATTAGTCAAGTGCTTAGCATGTGACAGGCACTGTACTAAATGTTTTGACATGTGTGACCTCACTGAATCCCCACATCTTATGCTACAAGGAACTATTATCATCTGCTGTATTAGAGAAGAGAAAACCAAAGCTTAGGGAGATGGAAGTATTTGGAACTGGGATTGAAATCCAAAGAGTCCTTCTCAGGAGTCTAGGTTTAACAACCATGTTGAACAGCTTTAGCCTCTACTTACCTGTGTCTTAGAAAATGAGGCTATTATCCATATCAAGCATCTTTTTAAAAAAATTTTACTCTTTTAGATGGTCAGTTAAATAAGATCCATAATCTTATCCTTAAGGTTTGTACGACCTATGCTATGGTGTATTTGTGTCCCTGAGGTGGTGCTGGGCAAGCATGATACTTTTGTTCACTTGGAAAGTCTTTCCTTCGGTTCCTCCCGCCCCACCCATGCCACCATTTTATTTCTCAATAGCTAGTGTGACTATTGACTTTATCATCCAAACACTGAGAACAAAAGAAGGTGCTATATATCATTTCACCAGGACAACAGACAGAAAACGGACCGTATGGTCACATTTTTAGTCCGCAGGGAGCTAAGTACTCTACGGATGTTCTAGCCTAGATACAGCAATAACATCTGTAGCAAGTTTGACTGATAAACAGAAATTCACTTTCAGGGAAAGAACCATCTTTAGAAAATGCCCGGTGAGTCTCACTATAGAGAAATGTCTAGAATGAGACAATTTAGTAAGCTTAGAGATTTATTACTTTCCAAAAGTAATACAATTAAAATTTATTATCATTCAAAAGTATGATTCACAGTCATAAGAGAAGTTGGAAAAGAAAGTCATGTTTTTGATAACCTGTGAAATGAACTGGACAATTCTTTGGATTTGCTTGTCTTCATGATTAATGTGTCATAATAATACCCATGTGATTCTTAATGAATCAGGAATGCCTGATTATGCTTTTACAATAAAATTTACTTATAAAATCAGTGAGGATCAATCATGAATAACATTGTCAAAATTACTTATAGTCACATGATTAACTTGTAACATCTATATTTCTTACTCTCTCATTTTCCAAATGAGAAAATGCTAGGGCAACTTGTTTAGGGTATTGGTTAAAATCTATATATTATTTTGGTGTGTTATCTATTTGTTTAAGAACTTTTGTTCATAAAATTGATTTTGCTATTTAATTTGTAATTTACTTCAAGAATAGCACAAATTCTTATTTATTCTGTTTTATTTGATAAATGAAAATATTAGACTTATCACATATATAAGTAACTGTTATTTAATACTACAAAAATATCACAAAATATGATTATATTAACTACTTTTGTATGTCTTAAGATAAAAACTTGACCATAAATTTTACTTTAAAAAAAATCAAGGACCATAGATTTATTATGATATATTTCCTAATAATTTTAATATTTTCTTTTTTTAGCATATATGTCTAAATTCTCCTTAATGCCTCTCTGTATTATGTAAATAGCACAGAAAATACCTGTATTGGAATGTTTCAAAAAAACTTTTTTTTTTTTGCCTATAGCTCAAAGACTGTATCTAACATGCAATTAAATTCAATAAAATGTCCTCAAATTAAAGATTTAAGTGAGTATTAGAAAATACATTTTGAATTTTAAACTTTTAATAATGGTTTAAAGTAAATTTAAAGGCACTAGATAATAGAAAAAATGTTTTCCTTGGATTATACTCACAGAAAAATTCAAGTTTTATAAAACAATTCATCCTTCTCAAGAGAGCCCAGTGAAAATGTGTGCCTGGAGTTATCTCTGGCTGGAGGTGAGGGGTGGGAGTGGAAGGGTGGAGGGGAGGTCTTTAGTGGGTATAGAATTTCAATCCTGCAAGATGAAAAGTTGGGGATCTGTTTTACATCAATGTAAATATACTTAATGCTACTGAAATGTACACTTAAAAGTGATTAAGATAGTAAATATTCTTTACTTATTTATGGTAATTTTTATTACAATTTTTTTTTAAAAGTGATAGGATAAAAAACAACCTATAAATACTTTAGCAGAAAAGTAAAATAAAATCTTTGGGACCTAGGGCTTGGTAAAAGAATGCATAGTCATGACATCAAAAAAAATCCATAAAAGAAAAATTTATACTTCATCAAAATTTCAGTTTTACTCTGCAAAAGACCCTCTTAAGAGGATAAAGAGACAAGCTACACACTGGGAAAAAATATTTGCACACCACATATCTGACAAAGGTTTCATATTTAGAATATATGAAGAACTCTCAAAATTCAATAGTAGAGACAAAAATAATCCAATTAGAGAATAAGCAAAAGACACAAAGATATTTCAGCAAAGGGGATACTTGGCAAATATGCACATACAAAGATGTTCAACATCACTAGTCATTAAGGAAATGCAAATTAAGATCCCAATGAGCTATTACTACACATATATAAGAATAGCTAAAATAAAGAATATTGACAATACCAAATGCTGGCAAGGATGCACAGAAATGAGATCTCACATACATTGCTTGTGGAGACATACAGATGTTCTGAAAAGTAGTGTAGCAGTTTCTTAAAATAATATATACTTCCCATCTGACCCAGCAATCACATTCCATTTATCTTTGAGAAATGAAAACTTAGGTCTACACAAAAAACTGTACATGACTGTACATAGCAGGTTTAATCATAATAGCCTCAAACAGCAAGCAACCCAAATATCTTACAATAGGTGACTATTTAAACAAATTATACTACATTCAAAACATGGAATATTACTCGGCAATAAAAAGGAACAAACTCTTGATACATGCAGCCACTTAGGACAAATTGCAAGGACATTATAGTAAGTGAAAAAAGCCCATCCCAAAGTATTCAATTTATATGACATTCTCAAAATAACAAAGATTATAGAGATGGAGAACAAATTAGTGTTCCTTAAGGGTTAGCAATGCTGGAAGAGGGTGTGAATGCAATTATAAAGAGAGCATTCAGGAGATCCCTGTGATGATACATTAGTTTTATAGATGAATTTTATAATCTTGGTGGTTCCATGAATCTACATATGTGAAAAAGACATTGAACTATACATACACATCATGCCAATGCCAATTTTCTTTTTTTGGTAGTGTACTACAATTACCTAAGATGTAACCACTGGGGGAAACAGGATTAAGGGTAAATGGGATTTCTCTGTACCATCTTCACAATTTCCTATGAATCCATAATTTTTTCAAAATGTTGGAAGATGTTTGAATTGACTGAGTAGTCTAGGCATTGAATGATTAGAATCAGAAAGGAATATTGTAGAAGTTTTAACTTTTTAATTATAGGTTAACCTATAATTACATTAGAAAATCAACCTAAAAGATCAGCTAAAAACCAGTGAAAAAGTAAAGAATAGGAATGGTTACAATAAGCCCATGAGCTCAGATTATAATGTCTTATCAGATAGTCCTGGCCAGGAAAAAAGAAATCTGTTTCTTATTCTTATTTAAATGACAATACATGTTTATAAGTTTCTTCCCATCATTGACTGTTTGACAACATTTATGTACAAACTTGGGAAAGATCATCTGAGCATAAGGATCTTTATTCCGAACCACTGTATCTATGTAAGAGATGGAAATTACATTAAATCTCTCATTGTACCTAACCATAGCTATATGAGCAACTGAGCTTTATGCTAACAACAACAACAAACAGGTTGCTTTATTTTGGAAATAAATCCATAATCAAGGTTGAATCAACACCTTTCACATTTACAAAATATTTCTGCACATACAAAAAGCCAGAGTAAATATTCATTTTCATGTCATCTCCCTATCATAACTATATTTACTCATATTTGTTTCTTCAAATAGGGTTGTGGAACCATTATTGTTGCTACCATGTGGAGTAGGAGATAAGGGCGATCAATCAGGGGTCACAATGATTTGTAATGGCAGGAGACAGTTGTGTCTAGAGATAACATTTGGCAGCACATGTTTATTAGTGAGGCAGACATCTGCGTCTCATGACACCAGGAGCCAGCCTGTTTGCTCTTTTATGTTAAGTAGCTCAGCAAGCATTAAAATTCTATGCTTTCAGAAACATTCTATGTTTTCAAAACTTCTCCTGAAATCCTGAAACTCATAATCAAATTACATTTTAATTTTGCTCCTAATGAAGCCCTGAAGTTTCCTGAGTTGGAGCAAACAAAACCTTTAGGTAAATACAAAATAAATTAGTGTAAAGCATTGTAACAAACAAGTACATTTCATCTCAACAGAAACCCAAGTTTTGCATTTTTTAAACATTATGAAAGTACATGAAGAGATGATAGAAATGATACAAATCTATTTATATGGGGGAAAACACAATTAAGAGATGAACCATGAGAGACTATGGACTCTGAGAAACAAACTGAGGGTTCTAGGGGGGGGGTGGGAGGATGGGTTAGCCTGGTGATGGGTATTAAAGAGGACACGTATTGAATGGAGCACTGGGTGTTATATGCAAACAATGAATCATGGAACACTACATCAAAAACTAATGATGTAATGTATGGTGATTAACATAATAAAATTTTTAAAAAATGAATCTTTGGCCATGAAAATTAATCTTCTCATCTCACACCTATTAAGTAGTGTCTTGCCATTTTCTATGGTATTATTTAGAGCTTAACAATTCATGGTGAAAGTACACTTTGAGTTAATGATCCAAAAACTTGTCCAATAAAGTCAGTTGTAGAGAGAAATGGTGATGTTCCCTTATGAAATGGCAATTGACATCATCTCATTTTGGGCTCTTGGTCTGACTTTAAACCATGTGAAATGTATCTGTCATTCTTACTTTTCTGTTCTAATCATAGGAATTTGCCAAAGTACTAATTCCTTTGTATCTTTGCCTCTACCATTGTGCACACAGACTAAATGGACTCCAATTACTGTAATAATATGTTTCAGAAAAGCAATCAGTGTCCATAGGATTGAGGTTAGACTGGAAGCTTCTCAGCCCAAAAGAGAGCTATTAAAAGACAAGAGCTGAAATTCTGGCCTTGCATTGGGCTGACTTGAGAAAGAATGTTGCCAAAGGAATGAAGTAGGACAGTTGATTTTTTGCAAAATCCCGGGAACTGTGGCAAAATGTTTTACTTTCATGAGCTTCGAACCATTGAGATCAAAAATGAGAACTTACATGTTCATTTTTGTCAATTTTCCCTTTACACCACACAGAATGTGGTGGCGTTTACTGTTTTATCTGGCAAAACTGTTGTTAACCAGGATCTAGTGAGGGACAAAATTGGGTATCAGCCAGCATTTTCCTCTTTAGCCTCAGAAATCCAAGAAGTTACATTTGGGGAAGGAAGCTGAGGTATTTAGGGAGATCACAATTTGAAGCTAGTTTATTTTCTCAGAATTAGGTCACAGGCTGAGAGGAAAGGACCCTTTATTTTTTAAAAGATTTATTTATTTATTTGAGAGAGAGAGCAGGGGTAGGGGGGGAGAGGGAGAGAGAATCTCAAGCAGAGAGGGAGAGGGAGAGAGAATCTCAAGCGGAGTCCCCGCTGAGCATGGAGCCCAATGCGGGTCTCGATCTCATGACCCTGAGATCATGACCTGAGCTGAAACCATTTCCTTTTTGGTTTCTTTCCATCAAATTAAAAAAAAAAAACAAAACTAATCTTAGGGTCTAATCTCACCAAACTTCTTCCTATTTCCTGTGTGTCAAATGAAACCAACAACATAATAATTTATGTGCAACTTCGCAGGTTCTTCAGGAGACCTTTAACAAACTCACCATCAAAAAAAAAATGACCAGTGTCATATCAGCTTACGAGCCTAACTATCTGGGTATAATAGATAGGATATATACTTCATGATAGTGTAAGAATAACAGATACATGTAGATGTATAATCAGTTATTCATGCATTTATACATTCAAGAAGTATATATTGTGCAAGTGTGCCTATAATGGATCTTGGTCTGGGAGATGGAGTGACGAACAAAGTGAGGTGCTTACCTCATGGAACTTACCTTCTGGTGGAGAAGATAGAAACAAAGAGGCAAATAAAATATATGTTAACTGGGATTAATAAATGCTATAAAGAAAAAATAAAGCAAACAAAGAAAGATTAACTTGTGCTTTTCTTTAAGTACAGTAGTTAAAAGGCTTTTCTGGAGGAGGTCTAAGCAGAGACCAGACTAAAGTGACATATATATCTGGGGAAAGCATGACAGGCTGAGAGACAAAGTACACAGACCATGAGATAATAATGTGCTTGATGTGTCAAAGGAGCAGCAAGAAGTCCAGTATAGCTGAATGAGGATGAAGGGTAGGAAATGAGGGATAAAATTAGCCAAGGAATACGTAGGCCATGGAAAGGATTTTAATTTTATTCTCAGTCATGTGAAAAGTTAGAATTAGGTACAGCTGCAAGTGATGAAAAATTTATATTTAGAATAGCTTAAGAAAGATAGATGATTACTTCTCTTTCACATGAAGACATTAAGATATAGGCATTCTATTCAGCTTCAAAAAATTGTCAGGGACAAAGCTCCTTCCACCCTTACTGTTCAGTCATTCTCAGAATGTGGCTTTAGCCTCAAGGACTGAGATGGCTGAATGACTTCCAGCCATCAGTTCTACATTTCAATCACCAGAAAGTACATAGGAGCAAAGCAAATGCTTCTATTTATTATAAGATTATATCCTGGAGAGTGTACCTTATGGCCATACCTCACTCTGCAAGAAAGTAGAAAATGTAGTTTTCATTCTAGACATTTGTAAATATATTGGGGGTTAAATTCTCAAAGAAGAATTGTAAATAGATATTGGTGGAAAATGAGTTGGTTTTGACATAAGAAGCTATTTGATGGTGTTGAGCGGAAGCATGACACAATCTGATTTACATTATTAAAAAATTACTTTGTTGTGTGGAGAATGGAGGATGTAAAAATTGAAACAAGGAGACCAGCTAAAAGTCTACAGTAGTAATCAAAACTTTATTAAGGTCACCTTAGTAATGGCTTATTAGATTTGTAGTGGTAGGGTTTACTTTGGTACAAGCCAAGTACCAGTTGTTGGTGTTACTTCCCTAAGTTTATCTTTCCTTGATTATTCACTTAATATTTGCCTCAAAAAATATAAAAGTCAGTTGACAATACCTTTTTCTGTAACCCTATTACAATGAGGTGCACATCAAATCTCACTGACAGGAAATGCTATCTTCATATTAAATATAAAAACTTGTGCAAAAATTATGACAAAACAAATTAATGTATGTTTGGTGAAACCTATGTTTAGAGAAATAATTGAAATCAATATTGTTCACTGCAGAGCATAATCTCAGAACAAAGCATTTTGTCATCATTTTCTTAACAGTCCAGATGGACCAGATTTTGAAATATAATTTCTACTTGGTATAAATCTCCTTTCAATGAGAAGCCAAACTATAATCAAAAGAGTGAAAGAACGAGGAGAGAAAGAAAAAAAAGTAACAGCCATCCTTATGGAGGGTCCTACCTGAAAGACAGCAAGAAAGATAATCTGGTGAAGTTACTTATAGTGTTTACTGTTTTCCTGTAATTTTTCATATTAATCATTCCTACCAAATAGTTTTAATAATGTATGATTATTTCCACCAAGGAGAGAAAAATCATGCTTTGTTTCCAAACAAACATACCTTCCAACTTGGCTATGGAAATGCAGTTTGTGTTGTGTATGCTTGAGAGCAAGGTAAAGGGAGAAAAATATAAAAAGGAAAAGAAGCCAGGAAACAAGTCATTATTTTTTCATCAGCTAAAGAGCATTAAATTTGATTTCCTAAATAACTTGATGTGTTTGGTATCTTGCTGTCAAGTCCAGCTCTCTGTGCTGTGGTCTGATCTGAGTAGCAGTAGTAGGAAAATTCCACAAATATTTCCTCCACTCTTTCAGTGAAATCATTCATTTGGGAAAGCACTACCTCGAAAAGCAGGGCCACATAAAGAGGGGGACACCAAAAGTCAATTTTCTAAGGGGCAGTATGGTGGACAGCGCAGTGTCTGCTAATATACAGAAATAGGGAGAATATTGTTTCAATAATTTTATGCTTCATTTTCGTATGCTTTGAAGTTTAATAGAATTATTTTAAGAAGTTCCTCAATAAACGTATGTGCCAAATCAGCAACAAACTTACACTATCAAGTTGGATTTATAAGGGCCATGTAAATTTAGTTTAACTGGACTAGAACAATCCCCACAATCTAAGAATGGTTATGAACTAAAATGCAGTAGTTGTTTCAGAAGTTTTTGAGAGAGTCATCATAGATTGTTAATGAATTAGATTTCCCCAGAATTTTATTGACTTCTTATTCTGCTGTAAATATTTGGATATAACTCAGAGATCACCTTAGTTCATGAGTCCAAGTGAAGGTGGAGGTCAATCTCCACAGTTATGAATTAGAAAATATCAGAGTGTCTTCTTTTTAAAATGCTTGGCTTTTAAAAAAAAAATTCAAAATGGGCATCCAAAGTCCTGATTCATGTCTCATGTAATAGTTAATCAAGAATAGAAAATATTCAAACTGTGAAAAAAAGAATATCAGGCCTTTACTAATTTAAAACTTCTTATATCTTTAAAATGTCTCTTTGGAGGAATACGTAATATTGCAGAAACGGAAAGTTGATAATCATAATGTTTATCAAGGGAAAGTTCACCATATGTTATTAAAATGCTAAGTGGGAGTTCAATTTTAATGAATCATAGATGATTGATTTAGTTGAATTTATTCCTTCCATAATAATTATCTTTTGAAAAAGAAAAATATTCTCTTGCTTCTATGTTTGCTTCTAGTCATCCCACTAAGTGGTTCCAGTCTCAAAAGTGGGAAAGGACTCCTGATTTGATTTATTTCCTTATAATCATAAGGTAAGTATTTAATTACAGCTGAAGAGAAAGGTAGAAACCCAATGGACAAATAATATTTTCAACTAGAGAATAATTAATGGAGAGAATTTTTCAGGTTAAGGAGAGCACATGCAAAGGCATAAAGATGGGGAATAACAAGGCAAAATCAATGAATTTGCTAAATTCTAAAAATTGTGTCACCAATTATTAAAATGGAGGATAGATGTGGGAAGCTAGGAGTTAAGTGGGTTGATGAATCTGCAAAAGTAAATTGGATCTATATTGTTAAAATTTTGAATTAAATCTTGAAAAGTTTATATTTTCTTCTATACATAATTAAAGGTTTCTAGATGAAACACAACAATCGTTCTCTACATGACATACATTGATTGATTCTGGATAGCCAAAGTAATGGTGGCCACCTAAATTTAAATCTCCCAACAGGTCCCTCAAAACTACACAAATCAACAAGAACAACAAAGAAAACCACACAAACCTCAAGTCTTCATTATAAGTAAAAAACAGAGAACACTACAACTTCAAATTATTTGTTAAATAGACAAACATCATGTTTTTGTGGAGCTATTTCTTGAATTTGAACCAAACCTTTGCAGAAAGTAGAGGGTAGACATCTTGAAAAACTGTCTGGAAGATAGGGGGAGATAATGGAGGGCCTAAGATTGCACTAAATCACCATCAGAAAGAAGAAAGTCTATTCTAAGTGCTAAAATACTGAAAAGAGACCTTATATATCAGAGCACTGGCTATAGGTAAAGGACTTAAAAGTATGTACTTTAGAAAGTTATTACTTCTGGAGAGAGTAGGGTAAGAAGGAAGAGAGAAGTGTTCTCTAGAAATTGTGCAGTGATGAGAACAAGGAGCTAGTAGGGAGAAATTTTGAAATAAAAAAAAAAAAATTCTAGAACTGAAAACACAAAAACTATCCTCCAATTGCCCCCGATATAAAAACTGCATTTTCCTATACTGATGAAGGGGAAAGGAGTCACTTTTCAGTTAAGAATATTCTAAACCATTGTACACCAGTAGCCTTGTTCATGAAATGCAACGCAAAAGATGTTTTGATCTACAGAAAGCCATTTTAAGAAGAAAGCCATTTTAAGAAGAAAACCATAAATGAGAGTAAAACTATTTTAGCTAATGCTAGCTCCCAACACACACACACACACACACACACACACACACTCATGCATGCACACACGCACATGCACACAGCAGAAGGAATCTAATATTCTGAAATAAATTAAATTCTCAAACATTTGGTGATATAAAAACATCTCAGTAACCTTAAATTAGGAATTTAAAAGATGAAAAAAACTACCAAAATCAAAAAAAAAAAAAGATCGTAGTGGATGTATCTTAGGAAAGAAATAGAAGAAAAAAGAGAAAATCATATAAGTGAAGACGAAATTACAAGATGCCTGATAAACAAAAGTAGGAAAACATCAAAGAGAATGAAATTGAGATAACGGAATAAAACTGGTCAGAGAGGCACCAGTTGAAAAAGTCAAGCAAAGAAAATTCACATAAATATAACTGAAGTTACTGAAGAAGAAACAACACTGGAATAATATTTATATTATTTTATTTATTAGACAGAACACTTTCCAGAAATAAAATATAGATCTATAGGGCTTCCTAGTTATCTTTGAAAAGTGATCCAGAATAATCAAGACATAGACAAATTTTAGCAAAACTATTCAACTTTAAATATAAAGAAAAAATTTATCAGGACCTGCAGGCCTAAACAAATAAACAAGTTTCATGAAAATTAGACTGTCGTCAGCCTTCTCAAAGGCAATTATAAAGCAAGAAAATGAGGACCAAACTTTTCAGGCTATTCAAGGAAGGAATAGATGAAGAAAGACATTTTTACCTAGGCACACTGTCCTTCAAGTATTAAGGCTATAGATGAAAATTTGAAAACACAATATTAGGGATCATTTTTTGAGCAATCTATGAGAGGACAAGTTTTGTTCAACCAAGAAGTAACTAAGGAAAGTTTGGCAAAAGAACTGATGGTGACCACTTCATATGTTTAATTGATGATCTAAGACTAAAATAAACATGGGGAGGAGGGTTACAGAAAAGCATGCAAATATATCTTTTAATGGTAGAAATAATATACTTACAAATGGAAGAAGGGAGTGGGAAAGAGGAAAGGGGAATAACCTCATTCGTTGTTGTGTAAACAATAGGTATAGTCAAAGGATTCTACTACAAATTGACTAACTAGATAGTAAAAAAAAAAACAAAAAAACAAGAAAACCAGAACAAAGGGGCACTTGAAACGTATAAAGATAACCATTAGGACAAAAAAATAGAAAATTACTTGTTTTTTAAAATAAAGAAAGCACATTACATAGAGAAAGGAAATAAAACAGACATAGTAACTGTAATATAAGTGCTTGGACAGAGTGGAGACTAAACATTATCAAGTCTTTTCAATAAATGTGCATGGGCTTAAGATCCTCAGTTTAATTCACAAAGCAAAACTGAGCTGTATGTTGTATATAAGAGCACAAGCAAACAAACGGATCCAGAAAGGTTAAAAACAAAGAGATGGACAAAGGGAAAAGGGAAACAATAAGAAAGGAAGGGAAACAATAAGAAAGCATAGGTTGCAAGTGTGATATCAAACAAGTGGAGTTTAAGTCACATACATTAAACATGACAAAAAAGGGCATATTTTTTAAAAAATTTTTTATTGTTATGTTAATCACCATACATTACATCATTAGTTTTGGATGTAGTGTTCCATGATTCATTGTTTGTGCATAACACCTAGTGCTCCATGCAGAACGTGCCCTCTTTAATACCCATCACCAGGC
>NC_138375.1:33260951-33310338 GCF_054177405.1 Leptonychotes weddellii | reverse complement strand
GTATCTTTGGGGTAAATACCCAGTAGTGCAATTGCTGGGTTGTAGGGTAGCTCTATTTTCAACTTTTTGAGGAACCTCCATACTGTTTTCCAGAGTGGCTGCACCAGCTTGCATTCCCACCAACAGTGTAGGAGGGTTCCCCAAAAGGACATATTTTTATCTCAAAGCCACAATTCAAAATGAAAATATAATACTTATGAATATCTACGCACCAAACAACTAACTTTATGTAACAGACACCACAGGTAATGAAAGAAGACACTGAGAAAAAAACTTTTAAAAATACACTTCTTTAAGATTAAAAGGACAAATAAGTGAGTATATAGAAAATCTGAATAACAAAATCAACTAGGAAGACCTTACAGTTAGATATTGATCTTTTACACCTTGATAAAAGAGAAGACACTGATAACTTTTTATAACAATGCAATAAAACTAGAAATTAGTTATCAGATATAAACCAAAGGGTCTTTTTACCAGGAATAAAAACTTTCTGTTAGATACCTCTTTATTCAAAATACAGGTTTTATTATTATTTAGGTATGTAAGGCTTATAGATCAGAAGACAACTGCCATTGAAAAGATAATCTGTTATGCTCACAGATCCCAAGAAGGGTCATGCCTTACAATGGGGACCACAGTGGGAAGCACACTGGTTGGCTTACACTGCTTTCTTAGAAATACCTGGTGGAGTCATTGCAGTTTCTACTTTTACAGTTATTTTTTCAGTCACGTTTCGTTGATAAACAGGCTTCACTTTCTGCTATATGCTATTCTATTACTAATTCCAGCAATCAGATTGTATTGTCAAGTGCATTAGCTGGAATGATGGAAGCTATCTACTTATACGAGAAGAATCCAGTGAAGACACTTTAGGCACATGATTTAGATTAAAAAGCAAAACAAAAACAAATGCAAATATCATATATTCTGACTTCTGAAGAATATAAACTGCTCCATGAAAAAAAAAAAATACTGGTGCTTCCCTGTGTGGAAGGAAGCATATGAGGCAAATAGTGGCCAACAGTGTGAGAGCCTGATAAAGGAGGTAGTTGGGAGCATAGGCTCTGGATTTGTTGGTTTGCATACAAAAGACATAGTCTCAGTGAGTTGTTTGCTATCTCTAGGAATTAGGTAGACTTGGGAGGGGCAATCTCTCCAGAGTCAACAGGATCCCAAAATGTGAAAGCATCAAAAATATAGAATAAAAAAGACATGATTTATACATGGTAAAAAGGGAACTATAAAACTTAAAAAAAATAAAAATAATGGTAAAAAACATTATAGCCAGTGCAAAAGTTAAGAAAAATAATATAAATGCTTACAGGTAGAAAGGAAAAAAATAAAAACATTTCTATCTACAGATTATATTATAATTTCTTTAGGTGTAAGCTTAGGTTGCTTATTTGAGACTTTCTTGCTTCTGGAGGAAGGCCTGTGTTGCTATATACTGCCCTCTTATGACCGTCTCTGCCGCATCCTAAAGGTTTTGATGTAGTGTTTTCATTTTCTTTTTTTTCCATGTATTTTTTTATTATTCTCTAATTTTCTGGTTAGTCCATTCATTCATTAGCAGGATGTTCTTTAAACTCCACGTATTTGTGGTCTTTCCAAATTTTTTCTTGTGGTTGACTTCAAGTTTCATACTGGTGGTCTGAAAATATGCATGGTATGATCTCAGTCTTTTTGTATTTGTTGAGGCCTGATTTGTGACCCAGTATGTGGTCTATTCTGGAGAATGTTCCATGTGCAAAAGAATATGTATTCTGCTGCTTTAGATGAAATGTTCTGAATATATCTGTGAAGTCCATCTGGTCCAGTATGTCATACAAAGCCATTGTTTCCTTGTTCATCTTCTGCTTAGATCATCTGTCCTTTGTTGTAAGTGAGGTGTTAAACTCCCCTACTACTATTGTATTATTATCAATAAGTTTCTTTAAGTTTGTTATTAATTGATTTATATATTTGAGTGCTCCCAAGTTGGGGGCATAAATATTTATAATTGTTAGATCTTCTTGTTGGATAGACCCCTAATGATATACTGACCTTCTTCATCTCTTAATACAGTCTTTGGTTTAAAATCTAGTTTGTCTGATATAAGTATGGCCAATCAAGCTTTCTTTTGATGTTCATTAGCATGATAGTTGGTTCTCTATCCCCTTACATTCAATCTGGAGGTGTCTTTGGGTCTAAAATGAGTCTCTTGCAAGCAGCATATCAGTAGGTCTTATTTTTTTTTTTTACCTATTCTGATATCCTGTGTCTTTTGCTTGGAGCATTTAGTCCATTTTCATTCAGAGTAATTATTGATAGATATGAATTTAGTACCATTGTATTACCTGTAAAATCACTATTCTGTAGGTTGTCTCTGTTCCTTTCTAGTCTTTGTTGCTTTTGGACTCTCTTTTCCGCTCAAAGGTTTCTGTTTAATAGTTCTTACAGAGCTAGTTTAGTGTTACAACCTCCTTTAGCTTTTGTTTGTCTTGGAAGCTCCTTATCTTTCCTTCTATTCTGAATGATAGCCTTGCTGGATATAATATTCTTGGCTGCATATTTTCCCCATTTAGCATGTTGAATATATCATGCCACTTGCCTCTGGCCTGCCAAATTTCTGTGGACAGGTCTGTTGCTAACCGTGGGTGTCTACCCTTGTAGGTTAAGGACTTTTTATCCCTATCTGCTTTTAGAATTCTCTTTATCTTTGTATTTTTGCAAGTTTCACTATGATATGTCTTGGTGTTGACCTGTTTTTGCTGATTTTGAGGGGAGTTCTCTGTGCCTCTTGGACTCGAATACCTGTTTCTTTCCCCAGATTAGGGAAGTTCTCAGCTGTAATTTATTCAGACAAACCTTCCATCCCTTTTTCCCTACTCTTCTTCTTCTGGGACTCCTATGATGGGTATTATTGTGCTTTATGGAGTCACTGAGTTCGCTAAGTCTACATTTGTGATCTGGTAGCTTTCTTTCCCTCTTCTTTTTAGGTTCATTATTTTCCATAATTTAAGCTTCTATATCACCTATTCATTCCTCTGCTTCCATATGCATTGTGATTATGTCCAGTCAGTTTTGCAACTCAGTTATAGCATTTTTTATTTCAGCCTGACTAGTTTTTAGGTCTTTTATCTCTGCAGGAAGGGTTTCTCTGGTCTCTTCTCTGTTTCTTTCAAGCTCAGCTAATATTTTTATGACTGCTGTTCTAAATTCTTGTTCAGATATATTGCTTATATCTGTTTTGAGTAAATCCCTGGCTGTGATATCTTCTTGATCTTTCTTTTGGGGAGAATTCCTCCATCTTATTATTATGTCTAGGTTTCTGTTTTTTTTGTATTATGAGTTTGTTATGTTTCCTGCTCCTGAGAGTAATGCTATATTAAGAGGGGGTCATATACTGTCCAGGGCCTGGTGCTTCAGGAAATGTTTCTGGTGTATGCTGTGTGCACTCTGCTGCTGGGTTTTGGTTGTTCTTTCCACAGGTCAGTCCTCTGCAGAGTTCCTCCTTGCTTGTAGGGGGCAGTATTTGGACCTTTAAGTGTGCTTTGATTTTTTTTTGTTAAAATAAGGTAGGGGGATAAAAAGAAAGGGGAAAAAAAGCATGATCCAAAAAGAGAGAAAAGGAAAAGGAACAACAACAAAAAACCCAGAAAAACAAAAAACTATAAGCCTGATTCCAAAGAAAAAGAAAGAAAAATAAAAAAGAAACCTGATCCAAAAAAAGGAAAAAGGAAACAAAACAAACAAAAAACTGTAAGTCTGATGCCAAAGGGGCGGGGTGGGAGCGTGGAGAAAGAAAGAAAGCTTGGTCCTATTTCCACCAAAATTGAAGCTGACACTTTGGAGCCCTCTATGATTAGTAGACTTGGTGTATGTGCAGAGGCTGGTGCTGGTCGTCTGCAAGAAAGGCCCTCTGTGCTGGCTCAGAGTCAGACCTTCCCTTGGACTTGCAAGGCACAGGGTGGTGGGGTTTGGTGTAAGGGACTCCAGCCTCCATTGGGGGTGCTGTGCTACTCACTGAAGTTCAACCATGCTGCCATGTTCTCTCCCTCTAATTGTGCAGATTGTTCTTTTAATACTCAGATTGATTTCCTAGGTGTTCAAAATGATTTGATGTTAATCTAGCTGTGTTTGAGGGATGAGGCAAGCCCAGGGTCCCCCTACTTCTCTGCCATCTTAACTTCTTCTCTTATATTATTATTCATGTAAAATATTGCAAGAATCTACAAAAAGAAATTCCTAGTACTAACAAGTAATCTCAGGTTACAGGATATGAGGTTAACAGACAAAAATTAATTCACATACTAAGAATGAAATTTTACTAAGAAACAATATCACAGTTGCTCCAAAGAAAATAAAATTCTTAGATATACATTACAAATGAACAATATATGTAAGGTTAAAATTATAAAATGCTGACGAAAGAAATAAAAAAGATCCAAATACATGAAGAGGCATACTGTGTTCATCGACTGGAGCCTTAATATAGTAAAAACTTCAATTCTCAGGGTACCTGGGTGGCTCAGTCAGTTAACTGTCTGACCCTTGATTTCAGCTCAGGTCATAATCTTTGGGTCATGAGAATGAGCCCCGTGTTGGGCTCAGTAGGGGAGTCTGCTTGAGATTCTCTCTCTCCCTCTCCCTCTCCCTTTTTCCCCTCCTCTTGCTTGCACACACACACACACACTCTCTCTCTAAATAAAATCTTAAAAAAAATAGTCAATTCTCCCCAAATGAATCTATGGGTATAATGCAAGTGTTATTATAAAAAAAAATCCCAGCAAGGTTTTTTGTAGACATAGCATATTCTAAAATTTATATGGAAAGTCATTGGACCTGGAGTAGCCAAAATAATTTTGAAAAATAAAAAGGAATAAAGTGGGAGGAATCATTATACCTTATATTAAGGCTTTCCAAATAGCTAAAGTAACTAAGACTATATGGTATTGTCAGAGGACTAGACATATATTTTTGAAAATTTTGACAAAGATGTGAAAGCAATTCAATGGAGGAAGGATAGATTCTTCAATAAATAGTGCTGCAGCAACTGAGCATCAATAAAGAAAAATAAAATTTAAGTCTCACAACTTAAAACGAAATTAACCAAAGTAGATGATAAAGTATAACACTGTAAAATTTTAGAAAAAAAATAGGAGAAAATATTCAGAACCTAGGGCTACATGAAAAGCTCTGGGACTTGACACCAAAAGCATAACCCACAGAAGTAAAAACTGATAAAATGGACCTCATCAAAGTTAAAAATCTTCACTATATAAAAAAGTTTTGCTTTACAAGGGCTTTGCTCTATTCTGTGAAGAGGATAAAACAAGCTACAGGTTTGGAGAAAATATTTGCAAACCACATATTTGAAAAAGGACTTGTATTTAGAATATATAAAACAAAATTCTCAAACTAAACTCTAAAAAAATTTAAAAAATCCTATTAGAAAATTAGCAAAAGACATGAACAGACATTTCACTGAAGAGGATAGTCAGATGGCAAATAAGCAGTGAAACGATGTTCAACATCGTTTGCCAGTAGGGAAATACAAATTAAAATCATACTGAGATAGCTCTATACATGTATCAAAATAGCTAAAATAAAAAATAGTTATCACACCAAATGCTGATGACGATGTAGAGAAACTGGACACTCATAATTGCTGCTGGGAATGTAAAAGGGTATAATCATTCTGGATAAGAGTATAGCAGGGGGGCGCCTGGGTGGCTCAGTTGGTTAAGCATCTGGTTAAGCATCTGCCTTTGGCTCAGGTCATGATTCCAGGCTCCTGGGATGGAGTCCTACATAAGGCTCCCTGCTTCTACCTCTTCCTCTGCCCCTTCCCCACTCATGCTTGCTCTCTCTCTCTCTCTCAAATAAACAAACAAAATCTTTAAAAAAAGAGTAGAGCAGGTTATTATAAAGCTAAATTTGTAATGAATGTACAACCCAGCAATTGAACTCTTGGATATGTATCCAAGGGAAATGAAAACTTACATTCATGCGAAGTCCTGCACATAATGTTCAAAGGATGTTTTATTCATAATAGCTAAAACCTGGAACCAACATAGATGTCCTTCAACAGGCCCGTGGTTAAACACAGTGTGGTTTATCCATACCATGGATACTAATCTGCAATAAAAAGGAATGAGCTATTGATACACACAACAACCAGAATGGGTCTCAAGGTATCAGGCTGAGCAAAAAAGGCCAATCTCAAAAGTTACATATTGTATGATTCCATTTATACAGCATTCTTGAAATGACAAAATTATAGAGATGGGGAACAGATTTATTTGTTGTCAGAAGTTAGGGATGGGGAAGAGAGCTAGTTCGTTGTGCTGTAGAAGGGCAGCATGAGGAATCTTTGTAATGGAACTGTTCTGTATCTGGATTGTGGTGGGGATCACATAAATCTATATATGTGATAAAATTGATAAGAAGTAAATACACACATACAAATAAATACATGAAAACTGGTGAAATCTTAATAAGGTTGACAGATAAGGAAATTATTACTATTGTGGGAAGCTAAATGAAGGATATACTGGATCTTAATGTTATTTCTTAAAATGTGTGAATCTACAATTATTTCAAAATAAAATGTTAAAAATATCACACAAATTTAGAATTTATGAAATGCATTTAAAGCACATCAGTGGAAAAGGTAAAACCCTAAACACTTGTATTAATGAAAATGAAAGAATGAAAATTAATATAATCCTCAACTCAAAACCTAGAAAAAGAAGACCAAATAAAGCAATATATAAACACACACACAGAAATCATAAATATAAAAATAGAAATTAAATGAAGTAAGAAATTGAAATTGAAAACATTTCATCAAAATCCTACTGGTTTTGGGGCGCCTGGGTGGCTCAGTTGTTAAGCGTCTGCCTTTGGCTCAGGTCGTGGTCCCAGGGTCCTGGGATCGAGCCCCGCATCTGGCTCGCCGCTCAGCGGGGAGCCTGCTTCTCCCTCTCCCACTCCCCTTGCTTGTGTTCCCTCTCTCGCTGTCTCTCTCCCTCTCTGTCAAATAAATAAATAAAATCTTTAAAGAAAAAAAAACAAAATCCTACTAGTTTTGAAAAAAATAAACAATTAACAGACTTAGAAAAAGAAAAGAAAATACCAATATTCATTTAATGCATGACAAGGGATAAAATAAATATTTAAAGAGAATAAATTAAAAACATATGAAACTGTGGACATTTCCAATTAATAAAAATGAAAACCTTGATTAAATGGATATTGTTTCTAGAAGATACAGCAATTTTGTAGAAGAAATAGAGAAAATTCTCTAAGAAATACTCTACAAAAAAATCACTAATGTCAAATATTTTCACAAAAAGATTCTACAAAACCTTGAAAAACAAGATGGTCCCAATGCTACAGGAATTATTCCAAAAATAAAATAAAGGACAATTTCTTGATTATTTTTTTAGATGGAAATATAACAATGATACTTAAATCTGATGAAGTCACTACAATAAAATAAAATCACAGAGTAATGTCACTTATGAATATTATTGTAAAAATACTAAATAAAACACTAGTGATTAGAATTTAACACCACATTAATAAAATCATATATTATACACAAATGGGATTTATTCCAGGAATTCACGGTGGGTCAATATTTAAAAAAAATATATTAACATAAAAGACCTAGCAATCCTGTTTCTAGGAATTAACTCTGAAGAACAGTTACAAAAATACAAAAATTTATATGCTTAAATTTGAATGGACACATTGTTTGCAATTGCAAAACATCAGGAACAATCTAAAATACTCTAATGTAAGTGATTAGTTGAATAAACTATAGTATACTCATGAAGAATCATGCAGCTATATAAAAGAATGAGTAAGCTTTCCAGGAACTTATATGGAGGGATTTCTAAAATACAGTTTTAAGTTAAAAAAGTAAAAAGAAAAAGTTTAATGGTAGTATGCTACTTTTGTGTAAGAAAAAAAGGAATTATAAGGAAATATACACATATGTGTTTAACATTATAAAAAAGAAACACCAGAAGAAATGCCAAAAACTAGTGAGATTGGTTATTTACAGAGAATGGGTGGGATCAGGATGGGAGAATTGAGGGTGTACGAATGGGGGAGAAGGGGTGGGGATAGGAATGATAGTTCTCTGGGTATGTATTCTATATATGCTTGACCTTTGGAACCATGTTAATGTTTTCCAATCCAAAAGGAATAAATCAATGAATGAATGAATGAAGTAATGAATAAAATCAACAGAGATTAAAGAAAAACATCTTAAAATGAAATACAAAATCCAACAAGTTTCAAATGAATACCATAAGCATGCTAAAGGGACGAAAAAAAGAACAAACACTAGTAACCTTTGAACACATTTTAAATATGTACCTTAAGATGAAAAAGATAGCTAAACTGGCTCTCTGCTCCTCCCTGTTCAACAGAGAGCCACATCTCTGGTGCAGTGCCAGCCACATCCCCGATACATGATGGTGAAAGTCACAATGAATGGATTTGGCTGTATTGGGCACCTGGTCACCAGGGCTGCTTTTAACTCTGGCAAAGTGGATATTGTTGCCATCAGTGACCCCTTCATCGACTTCAACTACATGGTCTACACGTTCCAATATGATTCCACCCATGGCAAATTCCACGGCATAGTCAAGGCTGAGAATGGGAAACTTGTCATCAATGGAAAGCCCATCTCCATCTTCCAGGAGTAAGATCCTGCCAACATCAAATGGGGTGATGCTGGTGTATGTTGTGGGGTCCACTGGGGTCCTCCCTACCTTGTCATGTACCATCAATAAAGTATACTGTACCCCCTGCCCCCACCCCACAAAAGAAAAAGATCGCTAAACCAATACTGAAATCTAGTTACTAACTTTCCTCCCCCAAACTCCTAATAGGATGGGTTGGCAATTTTGAAACAATTTTTGGTGTATTCTAGCATTGGGCAAATAAATAAATATACAGACAGTAATGATCTAGATACTCAACAAACTGAACTTCTCATCTAACTCAGGAAACTCCAAAATCAGGTTACCAAACACTTTGGAGGCCATCCAATAGTTTACCCATAAACTTTGTTTTTTTTTTTTTATTATTATGTTACGTTAATCACCATACATGACATCATTAGTTTTTGATGTAGTGTTCCATGATTTATTGTTTGCGTATAACACCCAGTGCTCCATTCAATACGTGCCCTCTTTAATACCCATCACCAGGCTAACCTATCCGCCTACCCCCTCCCCTCTAGAACCCTCAGTTTGTAAACCTTTTAATCTTATTTACATCTATTTAATCTGCTTATTCTTAACAATCATGTTTATATTACCCAGAAAACTTTATGAAGCATTAGACAAAATTAACCATCATTCTAATTTTTCTTTTTGACAAATTTGCAACAGAGACAATACAGACCCATTCAACGTTCGTTAAACACAGGTAAAATAAAAGTCTTACATTTAATGCGTAACTCTAAAGACAATTTTATTTTAATTAAACTAAACCTTAAATTAGCTTTAGCACTGAATATCTTCCTAGATCATATAAATGTGAAAAAACATTTTGGTTGTTTCTATCTTTCAGGGTTTTAGAATGCCCAATTCTTACAAGTGCATGCCTTCAAACCAACTAAATAGTAGGTCTTTTGCAAATGAATCTTAGCAATCCCAACCAGAGGTAGGAAAAATGTCTCACATTTATAGCATAAAGAGACACACACACAGACAAGATGCAAACAGTCTTTTAGCTTTTGTTCTATTTGTGGAAAGGACCTTAAAGGCCCAATTTCCAAATACCTCCCTCTTCTTTTTTCTCTTTTTGTGAAAAACTTTCCCCTAAAGTTCTCCCTAATTCTTATGTTCCTGAGAAGATGGGGGTAGAAAATTTACATCACAAAGGACAGAAAGTAGTCACATTTTCTTCAAAGTGGAGATTTGGTGCATAACCATCTATTATGAGAGATGCAAGAGTCTGGACACAAAAGTCATTTTAGCAGTTTGTATTTAAAAAAAAAAAAAAAACATTTCCCCCCTTTATTTCTTCAGTATCGGGCAATTGTGGGCTGTATTTATCTTTCAAAGACATAAGATTTATAATTTCAAGGTACAGAAAAAATGAATTTTTTGTTTCCAGAGTTTCAGGGTAACTGCGGTTTAAAATTTACCTCTTTTTTCTTAAGTACAGGACACTTGTTTTAATATCTTGATCTTTCATGATACCCACGAACATTTTGAGAAGAATAGGTGAGGTCTGGGATTTGGTAAAGATAGGTGAGCTCTGACTTGTTCCTAGGGTTGCATTTCTCGTTTGGTAAAGATTTGTAAGGGGTGCCTGGGTGGCTCAGTTGGTTAGGCGACTGCCTTCGGCTCAGGTCATGATCCTGGAGTCCCTGGATCGAGTCCCGCATCGGGCTCCCTGCTCGGCAGGGAGCCTGCTTCTCCCTCTGACCCTCCCCCCTCTCATGTGCTCTCTCTCTCTCTCATTCTGTCTCGAATAAATAAATAAAATCTTTAAAAAAAAAAAAAAGATTTGTAAGAAAAAGAGTTGTTTTTAATTCCCCAAAGAACTAGATTACAACCTGAATATCAAGCGACTGGTCTGCCTTTTTAACTATATTTGCTTTTTTATATTGGGAAGATTTTTAACTAAAATTGGAATCAAAAGATTTTTATCTTTGTAAAATCTGTAGAAAGCATTTTAACAAAAGTCTTCTTTCTGGGTACATAATTCAAATTTGGCTTCTATTAGTCCCTCAATATTGGCCTTTCACAGATCATTTGTAGGAGGGCCTAGGAGAAATTTTTGGTCCAGTTTCCTATGAAGGTGGTTTGTAAGTAGTCATTAATCTTTTTAATCTCTAAATTTGGTAGGACCTTTTCAATGTGTAAGTACAAGGGCTTTATAATTTAAAAGTTTTGCTGCTATCCAGGAGACAGGACTTCTTTTGCAGGGGGGTCTAGGCTACACCTGTAAAGGACATCGCATAGGAATGCCTGAGGCTGGCAGAGTTGGATTATCAGTCTCTGGAAAGTAGAAGCAAAGCAAGCCTTATTGCCATTCTCAGGTGCTTTTGCTAAATTTATTTATTTATTTCCTCTGGAAACAAATTTCCTGGTGACTCCAGGATCATGACCTGAGCCGAAGGCAGTCGCCTAACCAACTGAGCCACCCAGGCACCCCTTACAAATCTTTACCAAACGAGAAATGCAACCCTAGCATTTGCATGAGCAACGTAAGCACTTTGAACCTGGAGATTAGGCTCCCTGTATATCTTATAGGGAAAGGTAATTTAAAAATAGGCAGATGAGGCTAGATTTTAAGGGAAATTTACATTGGATATGGACATTTTATTTCTAAATCTTAAGTCTAATTTCTTTGATTTCATTTTGTCAAGGGAGTCCCTTAATTGTCAATTATTGTCAATAAGATTACTGTCAATAAGACAATTGAGAGCTTTCTGTAAAGAATATTTTTCTTTTAGATATAGCTAATTTAAAAGATCTTTCATCTGGCCATTGACAGGTAGGATTTAATAGCGACTCAACCAAATAAGCCTTAAGGGTCTAACCAAAGATGCAAGATGCATCCAGAGAGGGCACAGAGCCCCATGATATAAAAGTTTTACTCCCAAAACTAGCCGAAGAAAGGAAAGATCTTTGTGGCACAGGCAGTAAGGATGGTGCGGTGAAAACGGTGTCTCAGTTCTCCCATAAAATTGTGAGACGCCTTCAGTCACAGATCCGCTAATCTGTGACACCAGGTAGGGGATATTGGAATGGGACTTTGCAGCACTAAAAAGCAACAAAGGTTGAGACAACAAAGGTTCCAATGGGCTAGAACCTCTCATGACAAACACTCCTGAGAGCTGGCACAACCAGAGAGAGAGAGAGACAGAGAGAGAGGGACACCGAGAGAGAGACAGAAAGTGAGTTAGAGTCAGATCCCCAGTCTGTTTGACTGGCCACCAAGGTGAACCCCACTAAGTACATCCTCCGAATGGTGGAGACCAAAGACCAAAGAGAATGTTCTCATTGGTCACAAAGCCAAGCTCTTAGGATACAGAACAAGACAACAGGGAAATATATGCACATCAATAGCCTTGATCTGTTGGTGCCACGCTAATACCTAAGAGGGATATGCTGTCGGGTTGAAGACCATGTGTTGGTTTATAGTGTGCCTCATTGGTGGAAATTTTCTTGAGGTTGGCAGGTAACTGAGTGCCAATCTAAGCTGTTCTGTGACCAACTTATCCTATCCCAGGAGTCTTCTTGAGGTGGCAAGCACTGTAACAGCTTTTAAGTGCTCCATCTGTGCCCACCAGTTTTGTGACTTTGACTTCTGAGATGTCCCTTAGCAATAGCCTTTACCTCATGTGCACATCAAACAACACAGATAAAAGAAAACAAAGACTATCTCTGGGAGAAAATGGATCAGTATCCAAAGAGTACTCTATCAAATTTAACCAAAGAGTTGCTAGGCCCAAGGAACTAGTTCCACAAATATTTTCTTCTGCTAATCTAAATTTAGAAAGAGAGAAAAAGGACTCTCACCACTCTTGCTCCATAGGACTCCACAGATAGAGATTCTGGGAGTCTGACTTGGTAAGAAATCTCACTTTCTGGAAGAGCAGTGTCCAGCAAGTTAAAGTATCCTGTCAACTATGCCAACCGTCAGGGAGAAAGACCTTCGTCTCCCCTTCAAAGTCCTTCTACCTAGACTTAGAATCAAATTGGCATGAGACAGATTAACAGGAGAAAATCAAATTTAATAACATATGTATGGGGACTCTACACAGACATGAAATTCCAAAGACAATGAGGCAACATGAAGTTTATAGGATCTAAGGAGAGGGGCAGAGTCTGAGGATAGAAAGGGGAGGAAGGCCATTAGCAAGAAGGTGAAAGGAGATGTTTTGAAAAAACAAAGGGTGCCCTATTGTGCAGATAAGTCTCATAGGTTAAAGGGAGTCTCTGTTAATAGCTCTCTCTACAGGAATTCTTTTTCAATGTAAATTTAGATCAAGAGCATAGGACTCTTGATCTTGGAGTCATGAGTTTGAGCCCCACGCTGGGTGTAGAGATTACTAAAAATAAATAAATAAACTTTAAAAAAGAATAAAATATGCATCAAGGTAAAAGGACTCATAGGACTTAAGTCAACTGCATTTTATAATCTTCTCTCTATTTAACAATAAGAAGGAAACCATTCAATGGATATTTTGTTGATTGAAGTCAGTTTTTTAACCTTTCCTGCATGGAATATTGGACTCTGTGGATATTATTTTTTTAAAAGTTCTGCAGCTAAACACTTTTGAAACATGTTGCATACCATCTTTCTCTCCTGGGAAGCCCCCATATTCATTGCTATATTAAGGTGTTCAGTAGCCAGACTTTCTATTTTCTTTTTGTGTGGAAAATAAAACATGTATGTATGACTTGTGACTTTTTTTAAAAAGCACATAATAGTCCAAAAAGGAAAACACTTATAGCCTCTAACTTCACTGCACAGATAATGTTAATGAAAAACAATTAAAAACAACAGTATAAACTGCACATATACAAGGATAAACTACTAAGCAGTATGAAAAGTTATAGGACTAAAAATAAAAACCTCTCTCCTTCATTTTCCTTCATTCCACTTCTCAAAGATAACAATTAAATTTTTTCTGAAATTTTCCATTTTTTTTAAAAGTAGAAAGAAAGAAAATTTGAGTACGTCTACTTGTATATTCTTTTTGTGTTGTTTTTCAGGAAAGAGATCACATGATACACGGTGTTTTGCATCTTGAATTTTACACTGAACATGTACTTTAAAGAGAGCTAGCTATCAGCATTCATTTTTGTTTCTTATGGTAGCTATTTTTCTTGGTAGGTATCACAAAACTTATTTAAGTTTTGTGTACTGTAGATGAGATAATTGCTTTTGTAGTTATTGTTTTGTTGTTGCCATTTATTTATTTTTGTACTTACAGAAATGCTGAAATGAAATCTTTGTACATATATTTTGATACAATTTCTGTATCTATAGAGTAAAATTCTGGCAGTGGGATTTCTAGGTAAAAATTTAAAATATAATTCAATTGTCTTCTGTAAAAGTTGAACTGTTATATGTACTCAACAGTGAAGGGAGTGTTCTTTCTCCATAGTCCTATTAGCAATAAAAATCCTTTTACTTGAGGGGAAGGGGTGGCTCAGTCACTAAGCGTCTGCTTTCAGCTCAGGTCATGATCCCAGGGTCCTGGGATCGAGCCCCATATCGGGCTCCCTGCTCTGCGGGAAGCCTGCTTCTCCCTCTCCCGCTCCCCCTGCTTGTGTTCCCTCTCTCGCTCTTTCCCTGTTAAATAAATATATAAAATCTTTAAAAAAAAATCCTTTTACTTGAAAAATATTTTTAAATGTCTCATATTTAAAGGTAGATATTAAGGAAATATTGTTCTCTGTTATAATTGCTCTTTGTTTTATGAAATAAAGCACAATAATAGGGATATGAATAACTACAATATGAATTAAGAAATAAGCATATATTTTATTATTTGTAAAAATAGTATTTATCTTTTATATGATATTTATGAAGTCAAAATTTATAAAAATATATCACTGAGTTTAATAAACTTTGAGTAGCATTAAAGAAAAATGTTAGCTGATTACTAAACAATGTTATCATTATGTGATTACTACACTCATCAGAAATAATTCCTAAGAATTCCCTTCCTAAAGTTAGATGATTCAAATGGCACTGAAAGGATATTGGTATCCTGTGGATGTTGTTATTTTTATAGTTGCTTACGTTTGTTTGCTAGATTCAAATGGCCAGGGATTTGAAACATATCCAAATGACCTCCATCTGTTTTCCTGTTGGTCCTTATTGTTAGGTAATAATCCTGCTGGGCATTTTAGATTTCTCTCAGGGATATCATGTTTGCATTAAGCACAGGCTAACTTAATGTGATGTTACAGCAATGGAAAGAATCAGGTGTTGCTTTAGGACTGCAGCTGTTTTCCCGAAGAACCTCTCTCAGATAGCTCTTCTGTAGCCGTAGGTCTGAGGGACAATTGTTATTCTCTTCAAAAATTTAGGCTTTTTGGAATTCGGGGCCAACTAAATGCATTTATATGTATATGATGCTGCATGTGGTGACACAATAAGAATTTACATCAAAAGGAGACTGTGAAAGCTTGTCGGAGCCATTGAAAAGTTGGCTTCTTGTCTAATTTAGAAAGTTGACATATTCTCTTAATTAAGGGGACCAGATACCTTCTTACTGTTCCTTTCCTTTCTGTGATTCTGTGATTTTGTGCTACAATTGGTTTAACTGGCAATGGCTGCTTTTATTTTTCTAAACGAACTCCTGATATTTCATAGATCCAGAATTAGGGATTCACTGAAAAATGTTGGAAAATTCTGAATTGCCCACTGTCAAAAGAGTAATAGCAAAGGCTTCTTTTTTCAATCACATTTGAAAAGGATGAGAGTTGGTTAGGCTGGTTTTCTCGGATTCAGGGAAAAGGCTATGTTCATTCCTGAACTTTTGGCCCTCAACTCCCTTCCCCAGTTGGAACACTTTCTTTTCTCCTTCTCCTTATTTTAAGGATATTCACAAAATTACAAGTTCTGTTGCATTTTCTTCCTGGAAGTGTTCCCTAAAAAGTCAGAATTCTTTGCCAGGTTCTAGTCTGAATTTCTTTGTAAGTGTCCTTTTCTTTTGAAAACACTTCATTTCGTTTGATCCCACAAGTGAACATGAGATAGGCACAGCATGTAGAAAGTTGCCTATTTTATAGATGGTAATAATGAGGCTCATACGTTAAATACTTAATGCAAAATTGTCAACTGGTATAAGACAGAGCTGAAACTAAAACTGTATTTTCCCACTTCAGTGTTCTTTTGGCTCAATATGCTACCCGTTTAATTGTAATAGGATTTATTCTGTAATTGTTTATTGTGTGCAGACTCTGTGCCTGGTCATCTACTTGGTACTGAAGGAGGATATAAAAAATGTAAACATATCCTGATCTTTTCATGGACTTATAACCCAATTGGATAGAAAGAGACATATAAAATAATTGAGGAATAATGTAAATTAAAAGAATATTGAGGGGGAAAGACAATGTGATTCAAAAAGGTCAAAGGTCAATTGTGAGGGAAGATCCAAAAGATGGGTAGGGTATAATAATTATTAGAGTGAATGGCAAGGAGAAGGGACTTGAGATGAGAGGTGCTTTTTGAAGAATATCTTACCTAGAGTTGTGGGCAATGTTAGGCAATAAGAGAAAATTGACTGAGATAGAGATCTAGAACTGAATGTAGGAAATATTAGTTCATTTGCTCCCTGATACTCATTCCTCCTTTCTGCTGCCTAAAGTACTCTTTCATATTCTCAGCTATGAGGTTTGGGTGGAATTAACTTCACCCAAATTGTGTAAGCTACATTTGTACCACCTCAATGATTAGTATAGTATTGGGCAAATTAGAATCAGTGAGATGTGAAGAGATGTTTAGTGGGACTATGGGGAATGGGAAATATCTCTTTCTTTCATAGGAAGTGAGGTCTGCAAACTGTGATAATCATTTTCCTAACATATGGGAAGAACCCAGATATTCCAGAGATAACTAGGTCAAGTCTGAGGATCAAGAGAGCACCTCAAAAGACAGGAGGAAGAAAATAAATTTGTTATAGTTGAGCTGGATTAAGCCTTGCTTGAAGATAGCATTGCTCCTTTTTGCAAAATAGATCTCCTTTTTGTTTAAATCACTCTGAGAGCTCTCTCTTTCTCTTTTAATACACACACACCCACACCCACAAGTCTGAAAATCAAATGTGCGGCAGGTTTAATTAAAGTCAAAAACAGGATCTGTTTATCAAGGATCCCAAAACTGAGCTTTGTAGAGTATCTACTTTTAGGAGGCAAAAGGTATATACAAGAGGAGCCATTAAAGGAGTTAGGGTGGTGGAAGAAAAAAACATAGTTCAATATAGTAACAGCGAAGAGGGGATAAAAGTCTCTGTAAGAGTTGGATATCAATGCCAAGTCTGTAGTTTTTGAGCTCTGCATCACTCAAGTTGAGAAGCTTCTGGAGCCTACAGATTTGAGCTCTACTGTCATCCCAGTTAAATGAGAGAAGTCGTCTGGCTATTATCCCAGTGCCCTCTGTCTTCTAAGGCCTTTCTCTGCATACTGTCGTTCGTGGACCAGCACAGCCATCTCAGACATGTAGAACCTATTCTTGGTTCCCATTCTCTACCTTCAGGTTCAGAATTTGTATCTTAATGAGTTACCAAGGTGAATGAATGTGGAGCCTAATTTGTTGTTTCTTATCCTATATCAGAGAATGATAGAATCCTCCCAAACAATTATCCTTTATTACCTGATTGTCTCTGTAATGTTTTCTTCTCTCTTCTTTCTAAGCCAGCCATCCCTCCAATATCGACTTCCCCATTTTGAAAAGCATACCCTCCCACCTCTTTATCATAACTAAAAACCCTACTTGTTCCTCCAGATCAATCATTTACTCCTATATACTATGTTGCATTTATACAGAATGGTAAATTTTTTTCATTCATTTATTCATACATGCAGGCATGCATTCATCCATCCCTCCAGATCTGATGAAGAATCAAAATAGAGTACAGCTCACTAACAGTGAGTATGTCCACAGCAGCCACGTGTACTATGTCTTGCTTTGATAACTACTTTCTGATGTCACTATGCTTTCTCTTTCTCCATCTCTCCTCTTCCATGTTCTCATTTGAAGAATATGGAAATGGAGGGGAGCAAAGAAGCATCAGTGGAGGAAAGGAGAAAAGGAAATAGAGAAAATAGAGTCAGGCTGCATATTTATGGAATTGGTGCTGTCGCATTCAACGAGATCGGTTATCTGGAGGATAAGCTTACAGAGTAACACAATGCTACCTACATTTTGTCTCAGAGACACTCTCTCCTCATGTATCCTGAGTTCTTAAATGGCCATTTTGAGTTCTGTCCTTTTGATGACTTTCTCCCTCAGTCTGTGGGAAATTTAAGTGTCACCCACACATGAGCTTGAAATGATTCACACATCCCTGGGGTGTTAGGTTGAAAGACCCAGGGAGTGTCAGAGAGCACAGACTTCCAGACAACTGTGAGCATACTGTGATCACTTAGAAATTTCTTGGGGAAAAAAAATGAGAAAAGTAAAGTCAATATAATGAGCTGTTTAGAAAACTACATTTATAAAAATATTATCCTTTATTCTGACTTTAAGCCTTTCTTATATTTTGCTATTACAATATCTTTTATGAAATGATTGTTAGAAAAGGTAGTTGCTTTAAACAAATGGTCCCCGGCAAAATAAAAAGTTGGAAACCATAAGTATGATTATGTACTTAGAAACTGGAAATTTGTTATGGTGTCTGCAAGATGTAGGGAGTCCTTTCCCTTGTTTCTTGTCTGGGGAACTGTCAAGGCCCTGTGTAACCTAAGAACCTTCGTACAGAAAGAGTGTAAACCACACAGCAAACATTTGGAGACAATGACAAGGCAGAGCCCAGCAGAGAAGGAGGTGATGGTCAGTAGGTATTTCAGATGACAAGAAAATCTCCCAAATTATATATTTTGTAGATCTAAGTAGTAATTATAAGATATAAGGATAACTAAGTTATAACAATACTGTTGTTAGGGTAGAATGTTATATAGTTGCAAAAAAGGCTGAGTATAGATCTGTTTTTCAAAAGACCAACAAGCTTTCATTGTTGCAACCTTCCTTGTCAGGGAGGCGTGCATTTGCTCGCCCCCTGGCAAGGAAGAAAAAGACTTCTATAGTCTCTTCCTTACAACTTCCCAAATGTGTGTGTGTGTGCATGTACATGTGTGTTTTAACTCCTTGATAAGGATGGATTAAAAGTTAACGTAAAAACATTTAGGATGATTCAGGAGGAAATCTGGGACCTCAGAATACCCTGAAGTTATCATTATGGACATTTATTATGATGGTAGTAACCTTGACTAGCTGTAAAATATCATCTTTTACAACCCCGCCTTTGGATAAGTGATTTATTGCGATAGATGCCCAGCACATTAGACTTGGAAAGGACTTGGAGAACTTACAATTACTGTCCTCATTTTAAGAATAAGAAAATTGATAGAAAGTTTAAGAAATTTTCCTGTGGTGACAGGTCTAGAAAATGGCAAAACTGGGACCTGAATTTAGGTCTTCTGACTGTAATATCATTTTTTTGTTATACTACATCAGCTGTAATATTTTTTAAATGAACATTCAACTATGAAAGAGCATTTCGGTCAAAATTATTAACAATGAATACAAAATTATTAATGGCAAATGCTCTAGAAATTAAATTACCAATAAGTTAGGATTCTACTAGATTTGTCAACTAAACCATCACATTAACATGTGGCCTTCCTTTAAGTATATAGTACAGAATTTACCATTCATTCAATAAATATTTATTAAGGGCTTATTAATTGTCAGGAAGACAAAGATAAAATCAAGGCTCTTTAGTATAAAATCAATCCCAATTAGAAACAATACTTACTTTAAATATTATTTTCAAATTAAGATTTTAATTTGGTCTTCATTTGTTTAATAATTAATTCTTTCAACAAATATTTTCTGACAATACACCATTCTAGGTATCATTCTAGGTACTATGTATACAATACTGAACAAAACAGACCAAGTTTCTGGCTTTCCTATGGCTTATGTTCCAGTTGGGAAGACAGAAAAAAAAAAAGTCTTAATTGTATGGAAAGTCGGAAAGTGATAAGTGTTATGGAATTATATCCACTCTAAGAAAGGTGGTATGGAAGTGGGGGAGGTCTGTAATTTTACATGGCATGATCACAGTAGGCATCACTGAAAGGGCGCTATTTGAGCAAAAATTTAAAGGAGGTAAAGAGCAGTATAAAGATCTTTTGAGGCATAGAAAACAGTCAGTACAAGGTTCTGAGGTGGGAGTATATTTGGAATATTCAGATAATAGTGAACAAGCCAGTATGGTTATGTAATAGTGAGCAAGAAGGAGAGCAGACAGAGATGAGAGCTAAGAGGTCACAGAATAAAATTAATAAAAATCATTGATAAAGAGAAAAATCTTAAAAGCTTTCTTCCCCTTTTCTGGGGTAAGTTGAAGAAAAAGTTACATATGAAGAAATAAAAATAAAGATGGCAGATTTCTCATAGGAAATAACACAAGTGAGAATATCAAATATTTCAGGAAGAAAAAAATGTTTACAGAAAATAGAAAAGGAGGGGATGTTTTCCAGCTCATTTTATGAGGCCCACATCACCCTAATACCCAAACTAGACAAGAATATCACAGTAAAAAAAAAAAAAAATACTGTAGACCAATATCTCTCATAAATATACACACAAAAATTCTTAACAAAATATTAACAAATCTAACAATATGTTAAAAGAATAACAAACACATCATTACCAGATACAATTCATTCCAGGAATGCAAGGTTTGTTTAACATTCAAAAATCAATCAATAAAATTTACCTTAGTAACAATTAAAAAAAAAAAAGCATATGGGTACCTCAATAGATGTAGGAAAAAGCATTTTAAAAAAATGCCAATAACTATTCCTAATTAAAATACTCTTTTTTTTTTAAAGATTTTATTTATTTATTTGAGAGAGAGAGAATGAGAGACAGAGAGCATGAGAGGGAGGAGGGTCAGAGGGAGAAGCAGACTCCCTGCCGAGCAGGGAGCCTGATGCGGGACTCGATCCCGGGACTCCAGGATCATGACCTGAGCCGAAGGCAGTCGCTTAACCAACTGAGCCACCCAGGCGCCCCTAATTAAAATACTCTTTAAGAATAGAAAGGAGCTTTCTCAACTTGATTAAGGGCACGATTAAAACATACAACTAACATCATACTTAATAGTGAGAAACAGAATACTTTCCCTCTAAAATCAGGGTCAAGGATTTCCATTCTCAGCACTCCTATTCAACATCGTCAGTGTAATCAAAGAAATAAAAGGGGCTTAGATTGAAAAGAAAAAAGTAAAACTCTTTATTTGTGGACATGACCGTCCATATAGAAAATGGTATGCAATTGGCAAAAGCAAACAAACAAGAACCCAGAAAAATTAATTTGACAAGTTTAGCAAGTTTGAAGGATACAAGAGTAACATAAAAATTAATTGCATTCTATACCACCAAAGACCACCAGTAACAGGCATGTAATTGAATACACTGGAAGAACATACACCATGCAGGATTTGAGTTTTAGTTAGGTGATTTGGGGAAGGATCCAGGTAAGCAACGTTTCTAAATATGGCGCTGCAAGAAAGTAGGGACAATATTATGATTGTGTATCTTCATTAATCCTGGCTAAAAGGAGGGCAGAATAGAGCTAGGCTAAAGTCATGATTGGTAAAGAAGCAGCAGATAAAGCATAGTACTATATATTACATATACTTAATATAGTCATATGAATCCAGAGAGGAAGCAATTGGATACTTTGTTGTTTGCCCACTGACCTTGTTTTCTTCTCTGCTTAGACAAAATTACCAAGTGGTCTTGTTTTGTCACATAGCTTCATGGTTGCTGAGTGACCTTGTTGTTCTGGGAAATTCTTCATCTCCAACAAGATAATAACATGGGCACCAGGACAGCTTCTAAAAACACTATGGCCTGGTTGTGTCAGGTTGGCTCTCAAATGTCTGGGATTGCTTTTTCCTTTCTAACGTATCTCCTCTAAGGAGGTCAAGTTTCTGAGAGATGAAGCAAGAGTAGAGGAAGGGCTGGGAAAATCTGACAGGCTCTCTCACAGGTTCCCTCTCCTGCAATTATAGCTGCTTTGTATGTTGAACATCTTAGTAAAATTCCTCCCATTACTAAAAGATTTTGAAAGCCACACCGTGTGTGTGTATGCTTTATTAATATATCACGAACTGAGGCAGAGATATGTAATGTGTGGGTTGAATTGCCCTTGGATATGATCTTGCAAAGAATGCGTGAATCTGGAAAAACAGCCAGATCTGCAGAAGCCCAGTCCTATCACTATTCTTTCCACTACACTGTGCTATAATTTTTTTTTAATTAGTAAGAATTTGTTCAATAAATCCCAGATAATACCACTTCAATGTGTAGCAATACCACCTCATAGGTTTCTCATATTAATAAGCCAGATCATGAGCCAGCATGAACCACATTCAACATAAAAATTAAACTTTCATTAAGATGTAGAAATGAAATAGATGAAAGAAAAAAAAATGGAATTCATGCCTCCATTTTTAATTTAATTTTTATTAATGAAGCTTTCCTTGAATATTTCTCTGGAAGTCATATTTTTCTTTGAACTCCATCATTTGTTTGTCTACTCATCTCTGATGAAAATGCCTCAAAATGGTATTTTCCAGTGCAAGAATTGAGACAACTCTGTCTCATTTCTTCTTATGCTTACGTGAGTGGTTCACACAAAAAAGGACCCAATGAATAGTGGCCTATTGCTAACATTGGGAGTCATAACATAGATCTCTGTCATACCTCATTTTGCTATAGAATTTGAACATATTTAATATTAGCTTTAAATGCCCCGAAGAGGGGCGCCTGGGTGGCTCAGTCGTTAAGTGTCTGCCTTGGGCTCAGGTCATGATCCCAGGGTCCTGGGATTGAGCCCCGCATCGGGCTCCCTGCTCAGCTGGAGTCTGCTTCTCCCTCTCCCTCTCTCCCTGCTTGTGTTTCCTCTTTCGCTGTGTCTCTCTCTGTCAAATAAATAAATAAAAATTAAAAAAAAAATGCCCCAAAGAATATTCATCTTGGACACTACTTTCAATTTTTGATGTGTAAGAATGTCTAATTTATTTTAATAAAGAAAAGTTTCTATACATAAAGTTATTCATTTCAGTACAACTTTAAGTAAAATTGGAAACAGTGAGGACTTTAATAAAAAGTGGGTGATTAAGTAAATCAGGATGTACTCAAAGTATCCATGAGAAATGAAGATGCTAATGATTATGTGAAAAAAAAATCCTAAGTAGATAGTGACAAGTGCAATGATCAAGATTTTTTTTTAAGATTTTATTTATTTATTTGACAGAGAGAGACACAGCGAGAGAGGGAACACAAGCAGGGGGAGTGGGAGAGGGAGAAGCAGGCTTCCTGCGGAGCAGGGAGCCCGATGCGGGGCTCGATCCCAGGACCCTGGGATCATAACCTGAGCCCAAGGCAGATGCTTAACGACTGAGCCACCTAGGTGCCCCAAAATATTGACATACAGTCATTATGATTACAACTCTGGTAAGCTGAAAATGGCAGAAACTGATAAACATTCCTGAATGGGAATATAATTTGTATTTGGATGTTGGGGCAATATTTCTTCATTTTACTTAATGTTTTAAAAATAATCAATTGGGGGAAGCCTGGGTGGCACAGTTGGTTAAGTGTCTGCCTTCAGCTCAGGTCACGATCCCAGGATCCTGGGATCCAGTCCTGCATTGGGCTCCTTGCTGAGCAGAGAGCCTGCTTCTCCTTCTGCCTGCTTTACCTGCTGTTGCCCCTGACAAATAAGTAAAATCTTTAAAAAAATAATCAATTTGGTACAGTTGTTATATCATTTTACAAGAAAAATTATGATATTTATACTTTAACTCAGTTTAAAATATTATCTATTGATAGTTTTTAAATAAAATTTAAGGAATATTGAGATTTAAATCTTTCTTAAAATTTCTATTTAAAATATTTACCTATCATTTCAAGAGTAAAAAAACCAAAATGATAAACAAATTTATTAAGAAAAGTAGAACCTGAAATGCCTACCAAAAAAAGAAAGAAAAGACAAACTACTAATGATTTTTATTTCACAAGAGAGCACTGAGTTTTATAAACTGAAATTAAAACTTAATTCCAATTTGTGACAATTGTGCAACTTCATAGGTAGCCAGCAGGTGTCAGACTCATACTACCTTATGCAATATAGAAATTAGTACTGGGCAAGGAGTTGGAGTTTCATGGCTTTTTTGAGATATTCAATAAAGTAAATTGAAAAAAGGGGGAGAATACATAATCCTACTTTACAAGTTGGGAGAACTTTTAAAACATGCTTCTAGATAAGAACTTAATATTAATGCACTGATTGTGAAATGGCAAGATGTGGAAAGTTATTTGGCATTTATTCATAGGTGCAATAAAAAATTCACATTGTTTGAATTAAAAAATGAGGCAAACATATAGGAAAATGATTTCATAATATTGTTAACTGAAAAACAGCAGTATACTGTTATTACATATATGTGTATGTATATAAATAATAGATACAATGATATATAAAAGGGTCATAATTTAAAAAAGTGTATATATGTTAAAGGGCATCACATTGTTAATAGTGATTATTTATGGATGGTGATATTGTGCTCAGATGTTTTACTTCTTGCCACCTTTTGCTTCAAGTACCTAAAATACCTGTATTTTAGAGTATACATAATGCTTTATTTCAAACTATAGATACTACAGAGAAACATTTCTCTAAATTATTTCTGTTCAACATGAGCTCCTAATTCATTCTGGAGATCCAGTACGATGACATGTATAATGGCAAAAGGACACAGAGACCTTTTAAAAAGGAGTGTAATTTTTTTTTTTTTTAAGTTTTATAATGTTACTCTTTACTAGTAACTTTTAATTTTGCTACAGTTTCACTGATCATCAAAAGAGGAATGTGCAGTGTTCTATTATGTATCAAGGCCACAGTAACATCTCCCTCCCTGAAACTCAGTACTCTTGGACTCTCACCCCTGACCACAAAAGGATCTCACTTATCCTACAGTGCCCTCTGGGCAAATCTGGTTGACAGTCCAGTGTGTGTTAATGTAGACCAAGTAGGGTCTTTGTAGCCAAATTAATGAGCCAAAAATGAGTGTGCTGGTCTAGTCACTTCTTTGAATCTTGGTTTCCTTTACTGCAAAATCTGACTTTTAATACCCTAGCTTTTAATACAATACCTTTAATATTAAAAGGAATGTAGTTTTGTAGTTTCCTTCACCTTTCCGTCCACAATGTTTTATTTAGCTTTTGTGTGACCCTTGAATATAATGGCTCAGTTTCTTGTCTTCTTTACTTTATTTCTTGTTTCATTTATCAAATACTTAAGTAGTGCAGATATTAATTTATTAATCCCCATAACAACCTTATAAGGTAGGTGTTGTTTTTATTAAATTAGGAAATTGAAGCACAGAGCAGCTCATCATCGGAAATCAAGCAGTTAGATTCCATGTTCTAACTCCTCTGGTAAACCCGGAAATGCTGTATGAAAGGATGACGACATTTTAAAGTGATAATTATTTTCAAAATTAGCTAGATACAAATCTCAGTCAGTGAAAGTTAGATGTAAAGAAACATAAATTTATGTTGTTTCTGCCTTTAACACTACTTTAGATCTAGGGGCTCTTGGGTGGCTCAGTCACTTAAGTGTCTGCCTTCAGCTGAGGCCATGATCCCAGGGTCCTGGGATCGAGTCCTGCATCAGGCTCCTTGCTCAGCAGGGACCCTGCTTCTCCCTCTGCCTCCTTCTCCCCCCTGCTTGTGCTCGTGTTCTCTCTCTCTCTCTGAACAAACAAATAAATAAATAATCTTAAAACAAACAAAAAAACACTACTTTAGATCTAGTAGGTTTTCCTGCTGTATCTCATTCTTGTGAATCTGAGAATTGCTCTGCTGCCTCCATGTCCCACCAGCTGAGGGAGCGCTCTCCAAGGAATTAATTTACAGCCCTGTCTGTCCATGCATAATAAATACCCATTCTTTCCCTGGAGTCTTCCCTGGGGTATTACACTCCTGAAACAGCATACAGAGTCACCATTATCAGATCCCACCAACTTATCTCCTTATCTGTGTTCGTTCTTTCTCAGGCCTCTCTGGGTCACTGAGCATCTGTCCCCTCTCTCTGAGGTCCTCCAATTATGCTTATCCAACGTCTCCCTTTCTTGAGGAAATGAGCATTAGAGTAGCTTGAACATGGCAAAAGGCAAATGAGGGTATGAAAGAAAATGCCAGAAAAACATACTAATATTTCACAAATATTTTCCAATACATCATGAAATATTAAAAGGAGAAAAGTAAATTTTAAAAGTCCAACATATACTTATTAAGTTGTGCAGTTTTTATAGAGCTCATATAATGTAATATGACCTCAGAGCTTCCCACAATTTCTAAGCGTGTGGGAATAATTTTATTTGGTATAGGTGAATAGGAGCCACACGAAGACTATCATTTTTGAGTGTCTCTTCTGTTTTTGCTTCATAAAGGAGAGAGAGACAGAGACAGAGAGACAGAACCAGTAACAGAGACTGAGAGAAAAAGAAACTCATAATTACTCTAGGACAAGTTAATCTTTTTCCGGCTGCTATTTCCCAGCTCTCCAATGTTTGGAGCCATTGCTTCATACTTTAGTGGGTCTCTTTACTGTGTTTTGTATAATTTTTGTATGATTTTTTTACAGTATTTTCATATTCTTAGCAGTTTCTCGTATATGCCATGTGTAGCTCCCATTAGCATGTGTCTTTTCTGTGGAATTACCATTTGATGGTACTGTCCCTTGTCTGACTAAAAGGACAAACTCTGTCAGCTCCTGTGGAAGGCTTTGTCTTACGGGTACTAAGTTGCACAGAGCACTAGTGACACCACTTAAGAAGCTTCCATCTGTGAAATGTTAGGCATTCTGAAGCTTCGGTAATAGCTTTCAACTATCTGTTGAATTACATTACTGTACTTTGCCCAGAAATCAACATACAGATGTATAGTCAAGGTTTGGTTGTTGTTTTTGTTCATTTACGTTTGCTTTTTGATATGAGCTGACCAGACATGGTCAGTGCGCTCTGGAATGAAAGGTAGAGGTGTTGTATGTTACTATAGATGTGCAAGACTATTGTGTCCACTTTTTTCTTGCTAGAGTAGACTTTCATGTCTGTTCAGATGAGGATATGTGTTTATGCATAGCACAGTGTTCTAGAATAGATTTCCCAAACTTTATGTATGAAGATTGTTGACTTTGGAAATAACAAGACAGATTATTTTTTATAGGAGAAACTATGGGTAAAAGTATTATCTATTCTTCATACCTTCCAGAAATGTTTGTCCAATAGAGGGTAATTTGCATATTTCCTAAAATAAAATTTCTGACAGAAATTATAATCAGTCATTAATGATTGAAAGGCTTTTATAATATTTTTACCTTATTAATAAAGTTCTGTACAGAGCTGCCCATTTACCCAAAATGCTTTTTAAAAGTCTCTTAATTGTGAGATCACCTAGAAAAGCTTCTAATTGAATATCTTCAGTTCTGAACACTAAAAACTACTAGGCTATTCATGCAGCCATCAGCTGTCAAGACATTCAGTTTTTAGTCTCCTGTGAACACATGCAATCAGTGCAACCTTTATGGAAAAAATTCCATTAACTATTAGAAGTACATTTGAGTGCATTTTCCATTTCTATCAAAGTGGCTTTTTTTTTTTTTTTTTTGTAAGCTTTGCTGCTTTTTATAAGGATTAAATTTTCCTTTTCTGGAATCATGGATATGAAGTAATTTGAAGATAACACAAAAGTATTCTGAATGACTTAACAATTATTTGTAGTATTTAAAATTTACCTAAAATTATAGTATCAATAATGCTCTGTGAATTTTTTGTTACAATATATTTTGTCCAAGTGCTTCTGATGATACCTATTTCTACATGAAGAGAAATTCTTAATAATGGTCAGTAGTAAAAAGAAAAAAAAAACCCACAAAAAACCAAAAAACAACCCCCCCCCAAAAAAAAAACCAAAAGAAAGCAAAAATGTATGTACTAGGAGTTGGAAGTCAGGTAGTAATGAAGGAAGAAAAAAAGAAAGGATGGGGCTCCTGGGTGGCTCAGTTTTTAAGCATCTGCCTTTGGCTTGGGTCATGATCCCAGGGTCCTGGGATAGAGCCTCACGTCAGGCTCCCTGCTCAGTGGAGAGCCTGCTTCTCCCTCTCCCTCTGCCTGCTGCTCTGCTTACTTGTCCTATCTCTCTGTCAAATAAATAAATAAAATCTTAAAAAAAAAAAGAAAGGAGATAATTCATTTTATGAAAGTTGATTCAACTTGTTGAGCCAGTGTTTCAAGCTTCTTATGAAATCACACAGAGCAAATGGACTTTTGGATGTCTAAGCCCATAGGAAAAGAAGTTTAAGCAAAGAATCACCTGTGGGAGAAGACATATGTGTATGTGTGTGACAATAGGCCAGGCCTATGTGTTTTTAGCTAGGGAGAGCAGATTCAATGAAGATTTTGATATAGCCCATTCCTCCTTTCTTCTGATAACCTAGGGCTGGATTCTTAAAACCTCCTATGAAAATAAATGACTGTCTTTATTAGTTGTTTTTTCTACATGGAGATTTGGTTTTTCTCTTCTTTCTTCCTTTTTTCCCCCCTCCCAGAATGGCAGGGCTTATTGGATGTCATTGGCAGAAATAATTTTTTTTTTTAAAAACACAACAAAAACCAATAGTTCCCAAACATGCAAAACATCTGTTCTTTCTCCAGGAAGGTCATCTTATTGTTTCCACTTTCACAAATTTTTCTTCAATTGCTGAATAAATATCAAATATTTTTGTATAACTCATCATTACCAGAGGAGGTCTAAGTGGTCTTGATCTTCATAAAATAAAATAATGACTCGTGTCACTTCAAGTGTCCCTCAAAACATTTAAAATAATTCTATATTTAAAAAATCCCTACTGAATTCACAGTATGATCAACCAAACAACTGATAGAAATCTCTTTTCTATAACATTCAAAGATAGCTCTTAACTGGACAGATAATAACTCAGATTTGGGACTCGAAAATAAATAGTTCAACATTGCTGTGTGAATTAAAAGATCTGTTTTTTATTTGCATGTATTTAGAATTGTCTGATCCTGCCTCCCCTCTTCTTTAACTCTAAGAGCCCCCCCCTTTTTTTTTTTTAAAGATTTTATTTATTTATTTACTTGAGAGAGAGAGAGAGAGAAACAGCATGAGAGGGGATAGGGTCAGAGGGAGAAGCAGGCTCTCCGCCGAGCCGGGAGCCCGATGTGGGACTCGATCCCAGGACTCTGGGATCATGACCTGAGCTGAAGGCAGTCGCTTAACCAACTGAGCCACCCAGGCACCCTAAGAGCCCATTTTTGAAATGTTGTAGAGACTTCTGCCACATGAACAAATTGTCTTAACTACCTGACAAGGTCCTTTTCTCCAAGCACTGTGAATCTTGAGCCCAATTTTGCCTTTTGTTCTTTGTATTCTCTAACTTCCTTCAATAGAACTACCATGCTTCATATTGTCATTACCCTCTATTGTTGTGAACTGGATGTTGGCTTATAAAAGCAGTATCTGTTGAGATGAGTAAGTTTTCATTTATATACAAAAATGATTCCTCCATAGGTTAGTGTCCAGAAATGATAATACATTTTTACTCCTTTCTCCATTCTTTCTTCCATTCCTTTGATTTTTCTCACATTTAGTTTGGCCAGATGGAATCAGGGGCATGTTCAAGTGGAACATGCTC
The DNA here is from genome assembly GCF_054177405.1 of Leptonychotes weddellii. NCBI lineage: Eukaryota > Metazoa > Chordata > Mammalia > Carnivora > Phocidae > Leptonychotes > Leptonychotes weddellii. The sequence continues at coordinate 33,280,827 of NC_138375.1, read as the reverse complement.
TTTGATTGCAAACACTAGCCCTAACTAAGCGCTGGTTTGTCCTTAGACTGTGACCTAGGCCTATCCAGTACTAAACACTTAATAAATAGTTGAATGAATAACTACATATAACCTCTGGAGGAGGAACAAAAGAAGCTAATTGGTCCATGAGGGAATTGAACTTAATTGAACTTATAATCTTGGCTTTATCAGTGTTAAGTCTCTATATCCAAACGTAATTATGTGGATCTTATATATTTCATAAAGAAGCTTTTGGCAGCAATAGTTTGGATGGGATATTCCCCAATCTCTTTTCTTTTATTTTCTTCTTTCTTTCTTCCTTCTTTCCTTCCTTTCTTTTTCTTTTTTTTTTTTACCACTTAGTAAATCAAAATGTGAAAACACTTTAAAATAAAAATTGAGCTCAGACAAGAGAACTAACCATGCTTGTCAGGTTGTTGAATCAAGTCTGTGCATGAAATCTGACAGAGCTCTCTTGGGCCCTAAAGTTGTTGAAGTAATGGATTATAGCTTAAGCATACAGGCTTCTGGGGAGAAATCCAGCTACAAATAGTGTCACACTATGCAGGGACATCCCACGTCACTGAGGGAGGTGTCAGAGTGAGCTTAACTGTTGAAAACCTCTGTTTATTTCCTCCTAATTTTAAGCCAAAAAGTATTATAGTCTACTTGTCTATACTGCTTTATCTTTACCTCATTCAAAGTCCCCCCTTCCACAACACCAACAGTGAAAAAATCCTGTCTGAGATATAAAAGGTTCCTAGCACCTGAATTGATCATGTTCCTTAGGAAAAAACCCCCAACATTCTAAATATAGTATTGCTCATCTTACTACAGATAAATCTCAAACTTTCTTAATAACTCCTTCTTTCTGGTAAAACAATAATGCCGGCAAAATGTGACATTGGACAATAGTATCTTATTCATTATTTACGGCACCTAGAAAGAATTACTACATGCATTTAATATTTTTTGAGTAAGTGCAAAGGTTTCTTCCAGTTCTAATGTTTCATGCTTCTAAGAATAGAGGATATTCTTTAATGGTTGAAATAATGAGAGTCGTCAATGTTTATTGAGCATTTTCTACGTGCCAGACACTGTTAAGTAATTCCCTTACTGCATTTCATTCTCAGAAAATGTCTACAAGAAAAGCAGTGCTATTACACCACATTGACAAGGTGGGGACATGAGGATTAATGAGGTTGAGACTTGTCTAAGTTTCCAGCGAGGAAAATGTAGAATGGAGCTTTGAGTCCAGGCAGTTTGACTTTTGACTCAAGGGCCCAAGGTTTAGGCACTCTATACTACAACCAAAACGATGAAAGCTTTCGTTTGCTACTACAAGATTTTACCTACATAGTTTTATTTACCAAGTATGTAGAGTTCATAGAAATTCTAAAGATAGTATCTCTGAGCTAAGAGGGAGGAAGATTGTAACCTCTTTATAGACTCCACTCTCCCTGTCAAATCATGAAAACATAAGCAAAAAACGTAAAGGAAAAAAAAAAAAGAAACTAATGATAAACTTATCAACACCACAAAAGGTAAGTAGAGTAATTTAATTCAAAACCCAGAGCAAGCAAACAAGCAAAACCCAAAAGTCTCAGCGAAGAATGAAAGATACATTTCTGAGCAGAATAGAAAAGCACAGCCTGGTATGGTTCTCACGCTAATCTCAAGCCCAGAACGCCTTAGTGAGGGGAGTTTTCCTAATACCTCCAAACCTGGAGGAAAACAGAATGTTGATTCCTTTTCCCCCTAACTTCTGAAGAAGTACAATGGAGATCACTACTGGTAAAAGTGAAGCAAAAGTAATAGGCCGTTGGAATTAAAATTCTAGCACTACATTCTGAATTGGGGAAATGATTCAAAGTTCAATGGTATTTCTCCTAAAGGAATGGCCTGCCCCTCTTCTCTATTCCCACTCCAAACTAGATACAGTATGGGTTGCCAGATAAAATGTTTACAATAAACAATTATTGTTTATCTGGAATTCATATTTAACCAGTGTCTTATATTTTTATTTGCTACAGAATGTGTTAATTCAATTTGAATTTCAGATAAACAATGAATATTATTTTAGAATAAGTATACACACAATGTTGCATGGGACATACTCATACTAATAAAAAAAATACTGCTTGTCTGTATCTGTTTTTCTTCACTTCAACCTTGATGAGATTCTTTAGGAAATAATATTTCTCGTAGTGAAGAAATATTCAAAATTTAATTTTTTTTAGTTTTATTCTTTCCTTATTAAGTAAAAATAAAGTGTTTTAAATTTAAAAAACCTCTATTATTTCATTTTAATAAAAATATTCTAACATCTATCTCCTGTCTTCCTATTGATTTACCTACCAGTCTACCTTGTACATTTCCACTTTCCTATCTCTGTGTATTCCAAAAAGTTAGGATGGATGGTATTTACCTAATGGTAATGATGATCATTTTTCAGTAGTTGTTTCAGGGTAAGTTTTAAGGTTTTTTTTTTTTTTTTGTACTTTCTGCATTGTTTGGTTCTTATTGAGTATATATAATGCTCATAGAAACAAGAGGGAATAAAAAAAGACAACTGTGATCCAAAAGAATAAGATGTTAATAGTGGATAAATCTGGTTAATAACATAATCATGAGTAATTATTATTTCCTCTTAAATAGTGTTCTATGTTTTAAAATAAATTCTAAGCATATATATAAGTATATATAATCTTGTATCATTTAGAAATAAAAAGCTAAAGAAATGGGAAGAAGGCTTATAAAATATTAGAATTTCCCACCCCCAAGAAATGAATCTGCCTGTTTATAAGAAAAACAGTAATATACATACTGGATAGAGGGGGAAAACAGGCAAAGTAATAAAAGAAATTAAAATAATACCTTCTATTGAAAGCTAATTTTAAACATTTTATAGAAAGCTAGCCTTGCATTATAAAATTATTTCATGGCACAATTCTCATTTACTACCTTGTATGTAGACTGGCTTTATCCCAGGTGAAAACTGTTAAATTTCCATTTGCTTGTCTTCTACTCATGGAATCTACTTGTTGGTTACAGAGAATCAGGAAGATTTAGGGCTTTCTCCTCCCAATTTTCCACTTCCCTTAACATCTGATGACTGTTCTACTCAGAGTGAGAAACCACAGACTTGTGCCCAGGACTAATAGTGATGATTGATGACCTGGTATGTCCAGAATTACCCCCTTCTCCACTGTCAGGATATTTCTCTTTACCTTTCCCATATCTTGAACTAAGCTCAAATATCTCATTCTGAAGTATTGGTTATGTTACCCCAGATGTAATTAATCTAAAATGGCTAACTAGAGTATTAATTAAATTTAGATAAACCAGGGGATTTTTTTTAATGGAAAAACTTTATAGGGGCATTTTTTTGCTGTTGCTGCAACTATGAAACCTCAAGAAATAATAGTAATAATAAAAAGATAATAACGATAATGACGATGAATAATGATGAAATTATAAGTGTTTACATGTTTTACTTTTTACAAGTATAATTTATGAGTCTGTTTTATATTACCTAATTTACATGTATAAACAAATATTTATAATAATCATAATTACGATAGCTGTTATTTTGGCCATAAACCTCAGCCCCTCCTCCATCCCACTCGAATAATGGTCCTCATCACATTAGACGCTCACATTTGCCCATTTGCATCATCTCGAAACAGGTTCCACCACCCTCCCCCCTCGGCCCCCCCCCCACATCTGGTCAATCAGGAGACTATATCAAAATTATTATTATTATTATTATTTTTTAAAGATTTTATTTATTTTTTAACAGAGAGAGAAACAGCGAGAGAGGGAACACAAGCAGGGAGAGTGGGAGAGGGAGAAGCAGGCTTCCCGCCGAGCAGGGAGCCCGATGTAGGACTCGATCCCAGGACCCTGGGATCATGACCTGAACCGAAGGCAGACGCTTAACGACTGAGCCACCCAGGCGCCCCTATATCAAAATTATTTTGACACAACTATACTAAGAGACAATCTCTCCGCCTGGCATCTCCAAGCAAGAAGCTAAGTACAGGCAGAACTAACAACAACTTGGTGGACCAGGCTTCTCAGCAGCTCTACCCAGACTCGTCATTCTGGAGTTTGGCTCACATCACCTGTTGAGCAAGCCTGAGTCCTCTGAAATTCCCCAGAAACAATGGTCAGAGTCACACTGCGACGGCGATTTGTCACACTGGCATGGCGATTTTTCCCAGGAGCCTGGCAAGGACTGAAGGAGTGGATTCCGTCTCAACAGAGGTGTAAGGCAGAGAGGGACAAATAAGGCCTGGTTTGGGGAGGGAAATGCACATGCAACTACCAGGAATCTATCACCTTCCAGGATGCCCCCGGCCTGGCGGCCCAAGACCCAAGACGCAGGCACAGGCTCCCGGGGAACTAGGTCTATGTCTGGCAAGGTCAACAGTCGCAGCTCCCCCAACTCACGGTTCCATTATTCCTGAGGCCACTTTCCTCCCGGTAGCTGCGAGGTATCTAGAATTTGTCCCAGGAGTCCACTGCCACCGCTCCTCAAGCTTTCCCCTGCAGAGCACCCTCACGGCTTTGATCTCTCTTTCAGACCCAGCCCAACTGCCAGCACCCTGTATTGGGCACCTAAGCCCTTCACCCAAGCTCCTCTATAAGAAAGTATTTTCCTTGTTTGAACACCATGCGGGAAGGCAGAGGGCGAGGGCCAGGAACTGGTGGTGGGAGTGTGTGTGTGGGGGGAAATGGAGCATGGGGTGCCCCAGGAAGGTAAAAAGGGACTCACAGATGGAGCTCGCAGGGTGCTCTGTGTGCTTCAGGTGTGTCGGGGGAAGAAGCGTAGGTCCTGATGGAAGGGCAGGGAGAGAAGGGGCTGAGAAGCGCTCTGCATCCGGGGAGGCTCAGAGAGTGGCTGAGTCAGGCATGAGGCACTGCTGCAGCACACTCCTCCAGGAAGAAGCCTGATTTCTCTCGAGATCTTGGAGATCTACGGGTGCCGGCAGGGGAGTCCTGAGATGACACACACCAGGGTACCCAGGTGCGGAGGCTCTTCTCCCAGACTCCTCCTCACGCCACTGTCAAGCAAACGCCAGTTCTCCTGGATGCTTTGAGCCCCCCCATCCCCCAAAGCGCTTGTGGCGCTTTGCTCCAGGGGCCGGGCCCCGGTGTGTGGAGAATGTGCTCTGGCCCAAAGGCTATTAGTGCCACGGAGGAACTGGAGGCCCGAGGGGGGAGGGGAACTGCGCAGGCGCGGACCGAAAACCTATTGCCATCCGGGGGACCAAAGGCCTGGGCCGGGGGGTGCTCTGCTCCGGATCCTGGTGCCGAGCTCCGAGGTGCGGTCCCAAGTCAGCCAGGGTCCCAGGCCTCAGCAACCTCGACGCACTGTTCCCTTATCCTCAGGGCACTTGTTCCTCCCGCAGCTGCGAGATATCTAGTTCATCCTAGGAGATCAGCTACAGGTAAATTAAAAGAATACTTAATAAGTTGTTTTTTAATGATAAGCATACCATTCCTACCAGAATAGCGGGAGATACAGATATGGGTTGTGAGCTAGCTATGTATTTTGGAGAGCCTTTCCTTTTCATAATACTATACAACACTCCCCTAATATTTTAAATATTATTTTTAACAGCTATTATTTGTAGACTATTAAGTATTTGGATATTATTTTTAAATAATTTTGTGTAGATATTTGTCATACAAATGAAATGAAAAGGATCTTTCCTCTTGAATATTGTCAGTGGAGGGCTAGGACTGCATATTTTGATTTATGTTTCCTGTGATTGGTGTAGAATATTCTAGCACATAGGAAAGTGAAAAGTATAGTCAGAATAGAGCAGTTTTCTGGAAAGCACAATTAGGATTTTGTTTTTAGTTTGCCACTAACTAGCTTTAGGACTCTGAATGAGTTCTGTCAACACATTTTCTGAGCAAGATTCAGTTTCAGGTAGAGAGCCTGATTTTTTTTTTAATTCTATTTTGTTATGTTATGTTAATTACCATACATTACATCATTAGTTTTTGATGTAGTGTTCCATGATTCATTGTTTTCGTATAACACCCAGTGCTCCATTGGGGGTGGGAGGGATGGGGTGGCTGGGTGATGGACATTGGGGAGAGTGTGTGCTATGGAGATAGCCCGAATTTTATTGGCCAAACTGGGGTCATCTGTCCACACATTGGTCAGAGGAGAATTGTGTCCCTTGATTTACAGTCAGTCTTATCAAGGCTGTGCCCAAGAGGGAAAGGTTATTTCGTTAAAGCAAAACTGATATATCTATATCTATATATCTATCTATATATATTTTTTTTACCAGAAGTGGGAATAGATTCTGGGAAGACAATAAAATGGATTTTCACTTAGGATAGGTGGTCATTAGTGTCCTAACAGCCTTAGTTTCTTAAGATTCTAAAATTGGATGCTGCTGTTCTTCATATAGAAGTTGCTAGAAACTGCTCCAAGTTCAAATCTTTAATCTTAGATGAAAACAAGCAATGTCAGTTTTTAAAATGTGACATAGTGTATTGCATTTATGATGTACATTTTTTACCTTCTGTCAAAAGATAAATTGAGTCATATTAAAATTTTCAAGAATTTGAACAAACATTGATTTGAATCAGACAGCACGAAATCAAAAGTGGCAAGGAGCACTTTGCTGTCAGGACCTAGGGTAAAGGCTTTTATATAGCAGATGTGAAAGCAAAGCAAGAAAATTAATTCATTAGGTACACCTTAAGGAGTTGCCTTATTTGGGAAAGGCTCTTTGTGATTGGTTGCTCTCAAATTTTATTTTCTCTGATACAAGTGTATTTACAGGAATAGACTCTGATTTTAGATTTTGGTTTGATTATGTAGGCTACTAATGCTTTGAAACCACCTCAGTTTAATGGCCTGCTTGTTTAATTAATTTAATACTTCTTAACATCATTAACCAACTGAAGAAATGATAAGATGGAAAAGAAATAGAAGGATCTTTGTATAATTATATCTGGGAATACATTAAAACTATGTGGTACATTGGAAAGAATAAGAGATGTTAGATTACTGTCAATTCAGTTGGCTTCCATGCTACCTGAATTTTGATATATTGTAAGGAAAGAAGTCTCATTTAAATCTGAGTGAACTCTTCCTCTCCCATGTTTTTTATTCTGCCTATATGATGATTAACCCTACACCTATATCTAGAGCAGACTTCTCTTTTTTAGCAGAGTCTATTTGTCCTACTGTTTACTTGCCAGCCCTGCCTAGACATCTTTCTTCCCAAATCTTCTCTTCTTCCAGAGCTCTGAATCTTAATGGCTAAGCTAGAAAACTTGCCATCTGTGACTTTTCCCTCACCAAACATTAATTGTTTGAAAATTGGTTGACTCTACCTTCTAAATCACTTTGTTCTCTGTCCAAATTTTGTTCCATGTGTTTAATGCTTGCCATTAATTAATATAGCATGTTGTCTGCTAATTGAGTAATTCACAGAAATGGAGAAGATAGACAAGACAAAATACATAATAAATGCTGTTTTGGTGGTATGAATAAATTGGCTTACATACTCCTAGGTAGTGTGCAGTAGTGGGAAAGGGATGCTACAGAAAGACAGGCCTGGATTTGAATCTTGATTAGCTGTCTGACTTTGAGTAGATTATACAATCTCTCTTAACTTCCTTTCCTCATCTATTAAAGTGGAGATAAAAATATCTACCCTATGGGACTCATGCAAGCATTATATGAGATTATGTGTATATATATTGTGTGTGTCTGTGTGTATATATATATGTATGTGTATATATATATAAAACATGAGATTATATATATTGTGTATATATATTACATGAGATATATATGTAGGTTTACACATTTGACATTATTTATTTGCAAGAACTGTTTGTCAGACACTGTTCAAGTTTTTATAGTGCCACTACTTAAGGAAATTTATAATCTAGGGGAAAAGATACATAAACAATACTATGTGATCAGTGCTGTTTTAATACCCTATGGGTAATAATCCACTTAATTTGTAGGATAATCCTTTGATGTGTTATTAATGTATTGACATTACAATAAATACATTGAATTACAGATATGATAACCAATTTGCTCAAGGTCATACCTCTAGTAAGTATGGAGCCTGAGTTTGAATTCAGGGACTTTGATATACTTTCCGAAGGAGATGACCTTTATATGAAATTATGATAACTTGTACCTCTTTTCTTTATCCAGTAGCCTCTTGAGCTAGTATACTTACTCTCCACATGATTGCATTATTGACATATAAAGTGAGGACAGTCATTGTAAAAACACAGTATTAATCTCTCTCTCCTCCATGGTGGTTTCAAGATGGAAGGAGCCTAGGTCTCCAAATGACTATTAAGAGTAGAACTGATTTTATTGACAGTGACATGAGTGAAGGTGTATGTGTGTGTGTGTATGTATCTGTGTGCTTAACAGTAGACAACATTGTTTATGATGCATAATGCAATAAAGGAAAATATTTTCTCTTATGGCTGAATCACAGAATGCTCACCATTTATTCCAGGAATTTGGGACTAAAAGAAATGAAAGGAAGACAGTAGTAATGTCAAATATTTTGTTTTGAAAGGGCGTTTTGGTGGTGGGAGTTAGGACAAGAGGTTTAACAAAGAAGTTGATGTTGGTCATATAAAAACATTAAATAAATCAGTGAAGGCTGAGTATTGTTAGAGGAGTTCATTGTCTTACAAAGTAATAAAATCCCCCCCCCTTTGAGATAGAAGTCTTTTTTTTTTTTAAGATTTTATTTATTTATTTGAGAGAGAGACAGCACAAGCGGGGTGGAGAAGTAGAGGGAGAGGGAGAAGCAGACTCCCTGCAGAGCCAGGGAGCCAGACTCAGGGCTTGATCTCAGGACCCTGGGATCAGGACCTGAACCAAAGACAGATACTTACTTGACTGAGCCACCCAGGCATCCCAAGACAGAAGTCTTATAGGTAAAGTTTAGTGAAAACAGATGCAGGTAAGATAAAAAGTAATTGATTTGTAGAAATGTATATACGATAGATACTATTGATGAAGCAGTATTTAAATGAATCTTCTAAGAGTGAAGGGGAGGTGTTGGTAATTTTACAGTTTATCTTAGAATTTAGTGAATTACACATTCAAGTAGACTATTGGACTTACAAATCACAGTAACAGATGAATAACTTTATAACCTAATACATGGTATTGGATTAAATTCCCTGTGATGACATTACCTGGATAAATCTATTCATGGAACATGTTTGCCAGCAAAAATGCCTTTCTTCGGGTGCATGCATGTAAAGAATCATCTTTATTCTCTTAATAGAGTACCTCAACCAAATGCCAGAAATTGGGCTGGGGGTGAAGAGGATGGGATTTTAACTTTTTACCTTCTTGTAGATGAGTGAAATTTCACAACCATATCTATCTTACCTTTATGTTTGCCATCCTTAAAGAAACTTGTTCTCTCTCAAAAAGCACTGGTGAGTCCATAAAAAAATTGTTCAGAGCAGCTGCTTCCTTTTTTTCCCTAAGGGGAAAGTACCTAGCAGGAGTCAGACACTCATCTGTCTTTTACAGCTGGTAAATACAAATACAGTTTGTATTTGATTTATCTGTATGATGTTCAGTAGAGCTTAGCATTTAAAAAAAATGTGACATTAGGTTAGCAAGATCACTTATAAAAGTAGGTCTGAAGAAGGAGTTTGAATTCTCTTTGAATTTCCACCTGAGCTTTTTAAACGCTGATCCACTGGCAGGTGCTTATATGAACACTTGATATTGTTCTTTGACACCATCTTGGACAAAAATAAGCCTTTCTTTGGGTTTTGCATACTCTATGGGAAACCAGAAAATGTACAGAGGTGCTAGACGCAAAGATCAGCAAGACTATAAAAGGACGAACAACCCAAGGTACCAAATGTTTCTTCCCTGGTTGGAAATTTTGCACAGAATATGGAAGATGAAAATGAAATCAGGAATGAGCAAGGGCTGCACTGAAAAAAAACAATCTCAGACTTTTAAGATAAAAAGGAAATGTGAATTTTGTGAGAAGGTATTCTCACATCTTTATTGCCTTCCTCCAGGTCCCCTTTAGATTGACTGTACTCTTAATCATGCAGTCCTTAAGCAAATGCCATCAAGCATTTCTGAAGAAAATACCCTTTCTTAAGGTGGTAGGAAAGCTATATTGAAAAAAATTTTTTGAAAAAAGATTTGCATGTAGAATGAAAACATTCTGGATGTTAACATTTCTGCCAGATATTTGTATCAGTTTACTTTCTTCAAAGCACTAGTTCCTCTGCATGTGCATTCATGCACACTTATTTTTCCATGTATTTTTTAAGTCTCTGATGTGGAATAAATTTAAGCTTATCCAAAACATATTCTCTATAATATAGATTGGGTGTATTAAAAAGCTTGTGATAAGAATTTGAAATGATTATTTAATTAGAGAAAATGAAGTAGTACTTCAAAAGCGAAGTAGTCTTTTTCACAAATTCCATATATCACGTGGAAATAACAAGCGAACAAACTTTAGTTCATACTATTAAGTAGTGGAAGCAGGTAGTTACTTGTGCAGGGCAGTAGGGCAGCAACTTCTGAAGATGAATCATGATTTTTCAAGTGGAGGTAACTCCTTAGTCTTTCACTTGTAATTGGATACACAATCAGGATACAGTGGTGGGTAAATGACCCAGTTCTGGCCAATGAAATGTAAAGGGAAGTCTGCTGGAAGTGTGTGGTCTTCTGCAAAGGCTTTTATTTCTTGATATTGAGGGCAGATATGGCTTTCTTCTTAACACCCTCTTCCAGCCTTAAGCAAGATCTTAATGCCTGAAGCCCCAGTAGCCATATTTGGCCGAGAGACAACAAGCATGAGGATGAAAAGTCAACAGGATAATAACCTGAAAATAGAAAGTACCTGTGGCTTTGACAGCATTCTTGAACAGCTAACCAAACAAGAAACTCCTTATTTTGGGACTTCTTAAATATGAAAAACAAACCTTTGTTTGATTAAGTCAATATTGGTTTAACTTCTTATTTTTTTGAGGCTGAGAATGTCCTGGATTAATACAAATAGCTTCTGTTGATTCCACTATATGTTTGTTTTATTTAGTTTTTAAATCAACATGCAGTAAAATTAACTTTTTAGGGTACAGTCCTATGGATTTTAATAGCTGCATAGATTTGTATAAATACTACCATGACCAGGATGCAGAACAGCTCCATGATTCCCCAGATCTCCCTCCTGCTATCCCTTTGTAGTGACACCTTCCTCTTGCTTCTAAAGTCTGGTACCCACTGATTGGTTCTCTGTCACTATAAATTTGCCTTTTTGAGAATATCATAAAAATGTAATTGCACAGTACATAACCTTTTGAGACTGGCTTAATTCACTCACCATAATGTTTTTGAGATTCATTCAATATATTGCATATATTGAGCTTCTTCTTTTTTACTGTGGAGTCCATTCCATGGATGTTACCTATTAAAGAATGTTGGATTCTTTCCAGTTTTGGAAGATTATGGGTAGAGCTGTTGAAAAACATTTGTGTAAACATATGTTTTTATTATTCTAGGGTAAATACTCAGGAGTGGGTGTGCTGGGTCACATTCCATATTTCATTTTGTAAGATATATGGTGAATATATATTTCACTTTGTAAGAAACTGTCAGCTGTTTTCTAGAGTAGTTGTTTCATTTTGCTTTCCCACAACAATGTATGAGAGTTGCTTTTGTTCCACATTCATACAAGCATTCAATATTATTGAAATTTTTAAAATTTTAAATTTTAATATGTAATAATCACAGTATATCTTTTCATTTACTTGAGCCATTTTAAATTTTTTTATCAGTGTTTTTTAGTTTTCAGCATTCAGATGTTTTATTAGGTTCATACCTAATAATTTCATATTTTTTGAGATACTGTAAATATGTTTTAAAATTTTCATTTCCGATTGTTCTAGTTTCCAATTGCTGGTATATGGAAATATGACTGATACATGTTTTTCTTGTATTTTGTGACATTACTTAATTCACTAATTAGTTCTAGGAGTTTTAAAAAATAGATTTCTTATTATTTCTACATAGAAAGTCATGTTACCCATGAATAGGAAAGACTTTTCTTTCTTTCCAATCTGTATGCCTTTAATTCCTATTGTCTTATTGTGCTGGTTAGGACTTGTAGTAAGTTGCTGAGTGGGAGTGATGAGAGTGGACATCCTTGTCTTGTTTCCAATGTTGGGGGGGGATCATTTAGTTTTTTACCTTTAGTAAGATATTAGATGTAGGATTTTTGGTAGATACTTTTAAAAAAAATAAAATTGAAGAAATTCCTTTATATGCTGAGTTAGCTGAGAGTTTTAGTCATGCATGGATTTTGAATTTTGTCAAATGTTTTTTTCTGCATTAAGTGATATCATAATGTGTTTTTTCCTTTATTGATGTGGTAGATTATGCTAATTGATTTTCAAATATTGAACCAGACTTTGCATTCTAAGGATAATTCTACACTTGATTGTAGTTCACACTCTTTTTATATATTGATAGATTTAATTTGTGAATATTTTGCTGAGGATATTTTCCTCTTTATTCATGAGATATATTGGTAGGTAGTTGTTTTTTCTTATCCTGTCTTTGCCAAGTTTTAGTGTCAGATTAATGCTGGGGTTCATAAAATGAATTAGGAAGTGTATTCTTTTTTTTGAACATGTTTTATAGGATTGGTGTTATTTATTCCTTAAATGTTTTTTTTTTAAAGATTTTATTTATTTATTTGATAGAGAGAGACAGATAGTGACAGAGATAGTGAGAGAGAGCACAACCAGTGGGAGAGGCAAAGGGAGAGGTAGAAGCAGGCTCCCTGTGGAGCAGGGATCCCGACGTGGGGCTCGATCCCAGGACCCTGAGATCATGACCTGAGCCGAAGGCAGACGCTTAACCAATTGAGCCACCCAGGCGCCCCCCCTTAAATTTTTTTTTTAAGAAATCACTGTAAAAAAAATCCACACTTCTTTTTCAGAAGGTTTTAAACAATGGATTCAATTTCTTTAGTAGTTATAAAGCTATTCGGATTATTTATTTGATTTTGGGTGCATTTTGATAGTTAATGATTTTCATGGAATTAGTTCATTTCATCTAAGTTGTTGGATTTATATGTATAGAGTTGTTTATAATATTCCCTAATTGCTATTTTATTTTTTTAAAACATTTATTTATTTGAAAGAGAGAGAGAATGTGCACACATGCATATGCATGAGTGGGGAGAGGGCAGAGGGAGAGAATCTTCAAACATTACCCACTGGGTGCGGAGCCCTGTTGAGGGTGGGAGGCTCAATCCCACAACGCATGAGATCATGACCTGAGCTGAAACCAATGGTCGGGCGCTTAATGGACTGAGCCACTCAGGTGCCCCCTAAGTGCTGTTTTAATGTCTACATGCTCTATAGTGAAATCCTTTCTTTTATTCCCCATATTTTATTCCCCTTCTTTTTTTTCTTTTTGAGTCTTGCTAGGACTTACATTTTTATTCATCTTTTCAAATAACTGGTTTTTAGCTTCTTTGATGTCCAGTGCTGTTTTTTTTTTATTTCAATGATTTCTACTTTAATTTTTATTATTTACTTCTAATTTTTTTGGCTTTATATTGCTCTTTTTTTTTTCTGGTCTCATAGAGTGGAAGCTTAGGCTATTGATCTGAGTTTTTCTTTTCTCCTATAAACTTTTAATACCATAAATTTCCCTTTAAGCACTGCCTCACTTGCATCTGATAAATTTTGATAATATGTAGATTTGTTTCCATTTAGTTCAAATTATTTCCTAATTTCCTTTGAGGCGTACTCTTGGAACCATGAATTATTTAAAAATGAATTGTTTGGGGCGCCTGGGTGGCTCAGTTGGTTAAGCGACTGCCTTCAGCTCAGGTCATGATCCTGGAGTCCCGGGATCGAGTCTCGCATCAGGCTCCCTGCTCGGCAGGGAGTCTGCTTCTCCCTCTGACCTTCCTCCTTCTCATGCTCTCTGTCTCTCATTCTCTCTCTCTCAAATAAATAAATAAAATCTTAAAAAAAAAAAAATGAATTGTTTGGTTCCCAAGTGTTGGAGACCTTAACCTTGAATCTTTATATTATTGATTTTAGTTTAATTCCATTATGGGCAGAGAACATACTTTGTGTAATTTCTTTTCCTTTAAATATGTTAAGATTTACTGAATAGTTTACGATACATTCTATTTAGCAGTTGTTCCATGTGCATTTGAAAAGAATGGGTATTATGCCTTTATTGGAAGAAATCTCGTATAGATTTCAATAATATCCTACCTATTTATGATGTTACTCAGTTCTATAACTTTGCTCATTTTCTGTTTACAGTTCAAATGATTAGAGAGTAGTGTTGAAGATTTCAATTATACTAGTGAGTTTGTTTAGTTTTCATTGTATTTTTGTCAATTTTGGTTCACGTATTTGAAGATTTATGGTTAGATGAATACACATTTAGGATTAAGTCTTGCTGAATTGATTTCTTTTATTATCATGTAATGTCCCTCTTTATCCCTAATATTTTTCTTGGCTCTGAAGTCTACTTTGTTTGATATTAATATAACCACTTCAGCTTTTTTTGATTAGTTTTGCCTGGTATTTATTTTTCTATCCTATTACTTTATTTTTTTAAATTTTATTTATCCATTTGACAGAGAGAGACACAGCAAGAGAGGGAACACAAGCAGGGGGAGGGGGAGAGGGAGAGGGAGAGGGAGAGGGAGAAGCAGGCTTCCCGCGGAGCAGGGAGCCCGAGATGCAGGGCTAGATCCCAGAACCCTGCGATCATGACCTGAGCCAAAGGCAGACGCTGAACGACTGAGCCACCCAGGTGCCCCTATCCTATTACTTTTAACTTACTTATAACATTATATTTAAAGTGAGTTACTTGCCAATAGCATAGAACTGTGTCACCTTATTTCAAATCCTTATTGACATGTCCTTTATATTGTATGTTTAGATCATTTACATTTAATGTAATTATTGACATGTAGAATTAGGACTACCATTTTATATTTGTTTTTTGATAATTCCTTATATTTTTAGTTTTTCTGTCTCCCCTTGCTTATCTTCTTTTGGATTTATGTGAACATTTTTTTTTACTATTTCATTTTATCTGTTGTGTTTACTATATTGCTTTGAATGGGTTTTTTAATTGGTTGCTCCAGGTTTAAAAATACACACTTAAGTTTTTACAGTTTATTAGGGATCAGTATTTTACTACCTCAGATGTGATATAGAAATCTTGTTTTTATGTAGGTTCTTTAACCGTTACCCTTTGTTTTGCAGTTGTCATACATATTATGTATACATGCATTGAAAGCTCTATCAGAAGATGTAGTTTTTTTCTTTCAGCCATCAAACATGTATTAAAGACTCAAGAGGGAAACAATAATCTATTATATTTACTGCAATATTGCCCATTTCTATTGCTTTTCTTTCCTTCCTGGTATTCAAAACTGTCTTCTGATATCATTTCCCTCTGCCTTGAAGTGCTTCCATTAGTAATTATTTTACAGCATTCTGCTAGCTCAGGATTTTCCTTCATTTGTGAATGTGTTTATTTCACCTTCTTTTCTATGAAATATCTTTGCTGAATGTAGAAATCTTGGTCATCAATTCTTTTCTTTTAGCACTTTATAAATGTTGTTTCACTTCCTTCTGACTTTTGTTGTTTCTGATGAGAAATCTGGTTTTTTTCAAATCATTATTTTATTAGAAGTAATGTAACATTTTCCTGTGGCTGCTTTCAAGATTACTTCTTTATCTTTGGTTTTCAGCAGTTTGATTATTAGGTCTATTGGGCATGTTTTTTGTTTTTTTGGTGTGTGTTTTTATCCTGTTTGACCTTTTCTGAGCTTCTTAAATCTGTAGCTTTAAGTTTCACCAAATTTAAGATGTTTTTATCTATTATTTCTTCAAGTATATTTTTATACCACACTTTTTCAATTCTTTTTCTGAGACTCCAGTGACACAAATGTTAGACCTTTTGGTATTTCCCCCCCAGTTTCCTGTCTCCATTCATGTTTTAAACAAAATGTTTCTCTCCGTTAAGAAGATTGATTTCAAGAGTTTTTCTCTTCATTTTTTGCAACATTTTAAGAATAACTGCATTAAAATCTTTGTCAAATAATTCCTGCATCTCTGTCAACTTGGTGTTGGCATATGTTAATTGACTTTTTACATGCAAATTGGGATTTTACTGGTTCTTCATATTCCAAGTAATTTTGGATTGTATCCTGGACATTTTGCATATTATATTATGAGACACTGAGTCTCTTTAAATTCTGTGAGGAATGTTGACATTTTGTTTTAGCAGGCAAAATACCCAATGGCATTCAAACTGTAAGTTCCACTTGCTTCTCTCTTGGCTGTGGTTACAATGTCAGTTCTGTTTTCAAAGCCTTTTCATTGCTACTCGTATCTGCCCCATGTGTGTGCTAGTAGTGGCCAGTCTGAGACTTGGACAATATCTATATCTTAGTTCAGTTTCCAAAGTCTGTATAATATACTCTTTAGGGTCAGAACCTTATATGCATAGCTCAGTGGTGAGTTTAGTAGTTCATAAGCAAATTTATAAGATTTCTTTCTCCAGCTTCTCTCTGCAATCTCACTGGTACTTTCTGATTCCCTTGGAGTCCTCTAGCTTGTAATATGGGATTTTGAAGATTCTGGTGAGCTGAATGGCTGCATGGTCATTGAAATTTGTTTAGCCACTGATCTCTTCAGTGTAATGTAATTGAAGGGCATGCCTTTCTTAAATTTACCTTCTTCAAGAAGCCATTAGCTAGAAGAAAGGAAAAGTTGCCCTTGCTTATAGGCATGATCTTGATATCTCTCTCCGCATGTGCATGCACGCATATATATACACACACATAATATTCCTGTGATTAATAATGCAGATGTTGTAGTCAGGCTACTCAGGTTTGAATCCCATCCTAGCCATCTACTTAGCCAGCTGAATTTGGGTAAGATATTTATGTCACTCAACTTTTGTTCTTACCTACAAAATGGCAGTAATGATGATATTACCTTTCTCATAGTTTTGAGCATTAAATGATATGTTACATATAAAACACTTGGCCCTGTGCCTGGATATTGCGTTATCTTTCTAAATTTAGTTATCTATTTTATTTGGTTATACATATATGCATTTTGCCCTGAAATTTTTTATGTTTTGTTAGTCAGTACTTTTGCTATCTTTAAAGCATTGTATTAGTTCCATGAAGGCAAATAATTATATCTATGAAGTATAGTGGTTGATTGAATGAAGAGAAAAAAACATTTTGTTATTTCTTGGGGGTTGGTCTAAGTCTGGGATCAAATATCAAAGGCCATCAGAAAGTACCAGGGAGACTATGTTTATGTGTGAGGCAGGCTAGACTAAAAAGTGGGAGGGTAATTCCAACTGTAGCATACTGATACATACATATCCCCCCTACAGGCATTCAGTTTTACAAACACATCTGCTTGCAGGCTTTCCACCTTGATTTTGCGACCCTTGGGGCAGTGGGAAATCCCTGATCTATACAATCAGGGCTATCAGTGTGATATTTGGGGGAAAAAAGTCAGTTAAGTCAGTTGAAGGGAAAAATAAAAAATATATATATTCAGCATTTGGGCCTTTTATTTTAATTAAATTCATAAAAATGTCTTCATTACTAGTCTTTTGATGTGGGGCAGTTGTCTCTCTTTTGAGTATGCAAAATGATGACTGTCATCTTAGTATCATGAATCACACTATCTTCTACAATTTTGATTTTCAGTTTCATGAAAGCAAAATGGGAAATTGAAGTCAATTTTGAAGTAACTAAAGGTAGAGTGTTTCCAGATTTTATGATTTTCCTCCCAGTATTACTCATACCTGATTTTTTGGCATTTTTGTTTTTTGCATTTATCAAAATGCAAAATCAAAATTTTTCTGCATTTATCAAAAATTTCCAAAGCTTCTAGTCGAATTTTGACCGAAGCAACAACACTGTTTATTTGGAAGATCGCATTTATTTGTTTAGAAAATAATTAAATTTTATAATTTCAGTGATGAGTCAAAGGCAATAAATGGTTTTGGGAATGATACAACTGCCTCCTTTTTCATTATTTATGCTAATACATATATATACTAGTATTTACTAGGAATGGGATGGAAAATTAGATGTGTTTTATTACAAAGTATTATTGCCCTGTAATAATAATACATGAAGTTAGCTTCAAATTCTGTATATTTTAATTTGAAACTTTGGAAGTCACAGTAATCTGAACATTCTTTAAAACAGCTCCCATTTCAATTTGGGAGGAACTAAGGGTCCCTGGGTGGCTCAGCTGGTTAAGTGTCTGCCATTGGCTCAGGTCACGATCTCAGGGTCCTGGGATAGAGCCCCACATTGGGCTCTCTGCTCAGCGGGGAGCCTGCTTCTCCCTCTCCCTCTGCCAACCCCCTGCTTGTGCTCTCTTTCTGTCAAATAAATAAAATCTTTAAAAAAACATTTAACTCAGCAAGCACCCCTTTATTTTAGGTTTATAAGACTTGTCAGTCAGTTAATGAACAATATTTTATTGAGTGTCTCATCGGTTAGACACTGTGCTAGTCTGAGCACACTGCAGTGAAGAAGGTAGAAGTAGCCTCCTGTCCTCATAGCACTTAAAAGAAGAATTCTATTAAAGAAATAATTACAAGAGTATGATATGTTTGATATGTACAAGTACAGGAGGAGTGGTACTGTGAGAGTTGAAGGGATCTTAAAGGCTGTACCCCACATCTCTGCTAAGTGGTCTTTTGGCCTGTGATTGAACTCCTCGTGATGGGAAATCCACAGTCTGCTGAGTCACCTAGTCCATTTGCTTCTGAAAAAAATAGATAGTTTGTAGCCGGCAAACTTGAAGTGCCCCAATCTCGTTGTATTTGAGTATAGCACTGAGATAGGTGACAAAATGCCTGAGCAGAATCTATGTGTCACCATATGCCATAGCCCTTCAATTCTTTGACTTTTGTGAAAATGAATTTTCATTCCTATAGAAAACTCTATTGCTATGTCAACATTTTAGGGATAGGGCTTCCTTCTATGTGTCTGATCTCTAAACCATATGTTGAGAATCACATTTCTTATGTCATTTATCACTTGTGGCAATTTATCCATTTCGTTACTCTTTATATAAAAAAGTCCTGATTCTCTTACTTTTCCAGTGCTACAGTGGTAGGTCTATAATGTCAGATTCAAATTTGTTATTTCCCTCTTGATTATCTCAGTCAGAATTTAATAAAGTATGCAGTGTTTACATGTAGTGATCTTGCAAAGGAATTTGTCCTCTAGCCTCAAACAACAGTCATTTATTGTTTGGAGTGAGTCATTAATTTTATCTGACGAACTGAAGATGGTATGGGAATTAAGGTGCAACCTACAGACCACCTGGTCTCAGCTGACTTAACCAGTGACATCATTCTACTTTCTACTGTCCATTAACATTTGTTCTGAATCTCTGACCAACACATGCCAGTTCCAGAAGATACTTTTCCAAAAGACCTGAATCAAGACTGATAACATTTATGTCTGAAGTTTCTGTCTGTCCTGCATGATAAATAGAGGTTGAAGCTGATTAATATTTTATAATCTGTGTTCATAGTTACTTGGGGGGAAATAACCACAAGTCATAATTCATTGAAGAGGATCTGGTGTTTCTTACATGCTTTAGATTGCCTCTCTGTTTTTAAAAAAATGCATCTTTGTATACAATGGAATATTATGCAGCCATCAAAAGGAATGAGATCTTGCCATTTGCAACGACGTGGATGGAACTGGAGGGTATTATGTTGAGTGAAATAAGTCAAACAGAGAAAGACATGTATCATATG
>NC_138375.1:33240847-33260451 GCF_054177405.1 Leptonychotes weddellii | reverse complement strand
TGGTGGTGGGTGTTGAGGAGGGCACGTTCTGCATGGAGCACTGGGTGTTGTGCACGAACGGTGAGTCATGGAGCACTTCATCTAGAACTAATGATGTAATGTATGGGGATTAACATAAGAATAAAAAAAAAATTCAAAAAAAAAAATGCATCTTTGCTTTCAGGAAGAGCTCCAATGAATAAGACACTCCCTTTTATTCACATACTTTTCCAATTTATTGCTATTAAGCTGGCTGAAGTGTGTCCTAATTTTAAGCCATTCCACCAGATATTATGTTATTTGTTAAATAGATTCTACTAAAATGATGATGTTAATATGAATGAGGGACACTTCAGCAGCACTTGTGGCTCCTAAGAGTAGCATGCTAATTGGATTTCATGATTGATTAACTTCTCTAGTCAAACATAAATGAATCTGAGAAAGGAAATACATATCTGGTTTCTTTCTGCCCAGAAAGTAAACCATTATAGAAAAATTTTATTTATTTATTTTTTAATATTTTTTATTTTATTTTTTTATTATGTCATGTTAATCACCATACATCATTGTATAGAAAAATTTTAAAGGTTTATGCAAGCATGCATAAACTTCCCATAAATAGAGGAAATGAATTAATGATAAAGAGGAGGGCATGAAACTAAATATCATTATTACCATATTTAATGTAATATTAAATATTACATTAGTACCATATTATTATTATTACTGATTTGCCATTGATGTCTGGTACAAAAGTGATTGTTATTTAATCTTATGGGCAGTCAGTATTTAGTGAGGACTCACTATGTTTAAGGCAGTGTGAATAAGAGAGACAAACTTCCTGCACTAAAGATTCATACAATGAAGTTGAGAATACAGATATTTTATCAATTTAGGCAGAGTCCATGGGGATATGTAAAGAGAGTAACAAAACCAACACGGGAGAGTCAAGAGAGGCCTCCCTGAGGCTAACAGTGGCCGGACTGAGACCTGGAGGCGGAATAGGAGTTTAGTATCTCATCTACACGTGTCTAGCACCCCTCCTTATCCTCATGGCTTAGGGGAGGCCATTCTTCCCCACCCTAGTCAGTTTAGATATGTCCAGCACCTCTCCTCATTGAGGAGGCCATTCTTCCCCACCCCAGTCAGAAAATTCTAGTGCAGATTTCCAATCACACTTTCCTATCCTGTGCCGTCTGACTGTGGGGCCTAAGACCTCACAGTTTTATGTTGGAGTAATTATGGTATTCAATTTTCAGCTCAACTGTTGATCTAGAGATGAGCATGACCTAAGCTGAGAAAATTATTGTATTTTCCTTGAATTTTTCTTAGTTCAACTGAAGAGTACAAGATTTTTCTTTTTTGATCTCAAGGCATGAGCAGTGGTACCCATACCACTCATTTCCCCGAGTAATGAAGAAAATCTAAAAGACCATCAACAGCATTCACTAACTGAAGAGCAGGTAGTCCTCCATCTCTGGAGCCCTGGAGATCTCAATATTATCCTCTGGCATGTGATCTTTACACAGAAATCTTTGGATTTTGTCTATGTCATGCTTCTCAAGCTGAGTGTACTTAGGTTATAAAGCCAGAAATAAGCATGATTATCTTTGAGAGCATTGATTTCATTCAAAGATTTATGAAAAGGATTAACAATTTAACTTACAGGTAGCTGAAACCATGTTTACATTAAAAGAAGCTTTGATATATTAAGGAGTAGAACACAAAACTTGCAAACATTTTTAAAGGTTATATGGACACTTTAAATAGTTCATATTTTAGGTGGCACCTTTGGGCTATGCCTCTAGGCTCCCCGAGGGCTATATTAAATTTTCTAGGCCATGAGCTCAATGGAAAAATTTAGGAGGATTATCCTAGGTGCTTTTTGATTAAAGAAATAATAGTCTAGCTATTTGTATTTTTGCTCTACATCCTTGTTTTAAGTTAAGACCTCTCTGTTTCTTCTCTGACAATGTGGATATTTTCTTTGGTCTTCTCTAGAGGTATGACCAAAGGCTCATATGGGAGAAACCTAGAGTCTAAATAGTTCCTGTGGGCACAGGCATGACTTAAGTAATTTTCCATTTCTAATTGGTAGCCTGGGAATTCAAGTTAGAAAAAGCCTAGCAGATGTTATAGTTTCTCCCAAGGATATAGTGTAAAAGTGCTTACTAAGGATTTTAATGTTATTCAATTTAAGGTCGTCTTGTCTCTTATCCTTTCTTTGAATACTTTTCCAACAATCTATTAAAGAACTACATTTTAACATATTTATGTGATTCCTAAAATTTCTCAAAGCTATCCAATAAGTAGACCTTTAGATTCAAATTGTTATTTTTCTTCAATACTGGATCATAACCATATGATTATAAGCCATTCATTTCTCATTCCTATAAATTAGAGGAGAAAATTAAATAGTGTTACATTAAATGCAGGCAAAGGTTGAAGTCTGGAAAGTGAAGCTAGAACATCTCATGCTATTAAGAAGATCTAGGTTATGTACACAGCATCTGGCAAAAATACAACGAAAAACTCTTAAAATGTACTTTCTTATAGTATTCAGTATGTATGATTTGTGAAGACAAAAGTTGAAATAAAAATTTCAGAAATTTGAGTCTGGGGATGCAACTAAACTACTCATTCACTGGCCAAAATTTAAAAGGTAAATACAGGTTTAAACAAAACCAGACAGCAGTGGAGGTTTAGCTCCCTTAATATCATAGGTGGATTTTTTTTTTTTTAAAGATTTTATTTATTTGACAGAGAGACAGTGAGAGAAGGAACACAAGCAGGGGGAGTGGGAGAGGGAGAAGCAGGCTCCCCGCTGAGCAGAGAGCCCGATGCGGGGCTCGATCCCAACCTGAGCCGATGGCAGATGCTTAACAACTGAGCCACCCAGGCGCCGCATCATAGGTGGATTTTAAAAGGTGCAAAGTGCATATTAAAACATAGTATCTTTCTACCTTAACTATCATTTCACTGAGGTCTTATCTTCATTTGCCATTGGTATCCAGAAGCAAGTGGCTCTTAGCAATAGAGAATTGTTTGTTCATAGACTTCAAGTAAATAGTCAATTATCTTTGAAGAAAAGAATTTCAGTATTCATGGGTAGATTAACACACAAGTTAGAGGTTCTTCAAAGTTAATCATCTTCTAATAATGTGAACAATCTTCCTTAAATTATTTTTTCTTTGGTTTAGTTCTTAATCCTTGAATTTGCATGCCAGATTTTCTTAAATGGTAGGTATTTCTTTATATATTAATCCCTTATCATTAACAGTTTTCACTATTTAATCTCTGTTGGCATGAACATGGCATGCATTCTCTGGGCTCATTTAACCAGAAAAAAATCAGCCATGCTTTTTCTTAAATTTTTGGGAAACTTTAAGGTCATTTTTATGTGATGCTGACCAAGAAGTCTTTTTGATCCAGGAGTTTGAATAACTACTCAGTTGGGAAGTCATGAATCGATGAACATGTCATCCTCTTTCTTACCTAATTGACATGTAACATTATGTTGGTTTCAGGTATATAACACATAATGATTTAATATTTGTATATATCTAACAGTAGTTTTTTAATTTCTTAAGTATTCACACTGCCTCCAGGAAAACTTTGCAACTTCTTAGCTGAACATACTCTTCTTATCAGATCCCCAGTCTTTGTGTAGCTTGTAGACTCATCTTCCACTCTTTCCGTTTTATACTCAGTGGTCCACTCACCCTGAGTGTGCCGTTCCCCAACCTTTCAGTGCTGTTTCAGGCTTCAGCAGTGAGGCCTATCACTCACCTCTGCCAACAGTGCCCTCCCTGCTCGTGAATTTTTTGAGCCCCCATATGTAAGACTCAGTCCCTGTGGAAGTGTTTACCTGACATCTGTAGGCAGAATTATATTCTTCCTTTCTGTGCCCTCAAGTATCTTCTACCTACTGTTAGTACTATATTCATTGCAAATTATAATAATTTTATATATATATATATATATATTTACATACCTTTAGTTAGGCTATTGGACTATGAA
Organism: Leptonychotes weddellii; assembly: GCF_054177405.1. NCBI lineage: Eukaryota > Metazoa > Chordata > Mammalia > Carnivora > Phocidae > Leptonychotes > Leptonychotes weddellii. The sequence continues at coordinate 33,256,452 of NC_138375.1, read as the reverse complement.
GTCAGGGACTTTGTTTAATTTATTTATTTTTTATGACCTCAGTTCCTCTGTCTTTGGCATGTAATATAGGATTAACTTTTTCCAACATTTTATTATTAAAATGTGCAAATATACAGAAAAGATGAACAGTTGACATAATTAGCACATATATCCACAATCTACATTCAATAACTTTTATATTTGCTACATTTGCTTAATCTATATTATCACCTATAACTTTCTCTCTCTATGTATATGTATATATGTGTATATATATATATTTTATTGGAATCATTAACAAATAAGTTGCAGATTTCATGACACTTTATCTATAAATACTTTAGTTGGTATTTCCTAAAAAAGGACTTTTCCCTACAAATCCAATATCATTATTACACCTAACAAAAAGAACATAATTTCCTAATATCATCTAACATCTGGTCCATAATTAAAATTTCCCTAGTTCCAAAAACTTTGGAGGTTTCTTTAACCAGCTTATTACTAAATTTTTGATCAAATAAATGAATCCTGAAACCCAATATTGGCACAGCTTGAATGTTTTTTGAGGGAGAGAAATATGGAATGCATATTTGATATTTGAAATTCTGTTTTTTAAAATATCAGATTAAAGCTCATAGTTATGGCAATTGGCGTGAAGCATGTAGGATTTAGATTATAATTGAAAGAGTTTAATTAGAGCAGAGCAATATAGCTGCATTAGAACTTATTGCAACAACAGAAAAGCCTTTGAAGGCAGCCCTAATAGGAGAGAATGGCTGGAATCAATCCTGGTAGTTATAAAGACTTCTGCTGCTGTTGTGAAGGTCATTGAGTATACACATTATCTAGCTAAGCCATTCTTATTTAATGCTGTACCATAAAATTTCTTGGTTGTATATGAATTGTGGCAGCACAAGTGAAGTCTCAGGTCATTTTGTACCATTAGCTTACCTAAAATTGCTTACTGCAGTCCTACATTCTAGATCATTGCCATTTACTGACGACTGAAGAAAAAATTTTAAGAGATCCAGGCATACAGTGCTGTGTAGCTTCAGTCTTGTTCCCAGAATTTTCCATTCCAGCCCCTCAGTCGTCTTTGCTATCATCAGCAGATGCTCTTTGTGATTCTTCCTTTGTTATTTTTCCTACTGCTCTGATTCAAGGTGGAAATTGCCATCACATGGTAACCCTGCTAGAGGAAAGTACCTCATTAGCAATATTTTCCACAGACACCAAGATAGAATAAAGGAAAATCAGAACAATACAGTAGCAAAGATCAGTAGTGGAACTGCATGATATAAAGAATAAAACAGTTCAGAATGTGAAAGTATTACCCTTGCAGGAATGACTTCGGAAAAAATCACTTCTCTATCCTTCAGTTTCCTCATCTGTTAAATGGAAACAAAAGTGACTACAAGGGAGAATCAAATGAGGCTTATCTATGAGTGTTCTTCAAACTAAAACAGCTATCAGGGCTATATAATATATAATATATATATACACACACAGAGAATATTATCAACTTATTTCTAGAGACTTACAGTTTTTTACATCTGATCTATTATAGTCCTGAGGCATGAAAAGGAGTCTAGCTTGTTCCCTTTAAAAATGTTTATATGGGGGTGCCTGGGTGGCTTAGTCAGTAAAGCATCTGCCTTTGGCTCAGGTCATGATCCCAGGATCCTGGGATCGAGTCCCACATTGGTCTCCCTGCTCTGCAGGGAGTCTGCTTCTCCCTCTGCCCCTCCTCCCACTCATTTTCTCAATCTCTCTCTCTCAAATAAAATTAAAAAAAAAATAAAAATGTTTACGCAAACCAAGCTAAACAAGATCGGCAGTTTTATTTTGGAAACTCTTTAGAGGAGTTAAGCAGGTGATGACATTTCTCTATGTATTTTCTTGAATCATGGACCTTGGGTATTGTAAATTATCAGAAAGTGTACTTGTTTTATTTTCTAGTTGTCAGGAGTATTGTGCTCAGAGCGAATCCATCTGTTTCAAATCAAAGCACATACTTGAAGCCGTGGGGACAGAGGGACTGCAGCATTGGTTTTATTTTTAGTCTGTCTCACCAAATCTCTATTGAGAGGAATCCCTAGGTAGCATTTGCTTGGATGCTTTCACAGAATGCAGGACTGTTTATTCATTGCTGTAATGGATTGGTTACTCACTGCTCTCTACTAAGAACAGCATGGGTTCCAGAAAGAGAACCATTATACAAGGTTCCAAACCCCAAACCTGGATAAAACCCAATATTATTGATTCAACACACGATTAATGGCTTTCTGTATGAAGATAATTGGGACAGGTGCCATGGAAGGATTATGAGACAGACACAGGCCCTGCCCTCAAAAGGTTTGCAGTTTAATGGGAGAATTAGCTGAATACATGGGTAAGTGTAAAACATGAAATTTTGTGAAGAGAGGTTTAAATCAAGTTCTTTCAAAGAGAAATTCTCATAATTTTTACTTCCTTTGTTGAAAAATACTCTTCAGCTATCCCTGATCTTCCTCTTACTGTCCTAATGTAAATTCTTCTGAAGGGATGAGCTATACAGAGAAAACCTGTTTTCCTTCCCCCTACTGGATGCTCAAACTACTTGTGCTAGCTTTTGGCATAGGAGAGAAAGTGGAGGCATAACGAAGAAAGAATTTAGAGCAGGGCTCACTCTGCAACAGCAGCTTGGAAGGATGTGGTGATGGGTGTAGGCAATGATATATATTGAGTGCCACTTTATGCCAGATACTAAGCTGTTCCACCTGAGTGGAGGAAGAAATAATGTTTAAACAGGACTATCCAGTATTTTATTAAAGTTGGCAGTATTACTTAGATTTTAGATATGAAGAAAGCAGAGACTCATGGAAAGAAGGGTACCAGCCCAATATCTCACATTAAAAATTGCACAAATTACTTTTGAACCAGGTCTCTTGGACTCCAGCCATTCTATTCTATCACTCTTCTTGGCAGGCAATTGAAGACCGGAGTAATAATATAGTGGAAAGAGTGAAGGACTAGGATTCCCAGGGATTAGTGAAGCCCGTCTGTTAGGAGGTCCAGAGCCCAAAATTTGGAAAACATAACTAAACAAACAAACGAAGTCGGGGGTACCTGGAACCAAAATAGTATGCTATAAACCATATTTGTATATTTTTAATAGGTGCATTATTGTGGTAGATAGAACAGAAATATGTGTACAAATGTCATAATTAATAATAAGCATTCAAAAGCAAAAATATGTAAAGCTTTTAAGTCTGAGGTATTTTTAAGCTCAAGGCCATGGCATGTGCTTTTGCTGCATGATGGTTAATTTTATTTGTCAACTTGACTAGGTTAAGGGAGCCCTGATAGGGGCACCTGGGTGGCTCAGTTGGTTAAGCGTCTGCCTTCAGCTCAGGTCATGATCCCGGAGTCTTGGGAGTCCTGGGATCGAGCCCCGCATCAGGCTCCCTGCTCAGTGGGGAGCCTGCTTCTCCCTCTGCCCCTCCCCGAAGCTTGTGCTCTCTATCAAATAAATAAAAAATATTTAAAAAAAAAGGGGGAGCCCTGATAGCTGGTAGAACATTGTTTCTAGGTCTGTCTGTCAGGGTGGCTGTGGAAGAGATTAGCACTTGAATTGGCAGACTGAGTAAACAGATCACCCGTACCCATGTGGATGGGCATCACCTGATCCACTGAGGCCTGAGTAGAACAAAAAGGCAGAGGAAGGGCAAATTCTTTCTCTCTGCTTGAGCTGAGCCATTCATCTTCTCCTGCCCTTTGACATTGGTGCTCCTGTTTCTTAGGCTTTCAGATGCAGAGAGGATGTTCTCAGTTCTCAGCCCTTCAGACTGAGACTGAATTACACTACTGGCTTTCTTGGTCCTTAAGTTTGCAGATGGCAGATCTTGGGACTTGGCCTTCATAACTATGTGAACCAATCCCTATACTAAATTTCCTCTTAAATATATCTCTCCATATCCCATGGTTTCTGCTTCTCTGGAGAACCAACTGAGCTAGGATCCTTTAATTGGCCTTATACTGGATTAGAAGCCATGTGTCCTTCATGTGAATCTTGAATTTGTTTTTGTCATGTACCTTTTCATTATTCCCCACCTCTATGAAATGAGTAGGTTAAACTAGATCAGTGGTTTTTTTAAGTTCATGTCATGACCCATTGCTTGACCAGATGAAGCAGAAAATAACAAAATGCATTTCTTTAAAAACATGTTCATTTTTGCATTTTACTTATATGGTATTTTGCTGAATATATATAAAATGTATTACTAACTGAAGGGGGATGGGTATATATTTTTTAACACTCTGCCTTATGTCATCATCAAGATTGTTGCCAGCTCCAAAATAACTTTGTTCTATCTTTCTCTGAAAATCCAAGGATCCCTTTTCAGACCACATTTTCCTCTTGCCTCTTACACTGCTGGGAATGCCTGCCTTGTGAAATGCCTTTTCCTGCTTTCATAGCACTGTCCTGCTCTGCTTTTGTTTGTAAGTTTCCCACTCTGCTGCCGTCTTTCTGAAATCTGCTTCCTGCCCCCAACTATGGAGCTTCCTGGAGCTTTGCTCTCAAGTATCCTCAACTAAAACATTGTTCAAAAGAAACTCATGCTCAGAATCTCAACTATTACACCTAAATGTGAGACTTGAAACCATAAAACTAAAAGAAAGCATAGGCAATAATTGGCTTTAGCAGCATATCTATGGATATGTCTCCTGAGGCAAGGGAAACAAAAATGAACTGTTGAGACTACACCACAATAAAAAGCTTTGCACAGCAGAGGAAACCACTAACAAAACGAAAGGCAAACTATTGAATGGGAGAAGACACTTGCAAATGATATATCTGATAAAGGGTTAATACCCAAAATATGTAAAGAACTTATACAACTCAATATCAAACCCCCAAGTAATCTGATAAAAAATGGGAAGAGGACCTGAACAGAAATTTTCCAAAGAAGACACACAGATGGCCAACAGACACATGAAGAGAGGCTCAACGTCAGTATTTATCAGAGAAATGCAAATCAAAACCACAATGAGATATCACCTCACACCTGTCAGAATGGCTAGTATCAAAAACAAGAAATAACAAGTGTTGGCGAGGATGTGGAGAAAAGGGGACCCGTGTGCACTGTTGATGGAACGTAAATTGGTGCAAGCACTGTGGAAAACATAATGGAGTTTCCTCAAAAAATTAAAAATAGAAATATTATGTGACCCAGTATAGAAGGTATAGAATTGTCAAATCACTATGTTGTACACCAGGAACTAATATAACATAGTATGTCAACTATACTTCAGTAATACATTTTAAGAAAAGGAAAAAAAAAAAACTATTAACTACCTTTTGCTTACCTAAACCCTCGGTCACAGTGCTGGGTATTTACCCAAAGAAAATGAAAACATTAATGCAAAAATATATGCACCTTTATGTTTATTGCAATATTGTTTACAACATCCAAGATATGGAAGCAACCTGCCTATAGATAGATGATTGGATAGAAGATGTATGTGTGTGTGTGTGTGTGTTTATAATGAAATATTACTCAGCCATAAAAGAGTACAGTCTTGTCAATTGTGACAGTGTGGATGGACCTTCCAGGGTTTTATGTTAAATGAAATAAGGCAGACGGAGAAAGACAAATACCCTTTGATTTCACTTGTATGTGGAATCTAAAAAACAAAGCAAATGAACAAATGAACAAAAAACCAGACTCTTAAATACAGAGAACAAACTGGTGGTTGCCAGAGGGGAGGTGGATGAGGGGATGGGTGAAATAGGTAAAGGGGATTAAGAGATAAAAAGTTCCAGTTATGAAAGAAATAGGTCATGGAAATGCAAAGTGCAGCACAGGGAATATAGTCAGTAATAGTGTAGTGACGTTGTATAGTGTCAGATGGTGACTGCACTTACCTCCGTGAACACTGAGTAATGTATAGAATTGTCAAATCACTATGTTGTACACCAGGAACTAATATAACATAGTATGTCAACTATATTTCAATAATAAATTTTAAGAAAAGGAAAAAAAGAAAAAAAAAACTATTAACTACCTTTTGCTTACCTATACCCTCAGTCACAAACCTCCACCATCTCTTCCCAAATGTTTCATTGTCACCACAGATTGAATTTCTCATTCTTCCCCTGAGATATGTTTTCCTTCCTTTGAGGGTTCAATTTTAAAATTATAACTTAATGATGCTGATTTTTTTTTTTTTGAGAAGGGTCACTTGAGTTGCTCTTAATTTCTCACATATCAGGCAAATAGAAACCTGGTGGAAGATCATAAGTGACCTTTTTTATTCACTTGTTTTTGGTACATGAAGGCATGGCTCGGTGATTCTCCAAGTACAGTAGCTGGACTAGTGGTATTAGCATTACTTGGGGACTTGCTAGTATTATACATTCTAGACCCCACCCAGACTTCCTGGATCAGAAATTCTGGTGGTGGGGCCAAGCAACCTATCTTTTAATAAGTTCTCCAGATATTTTTCATGAGCACATCCTGAGGTTTGAAAACAACTGTTTCGTACCCCTTAGTATACAGAAATGGTGTTGCACCGATTTGCAAGGTCGCCTAGGGCTGACCTTGTGGGAGAGAAATTCTGAGATTCACCACCTGTACTTTCTGAGACCCAAATTTAGAGGAGCATACAGAGATGGGGATTACATGAGGAACTATGATCATTTGGTAGAACATTTGGGCTAGTGTTTTACACTCAACACCATTTTAAAAAAATTTATAATAGCTTCATCAAAATATAATTCATATATCATTGTTAAAAATGATTAAAGACAATGCAGATAATACAAACCTTATTAAACACTTAATGAAGTGGGCAATCTCTATTCCCAAGGTTCCAGGGAATTGCAAAATGGGTGGAAGACAGAAAGCTTGAATAGGGTAAGGAATAAGGGACAAGGAAGAGAAAAATAGGAAATGAATTAGGAACAAGGAAATAAGTATAGAGCTCAGTTGGTATTTGAGGATTGGCTGACTGGATATACTGTGTTTCTGGTCAAGAAGAGTATTTACAGGATGTAAGGGCGATCTGGCTCTAACATTTGTCACCCCGTTGATCGCCAGGGTTGATTCGGCTGATCTGGCTGAGTAGGCAGGTGTCCCCTTCCTCCCTCACTGCTCCATGTACGTCCTTCCCGAAGCTGCGCGCTTGGTTGAAGAGGATGATCTTCCCCAATACAGGAGGACCATTTCTTCAGTCAAGGGTATACGAGTAGCTGTGCTCCCCTGCTGGAAGCTCCAAACAAGCTCTCAAAGTCCATTTGTAGGAGAATGTAGGGTAGTCAAGCTTCCAAGACTCCGGACATCCAAGTGAGGTGCTGCATGTGGCAGTCTGCCTTTCTTAAAAAAAAAAAAAAAGGAAGAGTATTTACAGGGACATGAAAGTTATCTAAGTTTTGGTCTGTTGATATGACACCCAGACGGAATGGTTCCACTTGGGCCTAGAAATTTATTTCAACACTGTGAAATTTACCCTCTTAAAGTACATAATTCATGATTATTTGTATATTCATAAAATTGTGCTTTTTAGAGCAGATAAAGAGACATTCTATCATAACATAGATTTTACTGTAACTATTCAGAATGAAAAACCTGATTTCAAATAACTAAACCCCAAGATGTAGGACCCTTATTTTAAACGTTCTTATTTGTTGATAGTGGTGTGTATTTAACCACAGATAGAGAAGCAAAATTCAGGGTTTGATGAATTAGCTAGATGCACTGTGGAGACAGAACTCAGGAGAAGCACCTCCATGCCTGGGACTGGCAGGAAAAGATCCTTACAGCAGAGACAACTGGTGTGTTCCAGAAAACCATTTAGGACCAACCTTCAACAGAAATCAACAGTGAATGGCAGGGTTGATTATAACTGTTTGCCAAAGGCAGGTTCGATATATATATGTTGTCCTAGCATAATTATTCATAGCATGCCCTTTCACTCACCGTTTATCAGTTTACATGGTAAATCATATGATCACCTCAATTGGGCCTTCTAGTTCTCTCTCGAAGATCCTTTCTCTCTGGTACTCTGCCTAGCCTCCTCTGCAGCCCCAAATTCCAATTTTCGTCTACAAAGCTCAGTGAGACCACCATTCTCTACACTGTTGTCTCTCACCAAGTGCACAGAGTACCACTACTCATGGGGCACTTTGGGGATTACTTCATTTTTTCCCTTTGTCACCATCTGGAAAATTATATCAGATAATTTGAATTTTAGTCTATTATCTGTTATTCAACCATGACATCACATCTGTGAGATTGTCTACATGCCATTGCTTATAGCAGTAGTTTATTCTTTTTTTTGTTGGTTTGTTTAAAATTCCTTGCATGAATAATATACAACAATGAATTTATTCAACTTTTGATGGATATTTGGGTGATTCTATTTTTGACTATTACAAGTTGTACATATTGTTTGGTAGGCATACACATTTATTTCCATTGCATACATCCCGAAGTAGAATTTTTGAGATATATATTGTGTTGATCTTCTTTAGATTTTTAAGTAGTTTTCTGAAATAGTTTTACCATTTTACCTTCTTCCATCAGTGCATGAGCATTTTAGTTGCTCACATTCTCACCAACACTTGGTGTTGTCAAACCTTTAAATTTTAGCCATTTTGGTGGGAGTGTTGAAACCTCACAATTCTTAATGCTGAAAGCTTTACTCTTTATTTATTTCACACTCAATCTCTTTAAAATAACATTTACATCTCTAAAATTTATACCCTGTATCTTCAAATGAAAATAAAATCTAGGTCTGTAAAATTTAGGAACTATTTCATACTTAATCTTTTAAAATATAAATAAAAATTTAAAAACAAAAGTAGTATTTTATTGTATGTATTTTATTAAATGGTGGCATTAAATTGCATAATTTCTAAAATATCTAATAATTTTTAAGTCCTTTAAGTGTATATATACTTTGTGTTTTATTTTGAATTCATACATGGTACTTTTCAGAATTTCTTAGTCTTTCTAGACGCTAAATTATCACATCTCAAAATACTGTGCCTACTAAATTCCTCAAATAAGTGACAGAGTTCACTGACACATGCTTTTCAATAGGTGTTATCTACTGTGTACATGGCCCTCTGCTAGGTACAGCAACAGCATTGCACACACCCATGAACAAGGCATGGCACATTTTTTCAATGAGTATGTTCTCGAAGCAGCCATTAGATGAATACACCAACGCTTATTATAAACATTTCCCAGATGTTTTCCAAAGAACATCTTGCTTAAGATGGTAGCTTGGAAAAAAAGCAAAACATGAAAACCCCCGAAACAGTTCTGTCATCAAATAATTTGAGAAAACAATGCTATAAAATATAGAATATGGTGAGAATACTTTGGATTTCAGAAAAAAAGAGTCCATATTTACTGTAAATTGGTATCTCTAAGTAATACTGGTATTCACATAATATGGTTTGATAAATGGAAATTGATTTATTCTTGGAGTCCTAGCATGGAGCTTACAAACTTATCTATGACTGCATATCTCTTGTGGGAATTTGGGCTCTTAGTGTTCCTTGACCTTTCTGTTAATTTATCTATAGTGTTCATTAGGACTGCCTAATTAATTTTTGTTACATTGATATGTTATTGATCTAGTAGTTTATATGTTGAAAACCTTTCTGTTTATTGTTTTAGACTAAAATAAAATAATATTGTCAAAGCGACATGGAATTGTTCTTATTCCACTTATAATGTTATATATATTTAATTGTTATTCAGTGTTGGAAAGAATCTCTTTAATTTAACTAGGCCTTTATATTGATTTCTCTAGATCCCAGTGTTTGATCATATTTATTAAGTTAATAAGTAAAGTTAATGTATTAACATAAAGTTGATATTTTCAACATTTATCTGAAAAATAGAGAGGGTATGGTTAGTTCTCAGGACATGAGATTTTTCAGAAAATTTTAGTGGCTATGATATACTAGCAAGTCACTTTCCTGCAGCTTCTTTTTTCCCCTCCAATTCAATTTAGTTTATATAACCTCTCCTAAAAGCTATTTCTAGTAAATAATGGATGTTCACTATATTATTTTAAAAGTTGGCTGAAAACGCGTCACTATTTGGATTATTCTTTTCACTTTGTGTTAGCCATTTTTAATTTTACAAGGTGAGTTGTCATGTTGTGTGTTTTAAACATTGGATTTTCTTGGGCCTCAATACTACTCTGTGATTGTAAGACAGATATATTCGTTTCTATGTACCACAAAGGGGTGGAGGTTTCGTCATACACGTAATTGATTTACCAAAGTTTGCACAACCAGGTAGTGGCAGTGAGTGTTATAACCTTGGCACCTGGCCCCTATTTCAGTGATATTATGCCAGATTAAATACTCAGGTTTTTTCATAAATATTTAATATAAGCAGTGTTTAAATAGATATTTTATTCAAGAAGAAGTTTAATGACTTTTTAAAAACTGAATTTGGTTAGAAACGATTTTAGTTTAAAGGCCCATTGGGGATTAATTCATAGCAAAGCTGTTTTCCCAATGGATACATTTCGCAGTAAATTCAAAAGCTCAGTATATTAAAAATGTGCTTATTTCCCAATCTGCTTTTATTTAATCAGCTATATGGTTTTAATTACTTCTTAGAAAAGAATTTTACTTCTTACTATTAAAATGTCAAGACAATTTCATGAAAAAAACCTAGAAAAGACGAATTTCCTAAGTCATGCACAAAGAACAATCTCATTATTTTTTCCCACCTCATTTGTACTTGGGCCAGTGACATCTATTATTGTAGCAATGCCTCTATCTAAAATTTCAAAATATTATTTGTTGAATATAGAGATTCTAATCTGAAAGGGGTCTCATTTTTTTGTGACCTGCTTCTTTTCAGTCTTCTATCTGTGCTTCATTTAACTGTTTACTCTGCTCTTTCTGTCCTCATTCTCCCTTTGACATCCCTTCCTTGTGGCAGAGAACACTTTCTCAGGATGGCTGTGGGTTTCCAGGTAGACACGGCCCATGGGAAACACTGGTGGAAGGCAGAGCTGACTACCAGGGAATTTCTCGCTGGCTTCTGCTTTAAGTAGCACCTGTGACAGCTGCTGAGTTTCTTCCACAGCTCCTGTGCCCGAGAGAGAGTTCCTCCTCTCTAGTTCCAGTCTCCAACGTACGCCCAGACTTCCGGGCTCTAATAACACTACCTCTTCCCGTTGTCCTTTCTACTCTAGGGATGGAAAGGGCTTCTTAAAGTTGCTGACCTTTGGTCGTTTCACCTTCTTCTGTTTGACTCCTCTGCCTTTTCTTCCTCTGTGTAACCAGTTTTCTGTACAAAGTCCCCCCTATTTTTAAGACTGGGGGGTTTCTGCTTGGAAGCTGCCAGATACAGCATTCAGTGTAACCACTCTGTAGAAGCTGCGTGGCATATCACTTTCTCTTTACCAATTTTGTCAAGTTAATCACCTTCTTTGGCTCCTCTTCCTATTTTTTAAAAGAATTTTTTTTAGTGCTTACTGCTTTTTTTCCCCAGTAACTATTTATGTATCCAAATCTTCCCAGGCCTCATTTGGTTAGCAGTGAAGTCATATAACAGGAGATCTCTAATTTTGTTTAGTATTCCCAGACTCTACCTTTATGGCTATGATATCTGAGTCCCCTTAGCAGTATTTATCACTACCATGTGTGCCAGGGACTCTTCAGGCTTGCCTCATATACATCTAAACATTGGTTTTATGAGCTCTCAGTTTGCTGTTTATGCTCAGGCTAAGCAGTGCCTGGACTCTGGACCCATGGAAATGCTTAGCTAACAAATGTATGTTGCTTTAAGCTACTAAATGTGTGGGGTGCCTGGGTGGCCCAGTCAGTTGAGCTTCCGACTCTTGATTTCAGCTTGGGTCATGGTCTTGGGATTGTGGGATAGAGCTCCATGTCAGGCTCTATGCTGGGCATGAAGCCTGCTTGGGATTCTCTCTCTCCCTCTCCTTTCTCTCTCTCTCTCCTTCTCTGAAAAAAAAAAAAAAAGAATTAAGCTATTAAATTTGTGGTGATTTGTTATACAAAATATAAAACCAATAGCATTGTAGACATTTATTTTCAGTTGTCCACTAGACATGTTTTTATATATTTCTATAATTTCCACATGCATGTCTAGAAGCCATTTCACATGCACCTTATTCCCAATACAATTATTTTCTGTTCCTCAAAACACCTTCCCTTCTCATATTGAGCACCCTATCTTATTTAATACACTATCAAACATAGAGCTGCTCAAGCCAGAAATTAGTCTTCTCCCTTTACCTCATTTCTAATGGGTCACCAAATGCTCTGTATTTTACCACAGAAAAACACTTTGAAATTAATCCAGACTTTTTACTCTCTTGCTGAAGTAATTGCAAATCTAGTTTTCAAACTCCAGTCAAGCCATCAGATTTTCATGGGTGAGTTTTCTGGAAAAAATAACCCCTCTTCCCCCCAAACACAAAATCCCCAAGAACAAAAAAACAAAAGGGGAACCAACCAAACAAAAAAAACCCAAATCCAGTCATTCTCTTGATGAATCTGTCTCATTGCCAACATGATTAAATTCAAACATTTTAGGTAGGCAAATAAGTACAAATTCTAATCAAAACTTTTTTTCTTTTAGTATCCTGTTCTAATATTTCTCATTCCAACTCTATGTATCACAGTTATCTCAGCATTTATCATGTTTTCTTCCCTTCTTTGCCTGGTAAAATGCTCATTATTTTCATTCATTCATTCATTCACTCATTCATTCATTCATTTATTTAATGTACCAAGCCTTGTTTATTAGTTCAGAACAAGATAGATGTTGTCCCTGACTTTGTGGAGTTCACATTCCTATGGGGAGGTCAGATGATAAACAAGAAAACATAAACAAACATAATATCAAAGTATATTTTTTGAAGAAAATAAATAATATAGAATGAACATGACTGCTGTTTTTGGAAGGGTAGACTGAAGCAGCCCCTCTAAGGAGGAAGGGCATAAGAAGAGGCCTTGCTATGGAAATTGAGAAAGCCATGGGAGAATCTGGGACAAGAGAACTGCAGCAGAGGAAAGAGCCAAAGTACAGACTCTGGCATGCACATGAGTACGGCATGTTTAACCAGGAGCAGGAGGGCTCGTGTGGCCACAGCACACAGAACAAAGGGAAGAGAGGGAATGAGAAGTAAAAGGTGGGCTGTGTAGGTGATGGTAAGGAGGATTTATTATAAGTCCCATAGGAAACCAGAAGAGTTATATAATCTGCTCTGTTTTAAAAAAATGACTCTGACAGGTTTGTTTGTTTGTTTGTTTGTTTTTAAGAGAGGGAGGGGGAGAAGGGAGGAGAGGCAGAGGGCTCCATCTCACAACCCTGAGATCATGACCTTGAGAGGAAATCAAGAGTTGGATGCTTAACCGACTGAGCTATCCAGGCACCCCCTTACAGCTTTATAGGCATAATCTCCAGGAAAGGCATGAATAGGATTAGGGAGGTGGGTTAGATCAGAGAGATATGATGGTGCCCCAGGAGCAGTGGAAGCACAGAGATGTTTTATATTCAGGATATAATTTAAAAGTAGCCCTGATAGATAATTACTAGTGGATGAGATATGAGATATGCGGTATAAGGAATACAGGTTAATCAGTGTGTAAAGTGTGAAGAAAACAGAAGACAATGATGACTTTTGTTTTTTTGTCTGAGGGACTGGAAGAAAGGAATTTTTATTTACTGAGGTGGAGAAGGCTAGAATAGGAGAGAAGATCGGAGTGGAAGGAAGAATCAGATATCCTCTTTGACCCTGTTAAGTTTTAGACACTGATGACGCTTTCAAGCAGTGATATTAAGTAAGGAGTAGGGTAAACTATATATTTTCTCAGGCCGTTTCAGGGAAAATCTTGGAGCAGGAATATGTATTTTTTTTTCCAAATGTCATCGCCATAGTGAAGTCTTTTAGTTAAAATTGATCTGTGATTTTATAAACCCTTTTTATGTACCTCAATTAAAATATGTAAAGTATTATAATTATCTTTGTATATTATCTCTCCAAATGGACTCTGTGCTCCTTAAAGCCAAGGATTACCTTGTACTCATGTTTTATTTATTCCAGAAATACTACCGTTCCTACTCTGCTCAGATATTATTCTAGGCACGAAGGAGAATAAATAAAATCTGTGAGCAAGCTTAAACTGTCTTCATTATGTTGTGTTTCAGTGGGAAATACATCTTGTATCTACCCATGTGCTTCACACAGGGTTTGGCACATAATATTTAAATAAAATGTTTGCTAAATGAGTGAAACAAAAGAATGAATACCTCTCCTCCCACCCTACCATTGTACAGTGATTCTATTACTGGACTTTTGTATTTTTTTAATTTAAATTCAAGTTATTTAACATATAGTGTAGTATTGGTTTCAGGAGTAGAATTTAGTGATTCATCACATATATAATACCCATTGCTTATCACAATTCCCCCCCTTAAGCTCCCACTCATTTAGCCCATCCCCCCCATCCACTTCCTCTCCAGCAATCCTCAGCTTGTTCTCTACAGTTAATAGTCTCTTTGGTTTGCCTCCCTCTCTGTTTTTTTTTTTATTTTATTTTTCCTTCCCTTCCCCTGTGATCATCTGTTTGGTTTCTTAAATTCCACATATGAATGAAATCGTGATATTTGTCTTTCTATGACTGACTTATTTTGCTAAGCATAATACACTCTAGTTCCATTCAAGTTGTTGCAAATGGCAAGATTTCATTCTTTTTGATGGCTAAATAATATTCCATTGAATATATTTATACCACGTCTTCTTAATCCATTCATCAGTCAATGGACATTTGGGCTCTTTCCATAATTTAACTATTGTTGATAATGCTGCTGTAAACATTGGGGTGCATGTGCCCCTTCGAGTCAGCATTTTTCTGTCCTTTGGATACATACTCAGTACTGCAATTGTTGGGTCATAGGGTAGTTCTATTTTTAACTTTTTGAGGAACCTCCATACTGTTTTCCAGAGTGACCGCACCAGCTTGCATTCCCACCAACATCTGTTGTTTCCTGAGTTGTTAATTTTAGCCATTCTGATTGGTATGAGGTGGTACCTCATCATGGTTTTGATTTGTATTTCCCTGATATATGAGTGCTGTTGAGCATTTTTTCAAGTTTCTGTTAGCCATCTGGATGTCTTCTTTGGAAAAATGTCTGTTCATGTCTTCTGCCCAATTCTTAACTGGATTATTTGTTTCTGGGTGTTGATTTTGATGAGTTCTTTATAGATTCTGGATACTAGCCCTTTATCCACTATGTCATTTGCAAATACCTTCTCCTGTTCCGTCGGTTGCCTTCTAGTTTTGTTGATTATTTCCTTCACTGTGCAGAAGCTTTTTGTCTTGATGAAGTTCCAATAGTTCATTTTTGCTTTTGTTTTCCTTGCTTCCAACGACATGTCTAATAAGAAGTTGCTGTGGCTGAGGTCAAAGAGGTTGCTGCCTGTATTCTTCTCCAGGATTATGATGGTTTCCTGTCTCACATTTAGGTCTTTCATCCATTTTGAGTCTGTTTTTGTGTGTGGTGTAAGGAAATGGTCCAGTTTCAGTCTTCTGCATATGGCTGTCCAATTTTCCCACCACCACTTGTTGAAGAGAC
>NC_138375.1:33183840-33240347 GCF_054177405.1 Leptonychotes weddellii | reverse complement strand
AGCCTACTTTTACCTGAATCATCTGTGCAGATTGCCTTTCTGTGTTTCTGAGGCCAAACATACTCTCATTCTCTATTTTCTGATTTCCTAGAACTTCCTAAGCCTTTCAGGTTAATTTAAAAAAAAGATTTAATTTATTAGAGCAGTTTTAGGTCACAACAAAATTGAGTGGAAAGTACAGAGAGTCTCCATATACTCCCTGACTCCACATAGACAACATACCCTACTAGCAACTTGCCTCCGAGAGTGGTACATTTATTACAGTTGATGAGCTTACATCAACACATTTTTATCAACTAAAGTCCACACATTATATGAGGATTCACTCTTGGTGTAACCACATCACATTTTTTTTTTAAAGATTTTATTTATGAGAGAGAGAGGGGGGAGAGAGAGAGAAAATGAGTGGGGGGAGGGGCAGAGGAGAAGCTGACTCCCTGTGGAGCAGGGAGCCTGATATGGGACTCAGTCCCAGGACCTTGGGATCATGACCTGAGCCAAAGGCAGACGCTTAACTGACTGAGCCCACTCAGGCGCCCTCACGTGGGTTTTGACAAATGTATAATGACATGTATCTACCATTAGAGTATCATACAAAGTCATTTCACTGCCCTAAAAATTCCCTGTGTTCTGCCAATTCATCCCCCCCACCCTTCCTGCCAACTCCTGGCACCCACTGATCTCTTTACCATCTCTATAGTTTTGCCTTTCCCAGAATGTTATATAGTTGGATTAATGCATTGTGTTGTATTTTCAGATTGACTTCTTTTACTTAGTAATATGCATTAAAATTTCCTCCATGTCTTTTCATGACTTCATAGCTCATTGCTTTTTAGCATTAAATAATATTCCAATATAATATTGCATTCTATTATTCCATACATCCATTGTCTGGATGTATCACAGTTTATCCATTCTCCCACTTAAAGACTTCTTGATTGTTTTCAAGTTTTGGCAATTATGAATAAAGGTGCTATAAACATCTATGTGCAGGTTTTTGTGTAGACATAAGTTCTCAACTCATTTGTTTAAGTACCAAGGAGTGTGATTTCTATATCTTATGTGAGTATATTTAGTTTTGTGAGAAGTGGCCACACTGTTTTCCAAAGTAGCTGAATCATTTTGCATTCCTACCAGCAATGAGTGAGACTTCTTGTCGTTTCACATCCTCACTAACATTTGAAATTGTCAATATTTTGGATTTTTGCCTTTCAAATAGGTGTGTAGTGTTATCTCATTGTTTTAATTTGCAATTTTAAAATGACGTCTTTTCATATGCCTATTTACCAACTATCTATCTTCTTTGGTGAGTTGTCTGGTCAGATCTTTTGCCCATTTTTAAAATTGGGTGATTCATTTTCTTACTGCTGAGTTTTACAAGTTCTTTGTATATTTTGGATAATAGTCCTATATCATTCTTTTGTCAGTATTTTCTCCCAGTCTGTGGTTTATCTTGTCATTCTATTGACAGATTGACTTTTTTAGCTTTTGAAATTGCATATATATTTCTTTTCGCAACTTGACTGTTTACTTGAATTAACTACTGCCTTGCTCTACCATTGTTCACCAGGATGAGTTGTGCCTTTCAACTAAATCTGTATGTCCAGCTTTAGCTTGTTCATCTGTTTCTGTTGTTGGTGGGTCAGAGAGCTCAGCTCAGAGTTCTTATCATGCTTATTTTCCAGACAGCTTTCCCAGCCTTGTTGTGGCACCATCTCTTGTTCCCGTGCATGCAGCCCAGGAACTGATTTTTCATGGGGGGAAAAACAGTCAAGATAGTATGTGACTTCTTTTCAATACCTATACATACAATTAGCCTTCTTTAACCCGCACCAGTCCTCAGCGATGGATGAACATGACAGTATTTGCCTTGTATGCTCCTTTCAAAAGTTAATAATTTTTGATGCATATGAAAGAGTGTATGGAACAGATATGTAAATTATGAAGAATGAAATTAAACACCTGGGAATCCATCTTCCAATTTAAGATTAATTACATTGGCCATAACATTAACACTACCTATGGGCTCTGCCAGCTTCCTTCAGATAACCACAAATCTAAATTTTATTTATTTTTTTCTTCTGAAAATACTTTTACCACAGATGCATAGTCCTAAACAATGTATCATTTAAGTGTGATTGTTCCGAGTGTTTTAAAACTTGTAACATACCCCTACAGGCACCTGGTGTCTCAGTCGGTTGAGCATCCGGCTCTTGATTTTGGCTCAGGTCATGATCTCAGGGTCATGAAATCGAGCCCTGCATTGGGCTCTCCACTCAGTGGGGTCTGCGTCTCCCTCTCCCTCTGCCCTTCCACTCACGTGCACTCTCTCTCTCAAATAAATAAATAAATAAATACATCTTTAAAACTTGTAAATACCCTTAGTCTTTGGCAACTTGCTTTATTTTCCTCAACTTGTTTCCTAAGATTCATCAAAGTCCCATGTGGGTATTGAATAAGGCTTTGGACGTCCTCTCAGAAGTTACTCCTCATTCCTGCCCAAGCTTTCCTTCTTTCCATATTACATCCCAGAATCTTCATGCTATTTCCCATTCAAATTATAGTATTTTTTCTAAAATAAGTTTATTTAGATACGTTTGACATATAAAAATTGTGTAGACTTAAGATGTGCCACTTGATGTTTTTATGTATTTATACATTGTGAAAAGAACTACAACCAAGCTAAATAACATCACTTCTACATAGTTGCCTCTGTGTGTGTGTGTGTGTGTGTGTGTGTGTAGAGAAGATTTGAGATCTATCTTTTTAATGAATTTCAGTTATACAATACTAATAACTGTAGTCACGATGCTGTATATTAGATCTCCAGAGCTCATTCATCTTGGATAACTGAAACTTTTTACCCTTTGACCAATATCTCCTCATTCCACCTACTCCCCCACCCCACCAACCACCATTCTTCTCTCTGAGTTGAACTATTTTAGATTCCACATATAAGTGAGATCATGAGGTATTTGTCTTTCTATGTCTGGCTTACTTTCACTTGGCATAATGTCTTTAAGTTTCACCCATGTTGTTGCAGATGGCAGGATTTCCTTTTTAAAGGCTGAATAATATTCCATTATAAATAAATAAACAAACAAACAAATAAATAAATACATACATACATATATATATACACACACACACCAGATTTTCTTCATCATTCATGGACATTTGGGTTGTTTCCATATCTTGGTTATTTTGAAAAATACTGCAGTGAATATAGGAGTACATAGAGCTCTTTAAGATACAGATTTCATTTCCTTTGGATGTATAACCAGAAATGGGATTGCTGGATCTCATGGTAGTTTTACTTTTAAATTTTTTGAGGAACCTCCATACTGTGTCACATAATGACTATGCCAATTTACGTTCCTACCAGCCGTGTATAAGTGTTCCCATTCTCCATATCCTCGTCAACACTTGTTATCTTTTGAGTTTTTGATAATAGTTATTCTAATCCGAAAGGATATTTACCTGATAATTTCTCAAAATATTCCGCTTTCCAAGTGGGTTTTAATTCTAATGGTATCAAAATCCTGAGCTGAAGGATTATAAACTCCTATCTAGGAAGTATAGATACCAACAAACATGTAGAGATTGATTTGGGGAAGTGGCAGTTTTTTCAGCAGTCTTGAAATTGCAACAAGAAAGTTTTATGTTTATCATATAAGTTCAGTTTTCCATTATAATAAGGAACTTATTTTGAAAATGTCAACTTTTGACATGCTAATGTAGTTTACTCACTGTCTAGCTGGGAACTAAATAGGAATGAAAATAATTTTTGTGACAGATTGAATGATACATAAATGGTCTAGTTAGATGTACAATGCAGAAATATATACTCTGAATTAAAGTCAATTAAGCTTATTTCTACACTATTTTATATTAGACTATCTTTGTAAAACTAAGAGATGTATTTTTTTAAGGTTTTATTTATTTATGAGAGAGAGAGAGAGCTCGCAAGCACGCACAAGCAGGGGGAGGAGCAGGGGAAGGGGAAAAGGTTGGGAGAGAGGGAGAAGCTGACTCCCCGCTGAGGAGAGAGATCTTGACCTGAGCTAAAGTCAGAAGCTTAACTGAATCAGCCACCTTCGGTGCCCCTAAGAGATGTATTTTATTTTATATATTCTCAGTTTTTCTAGAGGCAGTGAAACTATTGAGTAATATATAGTTCCATGCATATTAGCTTGTTTGAATTGAATAATCTTTGGGATTTTAGCAACAAATGTTATTTGTTTTCAATTCCTGTTGCATTTATGATTGTTACCTTAAAATATTTCTCTTCTCTTCTCATCAACACACTAACATTCAAAGTGAACATATGTCTTTGTAAGTAAACATAAATCCAATTCTCCAAAAACATCTGAGTTAAAGCTAAATATAATCTTGCTTTTCCACCATCAGATGTTTGACATCTGCACTGATTTTACACGAACAAACTGAATATTCCTTGGAAAATTCCCACCTAAGAAGGTGCTATATTTGAGGATACTTAACATTTCTAATGCTTAGGAGGAAAAAAACCCAGCTTAATATATGGCAGTTTTCTGTTTCTGTCACTCATTCTATTCTTTTGGCAGTTTTTGAGATGTATTATTCTCTTTCAGTATTAGTACTCTGATCCACTTTGATAATTATATCAGTTTTTATTTCAATCTCACTCAAGTAATGGGTAGTACTTTTTCAGTAATCAGTTTTGACAACCCAAGAAATTAGCTAACTAATTAGTACACAAAACAAGTAAACAATAGAGTCAGCACATTTTCCAATTCCAAATTTACTACCTCTAATTTCCATTGGGGGTTACTCTTAGCTATGAAGCACATTATCAGCTAAAAAAAAAAAAAAGAGGAGCAACATTTATTCTGAAAGTTTCCTTCAGTGCCCTTTGAATAAAATATACTGCTTTCTGTACTTTTTTTCTTTATTGGATTTACCTATTCTTTTAGCTCAAAGGCAAATTGTACCATCTTTCATGGGTTACAGTTTGTCTTTTTTTTTTTTAAAGATTTTATTTATTTATTTGAGAGAGAGAGAATGAGAGAGAGCACATGAGAGGGGTTAGGGTCAGAGGGAGAAGCAGACTCCCTGCCTAGCAGGGAGCCCGATGAGGGACTCGATCCAGGGACTCCAGGATCATGACCTGAGCCGAAGGCAGTCGCTTAACCAACTGAGCCACCCAGGCACCCTGCAGTTAAAGTGTTATTTCTTCTTTTTTTGTTTCTGAATACTCTCAGTGCTTCTCAAACTTTAGTGTGACTATATCTTTTCAAATCTAGGTTGTATTCTCTCAAATAAATAAAATCTTAAAAAAAAAAAAGGATGCCTGGATGGCTCAGTTGGTTAAAATCTAAGATGTATGTATTTTGGACATTTTAATATTTTCTGACATCTAAAGTATGCTATACAATTGATTGGAATGTTTAATTTGGTAGATTTTGTTATTCCCCAAAGATGGACATTATATTGTTTTATTTACTGAGAATCCTTAACTTTCTCTTTGAATGGCCTTTTTTTCTTTTGGAACCTACTTCATAGGATGGCATTTTATATGTCCCTCCATGTACACGGGAGTGTTATTTTTATTTGCTCCTCTAATCTGACTCAGATCAGGTTAAGTTAGTCCAATTTGGTCCTGAATTCCTTTTTATAACAACAGCTGGGGAGCTGAGAAGAGAGAGAGAGGGAGGGAAGGAGAGAGGGAGAAACTGACTATTGGTGGCACTTGAGTTCTGTTTTCTTTGTTGATTCAAATATATTTGACACATAACATTGTGTTAATTTAAGGTGTATGATATGTTGATTTGATACATTTATATATTGTTATAGGATTGCCATTGTAGCCATAGTTAGGTCCTCTATCAGATGTTGTTCAACGGTACAAACCTACAAATAGTAGTAAATAAGTCTCAGAGATATATCGCACAGTATAGCAAATATAGACACTTTTGTATTATAATCATCAAACCTGCTAAGAGGCTTGATCTTCATTATTCCAAGGACAAAAAAGCAATGATAATTGAGCCATGTTTTCTATTTTCCCTAAGCCTTCAATGCACCTCCCCTCTGCAATTGCCATGGTTTCATGGTTCAGCCTTTATTTGACAGCCTTTACATAAGATACCACAGTATACCTCTGATAAATTCCTCCTTTTACATAGGAAATATGTAAAAAGTCCTGATTAATAACTATTATTAGATAATGTGTTTTATAGTCAAATGTTGTTGACTTTAAGAAATCCACATTTTTTTTTTTCCTTTTCTACTCCTCTATTCATAGTCAAGTCTTTGCAGCAGCACTGACTGGCCAGCTGGCTTTTACCAGTTCTATATCAGAGCAGAGCTGTTTTGCATTTTATTTACTCCTATTTCATGCCTGTTAATCTTGTCTCCTCATCCAAGTTGTAACTTCTTGAGTTTAAGAATCATCAAAGAAATGTTCAGTATTTCCAACATTATAAATTATTTATTTTTGCCTCAGAGTTTAGGAAGTTTCCAGCATAAATGATATGAGTGATGAGATGAGAATGTGGAACAATTATAATTGATTGAATTATTTTTGAAAGCAAGGGTGGATTTCCTGTATTGACTTCACCAATTTCCAACCTGATCATTTCCTGTCCAGGGGTGGTCAATCAAGATCCTAATTACAGCATGGCCACTGGCTGCTTAACTGGCAATAAAGTGAACCACAGTCACTAAACAACTCTCTTTAGTTAGATGCTGACTCTCTTGACAGTAACACCCTCAGATCTTGCCTTGGAATAAAATAAAATTAACTAATACTGATATGACTCTTATTGCTTAAAGCTATTTTGGCTTTCAAAACCTACTAGAGGTTGAGCTTTTCCCTTTAGTGTTTTATATTGACCACATGAGAACTAGTACAATTATAAAGTCTTCTGTCATTTCATCTTAGATTGTCTTTTGCAGCAGAGAAGTTCTTTTCATTTGTCTTTTTCTTATTCCTAAGGACGTGAAACTATATTTGAGATAGAATCTTAACCAGCTGCTTATAGCTGCCTCGGTGTCACAGAGGAGAGATGTGAGTAGAAAAAGCCAGAAACATTACTGAATTACTAGCTTGAGATTTGGCTTCCAATCTCTGTGTGGTAAACTGATTTCTCTTTTCATCCTAAGTCTTAATCCTACCTGAAATACAGGATCAGGGTTCCAGGCTTCTTTTCCTTCCACTCAGACCCTTAATCTCATACTTGGTAATAACAGGCAGAAGAGACAAATAGAAGTGAAGCCAAGTAATAATGTACCAAGAGAAATGGAAATGAATTTCTACCGAAGGTCTAGTGGGGAGCTGGTCTAATCGGTCACTCATGTCTTCTCATGAGCAGAGTGGGATAGTTCACGGAGTAGGAGAGTCTTCATCAGGAAGATGTTACCTCAGAATTATTTTCCCCAAAGGTAAATACTGTTTTTCCTTGTCACCTACTTGGGTGGTAAGATTCCATAAAAGGATGAATAAAAAAAAGGCCGAACCAAACCAAACACCACTACTACCACCGGCAGTGAGAGCAACAGCAACAACACACACCATTTCTTAGGTGACTTTAACTTTTTTTTCTTTAAGTGAAACTCACTTCATATACTTCTATGGTGCAATATATGCTTGATTTGACTCTAGCTATACTATTTTCTTCCTTTCAGGGACAAAATGAATGAATAGATGTAGTAATGTCAGGGAACTAGATAAAATAGGACTGTTCCTTGAAAAGCTTGGCTTTTTTGAGGATCAGTAGCCAGAACTGTACAGAGATTTCCAAGCATGAACAAATATTGGCTTCGTACAATGGGTACATTAGCAGTTTTGTTTTTCTTCTAACAAACTTGTTTACTGTAGCTAGCATTACTGATTTTCCACTGTAGGCATTTAGGAAACGCTTCTACTCTGGTGTTTTTAGTCAACACTCTGAAATTTAAAATGTAGTTCTTTGGTTTAGTCTTTCTTTGGAACCCAATTTGTTGTAAGTAGATTTTGGAATAAATATGTCAAACATAAAAGATTGAAAATCAGCTACTATTTTTGTACCCACTCAGAATTTTTTACATTAATCCGCATGCTAATCCCATGAGTGTGGCATTTGATTGCCTGGAAAGTTTAATATTATTTGGAAGAATTGGAGATCTTTATAAAATACTAGGTAAAACTGGCTCAGTTATTATCCCCAGGGAATTCTGTTGTTTAGACTTCTTGTGTGAAAAGAAGGGATTCTTAGAAGTGTCTAGAAGTACTTCCCATTTATCCGTTTTCTGCTTCCTCTCTCTAAACCAGGAAATAATTCCTTTTACACATTCCTGTCACATTATTTCTTTTCAGTAAGTCTTATCAGACTATGATGCTTGGACTACTCAGCTATCCTGACACCACAGATGTTAGAAATGAAAAATAAACTAAGTTAAATACATTACAAATAACAGTTTATGCTTATTCACATTCTTATCCCCTTGGTAGATACTTGAAGATGTCAGCCATGAAGTCCTCCACCCTCCTCGGGCCCCACCAAACACAATTTACGTTGGCTTAGTTGGCATTTTGCTATAGAATTTGTCAACTTGCACAAATTGAGATGAATCTATTTCCGGTATCTTCCTTTTATGCTTTTATATGTGTAGGGCTGATAGAAGCATGCTGTATTCTTCTAACACCATGGTTGTTTTGAACGGCAGGACTCACATTTCCACTTTGAGTTCCTTTGTCACCTGTGATTAAGTGCACTATGAGCTCAGGGATATTCTTATATTTACTGTGTCAGCTGTCCTCAGCTATGCTGGGCCATGGCTTTAAACTTGTTTTGAAGCCAGAGAGAGCACTATTATTAATATTTAGTAGGACTGCTTGTTTTTTCTCTACATTTCATATAATAATTGCATTGGGGAACAGCTATTTTTGTAAAACACTTTTAAGTAGAATCCTTATTTTGCTTGAAATTGTTAATCTCTTTTAAACAGTTAACTAAGCAGAATTGTTCCACTGAGAAATGGTGAGTTAAAAGTATGTGCCTATAGATCATTTTAACTAAGTTTACTTTTTATTCTTTTGGGAAAAGCATAATAATAAGTTTTTTTCTACCAGAAATATCCCTGAGGGGCACCTGGCTATATCCGTTGGAAGAGCATCAGACTCTTGATCTCAGGGTTGTGAGTTCGAGCCCCATGTTGGATATAGAGATTACTTAAAAAAATAAATAAACTTTAAAAAAAATACTTGAAAGAACATTACCTAATGGATGGTGTGCAAGTATTATTGCTTTTTTAAGATTCCATATACTGTGCTTATATTTAATTAAAAATATTTCATCCTGTTTTTATAAAAGTTTTTTGGATGGCATAGTCATAGCTAATAGAGTACTCAATTATAAACATGTGCTAAAATTTATTTATCTAAAGTTTTTTAAACTATGCTTATGTTTAAAAATTTTAGTTAAAATTATTTATTATAGGCTAGTTTACTTTTATAATACTAGTAGTTTACTTTTATAATACTAGTTTACTTTTATAATACTTATAAAAGCAAATCACCAAGATTTGCTTTTTCCTAGTAGAGTTTCTATCTCTCTCTGTCTCTCTTTGCCTCTGTGTCTCTCTCCAGCTCACCTAGAGCTGTACTCTGTTATAAATACAAAATCTGTAAACAAACAAAACATCATCATGACTGAATCTCTGTCTGTTAACTTTCTGGTTATTCCAACCTTGTCCTATATTGATAGAAAATGGTTTCCGAAGTGGTCTGAGCGTGTGGCAAAATAGCTTGAAAATAGAAGACAATAGAAGATGTATTTGTTTTTCAAACATATAAACATCTTTTAGACTCCACCATACAACCTCAGAATATTTTGTACTCCTTAAACCTCTTAAAAAATAAATCTCCAGGCCTTATGATTTCCCTGTAAAATTCTACCAAACATTTAAAGTAGAATTAACACCTATTCTATCCAATCTTTTCCAAAAACTTAAAGAAGAGGGAATAATTTTCATTTTATGAAGCTAGTATTATCCTGATACCAAATCTGAATATAGTACCACAGAAAGAAAATTACAGATCAATATTCCTCAAAAACATAGATGTAAAACTTAACACAATATTAGCAAATAGAATTCAGCAGCATGTAAAAAGAATTAAGCACCATGACCAAATGAATTTCATTTCATAGATGCAAATATGATTCAATATTTGAAAATCAATCAATGTAATCCATATTAACAGGCTAAAGATGCATCACATGATATGTAAGAGCATTTGGCAACCTTCATCACCCATTTGTGATAAAAAGTCTCAGCAGAGTGAGAGAGGAGAACTTTCTTAATAAAACCATAAAGAAATTAAAACTAACATTTATACTTAGTGGTGAAAGACTCCGTGCTTTCCCTGAAGACTGGGAATAAGGCATGGATGTGTGCTTCCAACACTGCTATTCAACATATTACTGGAAGTTCTAGCCAGGACAATAAAGCAAGAAAAGGCAATAAAAGGCATATAGGTCAGAAAAAAGAAATACAATGTTTCTATTTGTAGATGACATGATTTTCTACGTAGAAAATCCAGAGGGTTATATAAAAAACTCTTAGAACTGATCAGTAAATTCAAGGTCACAGGATATATCATAAACATAGCAACTGTATTTTTATATTCTAAGAGTGAACATGTGGAAACTGAAATTAAAAATATAGTATCACTTACAGTTGCCCCCCAAAATGAAATGTGTAATAAACATGACTTGCGCACTGATAACTATCAAATGTGATGATAAAAAAATGAAAGAAGATCTAAATAAATGAAGAACTTTGCTGTGTTCATGGATTGGAATACTCAATATATAAAGATCTGAAGATCTCCCCAAATTGATATACCAGCTTAACATAATTCCTGCCAAAAATCAGAATAATATTCATTGTAGATGTAGAAAAAAGTTATTCTAAAATTTATACAGGAAGACAAAGAAACTAGGGTAGCTAAAATAAGTTTGAAAGAGAAAGTTAAAATTGAAGTTATCAATTTATCAGTTTCAAGACATTATGTAGTTACAGCAATCAAGGCTAAGTTGTATTGGTGGAGGAATAGACACATAGGTCTTTGGAATAGAATAGAAAACCCAGACATAGCCCCATTAAAGCATTTCCTGCTAATTTTGACCAAGGTGCAAAAGCAATGAAGTGGAAAAAGACTAGTATTTTCAACAAATGGAGTTGAAATAATTGGATATCTATAGGAAAGAAAGAAAAAGAACCTTAATCTAAACCTCACACCTTTTTACCAAAGAATGGATCCTAGATATAAACACAAAAAGTAAAATTATAAAACTTTTAGAAGGTAACATCTGACAAAGTCTGTGAACCTGAGGCATAGTGAGTTTTTAAGCATGGCATCAAAAGCACAGTCCATAAAAAATATAAATTAGACTATATTAAAATCATAAACTTGTGCTCTCTGAGAGACTTTATTAAGAGGGTGAAAACAAAAACTACTCATTGGCATTAATGTTTGTAGACCACATAATCTGACAAAGGACTCAAATCTAGAGTTAAAATAACTCAAAACTTAACTAGAAAGACAACATACATACAAAATGGGCCAAAAACAAGAAGATTTATTTCACTGAAGAGGATATACAGTTGACAAATGTATGTGACCTCTCTAGCTATTAGGAAAAAGGCAAATTAAGACTATAAGATGTCACCACACACCTATTACAAAAATTAAAATAGAAATAGTTACAAGTACCAAATACCAGGGAGAATGTGGAGAAATTGGATCACTGATACATTGCCGGTGGGAGTATATAATGTTATAGCTACCACTTTGGAAAACAGTTTGAAAGTTTTTAAAAACTATGCATGTACTTACCATACAACCTCAAAATTTTACTAGTAGACATTTACCTCAGAGAAAAGGAAACTTACGTCTATATAAAGACATAAACATAGTTGTTCATAGCAGCTTTATTTGTAATAATCAGAAACTGGAAACATCTAAAAAGTCCTTCAGTAGGTGACTCATTAGAGAAATTGTGGTACATCCACACCATGGATACTGCGTAGAAATAAAAAACAATAAACGACTGATACATGCAACAACTTGGATGAATCTCAAGAGTATGGTGTTGAGTGAAAAAAGCCAGTCACAAAAGATCACATATGATTTGATTTCATTGTATAGCTCTTTTGAAATGACAAAATTATAAAGATGCAAAACAGATTAGCTGTTGCTAGGGGCCAGAGATGGTGAAATAAAGCTGGGCCCAGAGCAAGATCCTATTTGTGAGGAGCTGACCGAGCTGGGACAGCAAGCCAACCCGGAGGAGCTTGAGCTGGGTGAGGACGAGGACCAAGGATGAGATGGACCTGGAGCCCAACGAGGGGCAGCTGGAGCACCAGAGTGTGCTGGCCACCATGTTCAGGAGCCTGAAGGAAGACTGACCCCATTCCTGCCCCCCATCTGTCTTCCCCCAATATAGCCTATGTTTGTAAAAAAAAAAGGGGGGGGATAGTACAAGAGAAATCTTTGTGGTAATGGAAGAATTCCATATTTTGATGATGTTTGTGGTTACATGTGTTTACATGAATCTGTATATGTGACAAAATGACCTAAAATGCTAGTTTTGATATTGTACCATAAATATGTAAGACACAAACATTGGGGGAAACTGAGTGAAAGGTACAGAGGACTTCTCTGTGCTACCTTTTCAACTTCTTGTGAATTTCTAGTTTTTCAAATTCAAAATTAAAACAATATATATAAAGGAACCAATATGTCATTTATAATAGCAATTGTGTTAGTCATGGTTCTCCAGAAAAACAAAATCAATAGGATATCAATATCTATATTTCCATATAAAGAGAATTATAATAAGAAATTGGCTCATGTAGTTCTGGAGGCTGACAAGTCCAGAATCTGCAGAGGCAATGTCCCAATTCTAGCATGAAGGCTGGAAACTGCTGTAGAAGCAAGGAGAGGTGACGTCCAGTTCAGAGGTCACTGGGCAGGAAGAGTTCTCTGTTACTGAGGGGAGGGTCAGCATATTACTCTACTCAGGCCTTTAACTGATTGGATTCAAATATTAACCTCATCCAAAACCACCCTCACAGAAACACCCAGAATAATGTTTGACAAATACCTTCTAAGACACTCCATGGCCCAGTCAAATTGACACATAAAATTAACCTTTACAGAAACCTAGTTAAATATTGAGGAACTGAAAGAATGAAGTGTAAGTATAAAGTAATGTACTTGGTTTAATCCCCAATTTAGAGTTATCTCCTTTTGACATTAAACAAAATATTACCATTAATTTTTTAAAAAAGATTTTATCTATTTATTTTAGAGAGAGAGCAAGTGACCACAGGGAGGGGCAGAGGGAGAAGGAGAGAATCTCAAGCAGACCCTGCGCTGAGTGTGGAGCCCGATGCAGGGCTCAGTCTCACGACCCTGAGATCGTGAACTGAGTCGAAATCAAGAGTCAGATGCTCAATGGACTGACCCACCCAGGTGCCCCACCAATAATTTTTTTTAAATTCTGCTTTTGAAATTATCATTTCACCAGTAACATATTTTTGGCTATTCTGAGTATAGCAGAGCTTAATCCACTGAAGATGGATGTTACTTTCACAGTTAAAATTCATTCTAAGTTAATTTTGCTGAATATGGTAGTTTAGTAAGCCACGTAAGGTCATTTGTTCTAAAAGGCAAATTTACATGTAAATTAGTCAAACTTGTTTCTTTGTGTAACAAATGTAATTTTCATAAGGTGAGATCCAAAAGAAACATGCATGAGTATTTTGTGTAATAGCAAAATCTTTTACAAAATAAGTAATGTTCTTCCACACACCAATACTAAAGAACAGAAACTTTTGATTTTTTAAAATTCCTAAGTATTTATTTATTCCTAGATTAAAAATCAGACTCATAGTGTAATAGCCATATAATATTTCATATTCTTTATAGTCTTTTTTTTTTTTAAAGATTTTTTATTTCTTTATTAGAGCATGAGAGGGAGAAGCAGACTCCCTGCTGAGCGTGGAGCCGGATGTGGGGCTGGATGTGAGGCTCAATGTGGGGCTCAACATGGGGCTCAATCCCAGGACCCTGGGATCATGTCCTGAGCTGAAGGCAGATGCTTAACTGACTGAGCCACCCAGGCACCCCTATATAGTCTTGAAAATGATCTTTAATGCTGTCAAGTCCAACTCATCATATTGAGAAAACTGAGCATTAAATGACTTCTCCAAGGTCATGTGACTTGTTAGTGGCAGAAACTATACTAGAATTCAGGTGGCTGAAATTTTCTTCAGTAATAAACTTGGAATATCACATTAAGAATTACACTCTTGCTTTCTTTTTCTGTGTACTGTTAAAAAAATGTTTTCACTTTACCTTTTAAATAGAAGTAAGATTCCAGGTTTTATGTAGTAGAATATTTTGAGGAAGTGCATAGAAAAGAGGAGCTGTTTTTAACCATGCTGTTCTCATTAAAGGAAAACAATTTTTATCTTAGCTCCTTTTAAGTATTTTAAAATTAAGTCTTATTTTATTATGTTTTTCCTCTTTTCAAAAGAAAAACTGGCATGCAAAACTGAATGGTGTCCTCTAGTATTGTGGAAGCTGAGTTTCACTTCAAATTAATTAATTTTTTCTGTAACTTTTCATTGCTAGTCTTTACTATTCATTACTACTATTATTCTTTTTTAAGGTTGGGGTAGATGCATTCATATACTAGGACTAAGGTTATAAAAGAAATTTATATAGAAATTCTAAGTAATTATTTGAATAATCCAAATCAAAATGTGTTACTCTGTTACAAGTAGCTAATCAAGGCTGTCATACATTTCTGTTTGCTTTCACCCTGAATTGACTAGAACATAATACCTCTTTTTCTTTTCACTTATTGAGTTTCCAGTTAATCAAAAACTTTATTGAACACACTGGTTTACATAAATGTGATTTTAAAAAGTTTTATCCCTTTCTAACAGTAAGGAAAACAAAACTCTTTTTCACTAGTGAGAATCTGCATCTGTTGAGTTTCCAGGCTTTATTGGGCAGAAGTAGCATAATAGATGAGAGACAAACAAAGAATCCTAGAGAACTGTATTTGGTTTGGAAAAGATACCAGTTTGCAGGTGGAAGAGAAAGGGCTAGATCTGTAACTCATTTGTATTCTTCTCATATCCTCTTGGATCTTTTACCATTTTCATGGTCCCGGACTCCCTGTGTGCTTTCACACCAGTCCTTGGGGCTTTGTGGAGAGTTGCCCTCAGGCTGATGGAAATTATTTTGTTTGTTCATGTGGAGGACAGAAGTGCCTAGGAATTGCCATCTTCCCTTGCTTAGCCCTTAACCAGTGATGATGCAGTCTGTAAATAGTCCAGCTATCTTACCCCAGATTGGCTGCAGAGCTAACTGTGGGATTGAGCCAAAGTGATCCTTCATGGAACTCTGCCCCAGATTGCACCCTTCCTTGGCTTCTTTCCCTTCCCAGAGCAATTTCTACCCTCCCATGTTGAGAACCCTTGCTAATAAATCACTCTCATGTGAATCTTTGTCTCAAAGTCTCCTTCTGAGAAATCTAACTTAGGAAGGGCAGACCACAAAGACAAATGGTACAGTGGTTTGGACTAGGGAATGGAAGAGTTTGGAATGAGGAAAGAGAGACTGCAGGGGGTGAGGGTGACTCTTGAAGTGAAAGATCTCCATTTATAGAGGATAAGAAGATTTGGAAAGCTTTACTGTAGACTGTAAATAGACTTCTGTGGCTTAGATTGTGTTCCCTGGAAACAGACTTTGTGATCAAACTATTGCATCTAGAGTAACTCGGAAGTGCCCTTGAGAGATACACCTTGTTGCTGCTTTCCTGAACTGGTATTTCTTCCAAGTGCAGTACTATAACAAAAGGAACTGCTATGTAATCTAATGTTTCGAGGCTAACCAAAAGATCCTGTCTTTGTATATGTTAGGATTCATAGACAAGTGAGTTTTAAACAAATACTTTCCCCAACCAGCAGAAGCTAAAAAAATATGCAACAAAACATATTGGCGAAAACAGTCTCTTGTGCATATTAACAACAATGTTGGACTATATCTAAATATTGCCTATAAACCTTGAAGCAATAGAAGATAACAGATTAATACTGAAAAGAAATATGCTTAAGTCGAGATATAAACTTAAAATATGTATATGCAACTTATTCAGGTTTGTTCTGGTAAAGAAGCCTATGGGAGATGAACCATGAGAGACTATGGACTCTGAGAAACAAACTGAGGGTTCCAGAGGGGAAGGGGGTAGGGGATGGGTTAACCTGGTGATGGGTATTAAAGAGGGCACGTATTGAATGGAGCACTGGGTGTTATACGCAAACAATGAATCATGGAACACTACATCGAAAACTAATGATGTAATGTATGGTGATTAACATAACATAATAAAATTTTTAAAAAATTAAAAAAAAAAAAGAAGAAGAAGCCTGTGGGAGTCTGTGTGGGTTTAAAAAAGTGCAGAGAAAACTGCTACCTTGAAATGTGATGCTCTCCCCCAGCCCCCAGCTGAGTGGTCTGAGTCAAACACACTATCCTGTCTCTTAATCAAATCTGGACTAGATTGGATTGGCCCATAGTTAAGCATCCAAATTTCTAAATTTGGACTAACTAAATTTGACTAATGTGACTTTCCTGCAAAATATTTGGACTTGGTATTTCTAGTGTAGGATGTCTCAATGTGTGGTTGATGAGAAAAAAAATGAAAACCTTTGATCTGTTGGGGCTTTGTTTTCTACCATGAGGACTGTGGAGGGAGCAAACCGTGTGGAACACACATGAAGAAAGAAAAAGAGGAGCACCTGAAAATAATTTAACACTGTATTTAATTATACTGGAATTAAAAGTTTAAAAAATTAAATAAAAAATAAAGAAAAAAAAGGAAAGAAAGAAGCAGAGGAGACAGAACCTCCAAAGGACTCTCCATTTATTCCCAAGGCCAAGAAGCAAACCCACCTTTGAAATGATGTGGGTGTTAAAAGCGTCCTTGGATTTTTCCAGCCTATCCCTTAGGAGAATGGAAGTGACTTTGATTAAATTCCATGCAAAATTGGGAAAGATATATGCTTGAAATGACCTCAATCAGTCCTAGATTTGAATCAATGTAAGAAAAATAGTTTTAAAAAGGCAGTGAAGAAATCTAACCTAGATTTAGTAATTATCCAGGGGAAATGATCCCATAACTTCAGTGTCAAATGTGATTGTTACGAATTTTTTTTTTTAAAGAGTATATAGAAAGCAATGTCATTGTTATCTACTAATAAATTCTAAAGAAGGTATGCACAAATTAGAGGGTTTGATGATTAGAGGATTTGGTGATTTTTCCTATGTACAAAATCAACATAAAAATCAATTGAATAGTAGCAAATTGTGAAAAAAGTGAAATGAATGAAAACTAAACTATTTAAAATCTGTCAAATAATTAGGTGAAGATGAGAAAATGATAAAATTTTACTGAAGGACATTCAAAGCACCTAAATAGATATACCATATTTGTGTATTAAAAGTTTCAATATGAAAAATGTGAAGGGGCGCCTGGGTGGCTCAGTTCGTTAAGCGTTTGCCTTCAGCTCAGGTCATGATCCCAGGGTCCTGGGATCCAGCCCAGCATTGGACTTCCTACTTGGCGGGGGGCCTGCTTCTCCTTCTCCCTCTGCCTGCAGCTCCCCCTGCTTGTGCTCTCTTTCTCTGTCAAATAAATAAATAAATAAAATCTTTAAAAAAAAAAAAGAAAGAAAAATGTGAAAACTTTTTCTATACAGTTCTGTGATTCAGTACAATTCCAGTGAAAATACAGTTTGTTTGTTTTTGGCAAGACAGTAATGCAGAAAGAACATAAAGAATTGTATGCAATTATTTCATTAAAATCAAAATTCATCTATTATATGGGAGGATAATATGTATGTGTAAAATATTAAAATAGATATTTACCCAATTCATTTATACCCTAAATATTTACACAATGAAGGTGAGCAAAAATGTATTTTTTGGAAAGTAAGGAATTACTTATATTAGTGCCTATATTTGGGCATATACTGGGAAAAACAAGTTTTGTTTTTTTTAAAGAGCAGTGTAGTTCAAATTTACCTTTTCTGGTTTGGTATTTGGGGTTGAAATGCTTTAATTAATACTTTAGCTAGAATATGGATTGCATTTCCAACCTCCTGACTTGATTTACTGAGCTATGTGTTTTTTTCTCCACCAAGCCCTCCTCCCAAGGGTCAGACCTACCCAGAGTCATGATTAGCTAGCGCCTGGCTCTTCTGTAGTAGGTGGGGTCTCTCCCATGAGACTGTCACCGACCTTTTCCTTTTGCCAACTCCTTTGGTATGTCATCCATTTTTAGCTTCTTTTTTAATACTTCACCACTCCTCTTCCCTTTTCTCCTTAAAGGTCTTTTTGGGTTACATAATGAATTGCATTCTTTGCCCTTTGGCTCTAAAAGTGGATATCAAAATCTTATGTGAGTGATACTGGGCTGGGGCTCTCGGCTTCCCCCTCTCCGCTTTCTGGTACCTTATTGGAGTGAAAGGTTTTTCCCTCAAGCAAATCTGAAATGTGTAAATATTCCAACAAAGGACTCATCCAACCCTTTGTCACTTTAGTTTCTTTCAGAATTTTATTTTGGGGAACTGCTGCTACTTAAAGTTGCTTAAGTAGCATATTTGTATGTTTTTATTGATTTCCTTTATTATTTTTTCTACTTTCTTTAATCCATATTCAGTATTAATTCTGGTGCTGTTCTCCCATTATATTGTAAACTTCTTAAGATAAAGGACCGTCTTTTGCTTTTAATTTTTTTCTCTTAATTTCTCTATCTTACTAAAAGCCCAAATGGAGTATGCAGAGTATTGCAAGCACTAAATAAAAGACTGTGGACTCTGAGAAACAAACTGAGGGTTTTAGAGGGGAGGGGGTTGGGGGGATAGGTTAGCCCGATGATGGGTATTAAGGAGGGCACGTACTGAATAGAGCACTGGGTGTTATACGCAAACAATGAATCATGGAACACTACATCAAAAACTAATGATGTAATGTATGGTGATTAACATAACATAATAAAATAAAAAAAAGTTAACTGCTTTAAGAAAGTAAATACCATTAATTTCAAATTATTCATTTCAATAGAAACATTATAAGTTTCAAACAGTACATTTTCATTTTTTTGAGCAATTACACTAGAAATTCATGATACATGTAATAATAATAGATATTATAATTGAGTTATTCTAATTTTCTAGGTACATAAGTGCATTAAGTCATGTTTTTCTCAAGATAACTTAAATGAGAGGGAGCTTAGTTGGTTAAGCGACTGCCTTCAGCTCAGGTCATGATCCCAGGGTGCTGGAACCAAGCCCCACATTGGGCTCCCTGCTCAGTGGGGAGTCTGCTTCTCCCTCTGACCCTTTCCCCTCTCATGCTCTGTCTCCCTCTCTCTCAAATAAATAAATAAAATCTTTTAAAAAAAGATAACTTAAAGGAGGAAAGATTTATTGTACATAAGAGAAAACTGAAGCACAGAAGAGCTAAGTTGACCGAAGCTGGATGCTAAGATGTGAATTTGTGAATTGAATCCAGGCATATTTGATGTTAACTTAATTGGTTAAATTAAATTTAAAAAGTTTGTGAAAATTTGCTTTAGCATGATGTGGGAAATTGTTCACTTTCTCTATTCTATTTCTCTGCTCAGAAATCTTCCCAGTGATTTCTCAGTCCATGTAGCATAGTCAGCATCTCTTCCTATAATAAATACCAGCCCAAACCATTTTTCCTAAGTGTGTAAAGCTCCAAGTATAGTTTTCAGCATAATAGATGATCACTAAATGATAATTCTTATTTTTATTACTCCCTGGGGACTACTGATTGTTCATTTTAAATTTTCCTAATTAGGGTGCAGATGTTGGGATATAGTGGATGACATGGTGACTAACATTAAAAATCATGATTTCCTAAGTTTTTTTTTTTAAATATTATGATCAATTATGTTAGCACAAATTTTATTCCCAAATTTCTACCTATGGTGGGAAAAAATCTTGTAGATTTTGTTTTCAATTGTACTGTCGTGAACTTTTTCACAAACTATACAAGTATGAAGGCTTTTATCAAATCTAGGTTTTCCCTTTGTCTGTATATTCTTGTCATGGTTTCTATAAAGATAATTTTGCTTATTTTTCTGTAATCCTGTCTCAAAAATACTGTGTGTTCTACCTTAATCTCATTTCATTGGTCAAACTCTACTTTCTTAGGTTGTATTTGCATTTTTTTCTATTTTCTTTAACTTCACCATATGTTTAAATGGAAACATTTTAATATTAATGAAAATACTGATAAATTAGACTACACTAAAGTGTAGAATTATATTCATCCAAAGGCACCATTTGGAGATGCAAACAAGCAAAAACCTAGGAGAAGGTGTCTGCAACATATATAATTGACAACAATGTTCAACAGTTTTTCTGATGCCATTTTAAATTTCAATATGTGAGATTATTTATTGCTATATATCGGGTAACCTTGATAACAAAATAAAATGTGTTGTAGTAATTATAAAAATAGGATTGTAATTAAGCAAGAGACCCATACATTGAACATACAGAATGAAAGTGATAATCAATGATAAAGATTTCACCAAAGATAGAGATTTATTTATTTATTTATTTTATTTTTCTTTAGGTGGGTGGGGGGGCGCAGCATATGGGAGAGAGACAGAATCTTAAGCAGGCTGCGCACCCAGCCTATGGGGCTTGATCTCACATTATGACCTGAGCTGAAACCAAGAATTGGGAGCTTAACTGACTGTGCCACCCAGGCACCCCCCCAAAGATAGAGATTTAAATATAACAAATATAGACAAAACTGCTGTGGAATATTTAACTGGGAAATATGGGTAGTAGGGTTACTTGTTGCTATTGTTCTGATCATTGTTTCTCCTGGCTTGGCATTATTGTCAAAATACTTGATGAAAATTTGGTCTTCTTTCCATTGTAGGTAATAGTCACTAAAATGTGCCTTGGTGATGGTTTTTCTAGGGATCATGATCCTAGAAACACAACGTGCTTCTTTCATATGTAGTTTAAAATTTTTTTTTAATTGCTGATTTGGGACTATATATTCAAAGAGTATAACATTCATCTGAGAAGAAGCTCACACTGGCCAAAGATGGGTTTCTTTTTTAGAAATTCCTATTACCTGTATGTTGGATATTTTTTGCCTACTTGATGTTTATTTATTTTTCTTGAATCATTTTAAACTCTTCTCTGTCCTTATTTTTTAACTGTTTCTCTTTTAAATCTATTTTTCTTGAGGCATAATCTGTAACTTTTATATTCTTACATTCCTTCTAGTTTAGTTTAAAAAAAAAGAAGATAGTAGGAAGGGAAAAATGAAGGGGGGGAATCGGAGGGGGAGACGAACCATGAGAGACTATGGACTCTGAGAAACAAACTGAGGGTTCTAGAGGGGAGGGGGGTGAGGGGATGGGTTAGCCTGGTGATGGATATTAAGGAGGGCATCTTCTGCATGGAGCACTGGGTGTTATACACAAACAATGAATCATGGAACACTACATCAGAAACTAAGGATGTAATGTATGGTGACTAATATAACATAATGAAATAAAATTTAAAAAAATAATAATTCTTTTTTTAAAATTCAACTTGTTACCTGAGCTCCATTACCTTATTCATTGAGCATTTCTATTTCTTTTTTTTAAGTATTTCTATTTCCAATGTGTTATTCTTTCATGGCTTAAATTATTTTAGTAACAGTTTAGTTTAATATAAAATATTACCAATTTATCTCTTCTATAAGATGTCTATCTGGCATTTTAGAGATGTCATTCTGTACCTTTTTCTACTTTGCCTTTGTATGGGATTTGACTCAGTAGTTCTCTTTTGCGTATTATTTTAATGTGAAATTTGTTTTCCTTAACTTTTTTTTTTAAAGATTTTATTTAATTATTTGACAGAGAGAGAGAGCAGCAGAGGGAGAGGGAGAAGCAGATTCCCTGCTGAGCAGGGAGCCTGCTGTGGGACTCGATCCCAGGACCCCGGGATCATGACCAGAGCCGAAGGCAGATGCTTAACCGATTGAGCCACCCAGGCACCCTCTTTTCCTTAACTTTTTGAAGGAGGTGTGGTTCAAAATACTTTGCAAAGTTCACAACTGCCTCTTCTGTGTTTTTCCTGTTATGTTAGAGTATTGACTTTCTTGAGACCTGGACTTTTTTGTCTATCTCTACTTTTTCCTGGTCCTTCTTTTTTCTTCATCTCTATTGCACCTATCCTACTCCACTCAGAGTTGTTTCCTCTTTGGTGTGAGGTCATATATTAGCAGGAAATCTTGTCAGGTCAGTTTAGCAAGTCTTTGAGGGCTAGACTGCATCCACCACTGCAGACTATAGACCTATGAAACTTACTTGCTATTGGAATGGGCCAAACCC
The DNA here is from genome assembly GCF_054177405.1 of Leptonychotes weddellii. Lineage (NCBI taxonomy): Eukaryota > Metazoa > Chordata > Mammalia > Carnivora > Phocidae > Leptonychotes > Leptonychotes weddellii. The sequence goes on along the minus strand of NC_138375.1, from coordinate 33,217,863 downwards.
CTCCCACTGTCAGCTGCTCTTCTCCCATTATCTGGCCTAACATGCTTTCAAAGACTATCTTTGCCTATATAGGGGCTTTTTCTGTTCTCAGATTTATAGATGCCCTATTTTTTCCCTCTGCTTAATCCCATATAGACATTGATGTCATGCAGGTCTTGGGACTGTTGGTGTCATTCAAATCTCTCTTTGTATTTTGACATTAATGGATATTCCAAGTTTCATCATAAATCTTGTCCATGGGTTTGGGTTTTTGACTATCTCATTGTTATACCTATTTTTATGTTGAGATTTGGAGAGATTTGTGAACAATGACACCATTACCATATATTAATTGAGAATCTCCTCAATTTACTTTTGAACTACATATTTAGTTGCCATTTATTTACATATATTTTTTACTTTATAGACTTTTAGAGATTTATGATATATTTATTGACCTTTCTTTAATGCCCCTGCGCTTAGGAAGTGTTGTTTATTGGAGCCGGTTTTGTTAGGCCAGTTTGAAAGACTCCTCTAGACAATATTCTGATAGAAGAATTGCAACTGTATTTTAATTATGTGTTCTTAAAGAAAATTTACTTTTTCTTTTTTTTTTTTAAGGATTTATGTATTTATTAGAGAGAGAAAGAGCAAGAATAGGGAGAGGGGCATAGGGAAAGGGAGACAAACAGATTCCATGCTGGGCTGGGAGCCTGACCCGGGGCTCAATCCCAGGACCTGAGATCATGACCTGAGCTGAAATCAAGAGGCAAATGCTTAACTGACTGAGCCACCCAGGCGCCCCAAGAAAATTTACTTTTTTACTGTCTTAATCTACAGGTTTATAAGATATACTATACTCTAAATATGCCTTTTTGAAAGTAAATCCTAGGCAATTTTGATAGATCCTATTTTGTTTTTCATTTTTCTAAGGCAAGATACAAAGATAAGATTTGAAAAGAGTACAAATATCCTTTTAGAAAATGAGAGTCTTAGAATATGGAAAAAATTAGAATTGTATCAATTATATAAGAAATCTGGGAGAAGGGGCGCCTGGGTGGCTCAGACGGTTAAGTGTCTGCCTTCGGCTCAGGTCGTTATCCCGGAGTCCTGGGATTGAGTCCCACATCGGGCTCCCTGCTCCTTGGGGGCCTGCTTCTCCCTCTGCTTCTCTCTGTCTCTCATGAATAAATAAATAAAATCTTTAAAAAAAAAAAAAGAAATCTGGGAGAAGCAGGATCAGATAAAAATAAATTGTAATTTAAGATATATACATTTTTCTTTTAAGTGTACAATTTCCTAGACTTACCATGCCCTCCATGGAGAAAATTATATACTAATATCCATACTTTAATATGTCTCCATTTTTCATAATTTTCTTCACAGTTTTCCTTTAGAAAATCTTTATTAGTAGTAAACTGCTTAACTGCAGATGTAAATATCATTTACATTTTCATTATGTATTATCCAGGCACACTTTTGTGGAAAGGCATATTTATAGTTTTGGGGGATGCTTCTTGATATATTTCTATCATTATTTTTTCTATTTCATATAAGCTGTAACTATACCTTTATTAACTCAACAATATTTAGGTTTAAGTCTGACTGTATCAAACACTGGATGTAATATTGAGGAATTCAACAATAATAAAAATATAAAGTATCTACCCTGAAGGAATATACATTCAACAAACAAATAATGAAGTAAATATATATTCAGGCTGTGGTAAGTGCTATGAAGGAAGTGAATAGGATGATGTAAGAGAAAGTACCTGAGTTAGTAGGAGAAAGAATCCCTGAAGAGACAAATGAACTTAGATTTTGAAGATGAAAATTAGCCATTTTTTTCAGTGAACTGGGAAAAGGATACCAGTTGGAAATGGCAGCAAGTGTACCTGGCCAGAATGTGCTTTATATGTTCAAAGAACAGAAGAATGAGAAGCATGATTGCAGTTTAGGGCAAGAAGCCTAATCAGAGGTAATTTGAGAGAGAGGTGAAAGCTAGATCATGTACATTGTTAAAGGCATACTAGGAAGTTTTAATTCTGAAAGCAATAGGAAGCCATTAGAGAGAATTGAATAGTGGTTGAGAATATAGTTCAAATTCTAGCTTTTCCAAGTATGGAATTCTGTAACTTTGGGCTAGTTACTTAATATCTCTTTTTTTGGTTTCCTCATCTTTAAAAGAGAGATGATAATAATAATTTCTGCTCTTGTGTTTGTTGAGAAGATTGACTTTAAAAAATCATATAAAACATTTTTTTAATTTGCCTGGCATGAAATAAGACATCAGTAAGTTGTAGCTATTACCACTGTCAGAGGGTGCTAAATAAGAAATTAATATTCAAAATAAAGATCATTCTAGCTGCTTTACCGAGAATGATTGAGTAGAAAACTAGTGTGGGAGTAGAGAAGTTTATCAAATGTGTACTGCAGTATTTCAGGATGGTGGCTGAAAAGAGCAAAATGAATCAAGAGGTTTGTCTTGAACTTAGTAAGTTTGGGAGGCACTGGGGGAATTACTTCATGTGAATTATTTCATGAGCATTAGGCATGTCTGATACTCAGGAAAGACATGTGGTGGAGGTTATACATTTGGAAGCCAGTTAAAACAGTGGAATTGGATGTGTTTACTTACAGAGAAAGTTTAGACAGGAAAGGGGGCTTGGACCTATGGCATAGGATCTTTAATTGTTTTTTGTTGGAAAAACTAGTTAAGACACAAGTGTTAATTTGAGGAGACACAGGTTGGGATTTGTATTGGACCAAACCTTGTGCTTCTTCACAGATTTCATCCAGTGCCTCTGTTTTTCTCTCATGGTCATCACCCCATCCACACTGGGTCATGACTCCACTATTAGACCTGAGGTCATGTTTCCTTCCTAAGAGCCCCATGAAAGGCTAGATAAGACAACCAGATGTGGGAAGAAGTTAGTTTCCCATGGAATGATCATTGGCAAGTTGGAACCAAGAGATAAAAAGAGCTCTGTAGGTAAATCACTTCCTTTTATCTCTCTAATGGACCACTGCAAGGGACAGCTTCTTCTCAATTCCTCTTTAAAAGTCCCATGTGTCTAGCAAACAAATTTTGAGTGACTTGCTGTTTGTACTTATGGTTTATGAGGAAGCAATGACCCAGTACTGTAAATTTTTGCAACAAAATACTGAAAATATTTTCTTAACTTGCTTCCATTTTTTTCCCTCATTCTCACTAGTCTGGGCTTAAATTTATGAAATAAAATGTTGCTTTTAAACTTGGCTCACGCTCTGAGTTCTGTAGGACCTAGATTAAAATAGCATCCCTGAGAAATGAAGATGCTGCAAACAACTCAAGATGGATGTGTTAGATGGTTATTACATTCCTATGCCCTTGTAGTTTGGATGATTAACTTTTCATCTCTTTGGTCATTAGTCTATTATTGTTTTCCCTATTTCCCTTCACCATTGATTTTTTTGTAGTTTCTCATGAATATATCATAGGTAGTGGTATTTTCTTTATTGGGAGGCAAAAAAATTGAAAGTGATATTTTACTTTTAAAAAGTGATATTAACAGCCATTGATTTTTCAATGTCTAGTTCTAGTAATTCAGTGGGAGTTGCAAAATGAGAACATTCTTTCTTTATTTGCAGGAATATTCTATAAAGTGAAATTTCACCTCATCACCATTTGTTTACCGGTCACAGATTATATATGAAAGGGTGGTAAGTGTTTGTCTATCTACCTTTATTTATCAGTTCTCAAAAATAAATAGTTCCCCTAACATAATCCAAAGTTGACGAATTAGATGTTTATTTTTTAGATTTTTGTGAAATCAAAGATCTAAGCGTGTGTTTTGTTATGCTGCAGTCGGTATCCATAGTAATTCTCAAGTATTGCATCTTTGGCCAGTGAAAATTTCTTTCAGTTGCCTCTTCTGTTTTTTTTGACATGCCCCTATCTTTTTTTTTTTATTAAGATTTTTTATTTATTTGCAACAGAGAGAATGAGAGACAGAGAACATGAGAGGGAGGAGGGTCAGAGGGAGAAGCAGACTCCCTGCTGAGCAGGGAGCCCGATGTGGGACTCGATCCCGGGACTCCAGGATCATAACTTGAGCCGAAGGCAGTCGCTTAACCAACTGAGCCACCCAGGAGCCCAGACATGCCCCTATCTTAGCTGTACTTTTTTCTGGTTAGTTTTTTTTTTAGAATTCATGGGAGTCAGCTTTTAACCTTTTTACATCTTTTATTGATCTGCTATTGTATTCTGAAAATCCCTGTCAGTTTTAACTGTTCTCAAATGGCTTCATTGAGCTATAACACATAAAAGGTGTGTTGTTAATTTTGAGTTTTCAGGCTATAAGACAACCAAACATTTCTTTTCCTTTCTATTCTAGCATGTTTTTCTGGGGCCTGTGGATGCCAGAGAGTTTGGGTTTCTCCATGGGGAGAAACAAGGGATACAGGGCAAGGGGAAACAATGGCTGATAATTAAAAATTACCTTTTTACACTTAAAATATTTCAGATATTTTCCATGTTTTCATTCTATATTATATGTATTTCAAGTATCAACCTTGCAAAAAATATTAGAGATTGTATTTGACCATGAGTAACTAAAAACATAAAGCTGTGGATTAAACAAATTAATTTTCTCAAATATGGAAACAGAAGTAGGTAGTCCATAGTTGATATGGACCCTCAAATTCTATTGTGCTCTTCTAGCTTTCTTTTCAGCAATTCTTAGTAGATGACTTTGCCCTTATGCTTTTCTCTCCATGGTGACAAGATATCTGCTTAAACTCTTACATCACGTCTATGATCCAGGCAAGCAGAAGGTTTAAGAGAAATGATAAAAGCAAAGGGTCAAACTAGCTGGGTCTGTTCTTTTCTAAAGAACCTTTAGCATAAATCAACCCTATGATTTCACTGACTACTGTCTGGCTCCTTATTTCTTACTGATGACTTAGCTAAAAGGGTGATAAGGTGGGTTTGTTTGTTTGTTTCTTTTTAGCTGGGGATATCCCACCATTCCAAACTAAAAGGGCTTTTATTAATAGGGGTGAAGGGAGTATTTACTAGCCAAATAATAGTTCTGCCATCTTATTTAATGTATGAGAAAACTGTATCAAAGAAAATTTAAGTAACTTTGCAAAGGTTCACAAATCTGGGAAATGCAAAACTGGAAATTAGTTCTACTGGCTACAAAGTTGGTTCTCATTTCTGTACCAATATGAATACGCAGAGTTTAATTTTGATGATTTTTTTCTTACCTCTTTGCAGTTTTCCCCCCTGTCTGGAATGCAGTTGCTTTAGGGCCACTCTTCTTGTTCAAGTTAGAAGTAGCCTTATTTTTAAAAACTATGTTTTCAGTAAAGTTTTAAAGTGATTTCACATATTTTAATTTGTTTCTTGTATTACCTTGTGCATTAGGAAGGTCAAAAGGTGCTATTCCCATTGTTTAGCTAAGAAATTAGGATTATGATTTTAAATGACTTGTCCAAGGTCACACAGCTAGGTAATGGTGAATTCAGGGCTCAAATCCAGACCCTTTGATTCCTGTTTTAATTACCATTTGATATACTATGTGATCTTGAGACAGTCTTTTATCCTATGGCAGTTGTACCCAAAATTTAATAGTGAGGAGTTCTTTATATTTTCAAAAATTATGAGTGTTCTATATGATAGTAGTTGTACGTTTAGTACAAATTGATGGTTAACATCAATGAAATAAAATAATTAAAACCCACTAATATATTCTGTAATACAGATATTTAAAAATATTTTCACAGTAGGATCTATGTTCAGTGAATAAAAATTAAGTAACATTTAATATTTTTATCACTTTTGTGTACTTTTTGTGTGTCAGAAACTGCTTGTTATTATTTATTATATCTGCCAAAAAATTAATTTCAAAGGATCAAATGTTTAAAGTTACATTCCAAGTCATACTGGAATTGGAAATCAAATCCAAGCCTATCTGACCACAAAGCCGTTAGCCCTGTGTGCTAAAGTGTGTGTGAGAGACCGTATTTACTGAATAGACATGAAGTATACATAAGATGCTTAGCTCACAAATTTTGGCCCTTCTTTCTCTGTACAGGCAGCATCTCTAGTAGGTCACACATGGAGTGTTGGGGGTTAGTGGCTTAATGCCTTGGTGTTCCTAGCATTTTATTTTCAGGAAGTGTTGCTTAGCTCAAAATAATGAAAGATTTACATGCCTTCCATGAAATGATGCTTAACATAAAGGTATGGGGGCTTAATTCATCAAAAGGAATACCCTTAGGTTAAGTAGATCTTTCTCAACATGCTTTGAAGGTCCTAAATAAAGGCAAGTGATTTTATTTTTACTAATTTTGCTGTAAAAAGGAATGCCTTACAAGAATCCAGAAACTTAAGAGCCCAAGAAAATAACTCTCTGGGAGAAACCTAGGTCTAGCAAGGCAAGCTAGGGAAGTGAGATGAAGCATAGACTGACTTGCGTTATTAAGTTAGAGGACTGTACTTTCCAAGATCTTTAATTTTAGGATTAATGTGGTATGAGCCTTAGGTAATGTGGTTGAGTTCCAAGGACACATAGGAAAATCAATATCATTACTTTAAAATTACACCTCATTTCCCCAAGCAGCAACTCAATGGCTTGAAGTTGTTAATTTTATTACAGTTTGAGGAAGCTGTGTCTTTGTGAAATGTACCTTCACTCCCTCAAAGGATTTTCTGTTTTCTGAGTCTATTAGGGAGACTACTTACAATAGTTATCTTTTATGAACTAGCATGTAAATAATTAATTCAAAAAGCCATATCCGTGTACCTGTAGAGCATCAGAACCTGAGAATGGGATTAGGTGAACAGTTGTTATACAAGGAAATAGAGACCATATCAGTTAACAAGGACATTGTTATTTACATAAAATTTGAACCTCTGTAGACTTAAATTTGAGCACAGTTTAACCATGAGACCTGCAAGCTGAAAAGACCTGTCAAGTGAACAGATGATCAAAGTAGACACAGAAAAAAATGAGCTCATTAAATTATACATGGATGCTTGCCTGCTTAGTCACTGGTATATCAATATCAATTCACTTCTTGATTGAAAATGTAACCTGTGTATAAAGCCAAGACAATAAAATCATGATGCCAATAATATTATACATAAGGATTTTATAAAGTTACATTTAACTCCAAATGATTGGGAAGTTAAACTTAATTTGACTTTAGCTGAGGTCAGTAAGAGAAGGAAGGTAATCAAAAATTTTCCCCTGACCTAACTCATCCAGAAAGACCTCTGGAATATCTTCTCGTGGAATATATGTGTTAATAGGAAAAGAAGACTAAAAGTGGATATTGTACATTACGTATATTGCTTGTGTGTTTAAAACACTTGTCACCCTATTCTTTCTTTAGTTTCACAGACCTTCAATGAGCAATACTCTTCAAATGTTCTCCATTTTCCGGACATAACAGTCATGTCTTGTACTCAGGCATTACTTTTTAAAAGTATGTCATGGAGACTACATTCTATTAAAAATATATATAATGAGCTCAAATCATGTAATGAATGGCCTATTTCAAACAGACCTCTTTGGAATGGGTGGTGGACCTGCAGAACATAAACTATAAAGGAGAAAACTCTTTATAGCTTAAGTATAACTTAAGTATAACCACTGTGGCTTACAGTCACACTGTGTGTATTTAAGATCGCCAGCATTGTGATTTACATACACTCTTCCCACCTTCTAACCTCTGTACATACATCTTTTTCAAATCACATCAGAAAACGTTTCCTTCATTAAAAATTATTCTTAAAGGAAATGGCCTGACAACTGTCTAATTTTCTAGAGACTTAAGCCTGTTTTCTTCCATATTGAATTTTTGTCATAAAAAAATTACCTTCTTTTATTGGTTCAATCTCTTTCCAGAAGCTCAGTTATTAAAAATAAAATCCCCAAATAATTTGCTCTTCCAGGATTTGCTTTTAGAAATTAACAATCTTATAAGATAACTGTAGAAGTGAAAATATTTTATTCCACTAATATAACATGTATATTTTCACTATCTAATTCTAAGGAAAATTATTACTATGGTCAGAAATATTGCATAATAATTACATTGGGAATGCTACTTTCAGAATTGAAAAAATTAGGAAAATTTTCAATCTTTGAGGAAATAGATTTATGTAAAAAACATTGATTTTAGAGTAGCAAATCTTGGTGATCCAAGAATTTTTTTAAAGATTTTATTTATTATTTGAGAGAGAGAATGAGAGAGAGAGAGAGAGAGCACAAGCAGGGGGAAGGGCAGAGGGAGAGGGAGAAGCAGACTCCCTTGCTGAACAGGAACCCAACGTGGGGCTCGATCCCAGGACCCTTGGATCATGACCTGAGCCAAAGGCAGAAGCTTAACCAACTGAGCCACTCAGCTGCCTCATGATCCAAGAATTTGACCATTTCTATATTTCAGTGGTTCTCATCTAGGGGTGATTTTGCCTCCTACTCCAGTGGACATTTGGTGATGTCTGGAGAAATCTTGGTTGTCAGATTTGTAGGAGTGCTGCTAGGATCTACAAGGCAGAGGTCAGGAATGCTGTTAAATATCTTGCAATGGTCAGGACAGCTCCTCCCAACACCCAAATAATTATCAAGCTCAGTGTCTGTAGTTCCAACGCTGAGAAACTGTCCATCTGATTTGCTATTTATGATGCAACAATATGGTCAGTAAATTACATTATTTAAATTGTTGTGCTTCTGAAGTTCTGGTGAGAGGTCCTTTCTCCAAATATGACTGTTAACTTCAGAGAAATTTTTCCACAGATTAATTTTTGACGATAGTTTTCTTGTACATGTGTGGTTAACAATTATATGGAGGAAAGAAAGAAAAACCAGAATGTTAGATGTAGATGTAAATATAGGGATCAGTTAAAACTGTAATATGTAAGGTAATAGAGATTTATAGAGTTTATCTGACTTACTCATAGTCATATATTTACTGGCATGGCTGGGCTTCCCAGTCTGTTATCTTTCAGACTAAACTGAAGTAAAAATTTTACCCATAATTTATAACATAAATTAATTTAACAATAAGTCCTTTTGAAACACATATAATGCCAAATAATCAGTTGAGAAAGAGAGAGTAGCACTGGTTTCAGAATGGTTAAATTATTTCCAACATGTATAAATGATTTATATAAAAGGTGCCATTTGAATAAGCCTTCAATTCAGAAATATCTAGTAAATATTTGTTCCCCTAAAGGATCTGAACTGAACTTGAAATGTTAATATCACAAGAGTTGAAATGCTATTTCTATTTTAGAAATGGCAATTATGGAAACTCATAGACATTCTCACTCCTTTGATATAAACATAATTATTCAGGGTGTGATTATCTTCTGTGTGAAATGTGAAAGTCCTTACTCTCCTGATGTTCTGCTTTTTCTCATTTTGTTACTCATTAGCACCTGTTCTAGAGAGAGAGAAAGAGCAAGGAAAGGAGCTGAAGCTCCAGGCAGTCCATGTTTTTACTTGTTAATAATAATCAGAAAGAGAGAAGAGGAAAGGTAGAAATAAAGTTTTATCATCCTCAGAGCATTTAGATGTGACTCACTGCAAAGGACATAGAAAACAAGGAATAATGCTTCACAAATCCTTTACTAGGAATACTATTCAGTTATTAAATAAAGTGTTCCATTATCTCTTTAGCTCATTGATCATAAATAAAAATACATATTTTCTGTGTTTTACAAGTTACAGTTAACTTCTGCTTTTCATCACTTAGACTATTGCCACAATGTCCCTTTAAGATAATCAGACAAGTATTAGTATCTCCTTTTGTACAGATAAAGTAGCTAAAGTTCAGAGAGGTTATTTATTTTTTAGGTCTCATGCTTGGAAAATCATCAAGCTAAGGGTCTTATGACTCCTTAACTAAACTTGGAGTGTTTTTAATGCTCTAATCAATCCATTCATTTAAAATAGGATTTTAGGTGGGAAAGGAATCAATTATTTTTGTTTTTGGTGGAGCAAATTTTTATAACGAATTGTTCTAGTAACTACAATAAAGTTATTTGTATGTGCCTAATTTAATGCATTCTTGGAGAGCAAAAAGATATTTTGAGAATGTTCAGAATTTTTTGTTCTGACTTGTTAGTGTTCATGTTTAATGTGTCATTAAAAGTAGATTTGTGTGAAGATTGCATGTGAGACCTTCCATGGATATTTTAGCCACATCCATTCAAACATCTGTCTGCAAATTACAAGGTCTTAGAGAGCAATGTCTAAACAATGTTGTATTCTCTGGAGCATCTAGCAGGTTGTTTGGCACACAGTAGATTTGCAATTATGTATATAAGAAGCAAGTACATTAAAGAATGAATGAGTAGATTGTGTGGGAGTCTTAAAAAAGTAAAAATAGTTATATACTTTTGGTACCATATAGGAAGACTGAAGTTTTGAGTGAGGAAGAATCACTGTCTTGAGCTCTCTTTAGGACTTGGTTGATTATCCTCCTGGGAATAAATATAAATGCAAAATTAATTCCAAATGAATTTAAGAAGTGTCTTTAAATGAAGGTCTGCCATTCCTCTTTATTACAGTGCTCAAAGTCAAAATACAATTGCGATCTAGACAAGTAAGTCAATTAAACATTGAAAAAAATAGAACCATTTTGGTTTGGAGCAGCCACTTTTTCCTGGTTCACCTTTCTCCATAGAAACCTATGTAAATTCCAAGAAGCAAAATGTGCCCCTCAAATATACTTTTTATTAAAAGTTGGATTCAATTCATGAAAATATCTGAATGAATTCATGGCATACATTCACAGCAACTGAGAATATTGTTATGGTCACTTTGAGACTAAGAAGAACTTGAGTTGTTTCTGGAACTTAAAGAATAGAAGCTAGAGGTTAAGTAACCTCAGATAATGACCCTTGGATGAAGGATTTTATTGTTGGTGTTTCAGGGAACAGAGCCAGACAGCAGACGAAGATTGGTCTTGGTCTTGAGGGCAAGCCGCAACTAAAATCCAGCCTTAGCAAAGAAGAGAGAGATGACAGAGCCAGTAGCTCACTTCCTTCAGGTGGGCATTCATCAGCAGGAGAAAATGGGTATGTTTTTCATAAGACTATATGAAAAGCAAGCCTTTTCTCTCTACATTGATTTTTCACAAAGAATAAAAGTTCCCAAAACACCAACAATCTTACTAATGCAAATAATAACTCCTTCCTACTAAACTGCTAAAAATGCACTAACCAACCAACAAACTAAGTTTTGTTTTTTGTTATTATTATGTCTATGCTCTGATTTTTAACCTAAATAGCTATGCTAGCTATTCTCTACGTTTTATTGGCACTTTCTTTTCCTTCTTTCTACATGGAATATACTCACTTTTGCAGTCCATCTTATAGATTTATGTGTTCTCTCAGGATCTTATTCATCTTTGTCTTTCTCACCTTGCTCCCAAAGCCTTGAACAGAGTTGGTATCAAATACATGTTTGCTGAATAAAGAATGTCTAAAAGGAGAGGGGTGCATAAGACAGGGCTAGGGAAATGGTTAAAGAATATTTAAGACCATGTTTGAATATTATTTTTGCACTTTCAGAGATAAAATAGAATCATAGAAAATTTGAACTTCAAGAGAGTATAGAAATCATTTTGTTCAGCCTTATCATTGTAGCTGTAAAAACAGGAATCTCAGGTAATTTGATCTAATTTAAAAGAACAAGTTAGTGGGGAAAAGATTCCAATACTGGACTCTTTTTTCCCAATGTATTACCCTTTTCATTTAATCAAATCTATAGTTTAGATATAGTATCACATTTGTCCTCATGTTGAAGCAGAGAATATTGAAGTTTGTGTACATAATGAGATTCTCAAACTTGAGGTGCATTCAAAACGCCAGAAGGCTTGTTAAAACACAGACTTCTGGGACCCACCTTCAGAGTCTGACTTGGGGTGGATCCACAAATCTGCATTTCTGTCCTGTTCTCAGATCTTACAGACACATCTAGGAACTACCTAGAGTATGAGGAGAAGAAGAGCTGTCACCTTCTAGATGGAAAAAGAGAACTGGAAAAAAGAAATGGAAACATTTCTTGTTTCTCTCTTTTTAAGCCCTTAAGCCCCTCCAGAGGTGGAGTGACTTATCTAAGGGGTAAATGTGGGAAGGTGGGTTTGGCAGGACTCTTCCTCTCAGGGTGGTTGGATCACAGAGTATGAGGTTATTCCATTGTTCTTGCTGGAGCCCTGCTGCTTCTAGGAACTGTTTGCTAGGATTGACATGGCTGAATGGGAAAGTCAGCTTTGTTCATGTATTAATGAGCCATATTAGCTAAAATAAGTAGCACACACCCTATTGCTTCACCTCTCAAGAATAAGGATAATGCTTTGATCTCTGTATTGACTCTTGGTTTTATTTCTTAATAAAACAGAATTAAGAAGACAAAGAGAGTTTATTTTATTTGGGGCCTCCTCAGGTGATCCCTTCCCTTTGATGCAGAGAAATGTGTTATAAATAGCTCAAGTATGTCAGGCAATTACAGTCACTTATGTATTCTCTTAAAATTTTTTAAGTAACTTGATGAACATCTTAACAGCAGTTTCAAGATATTTAATCATGCCCCAGCAATCCTAGATTTTCAATTTCATATTCTATTAAAGAAAGAATCTGAGGTTTTATTGTCTAGAAGTACTTGAGCTCTCTTCCTGGAATAAATCATTGTAATCTATAGTCCAACTTTTACTTGCCAAATAGAAAAAGAGTTATGGATATCTTATATTATTTGGTATAAGTCAAACTTGGAGTACAGTACTTCTTTTTTATATCCTGTAATGCAAATAACCTGCATAAATTTCTATTTGGAAATTTTTTCCAGGTGTACATTTTATTAATATTTAAAAATAAATGAAACAAAAATACATGAGTGCATTCTTATTATGAAAAGAAAGTACACCAGAAAGAAAGTGTTACTCTTTCTGAATCCATTCTCCTTTCTAGAGGCAAAACTGTTACAAGTTTGATGGGAATCTTTCCAAATGTGTTATATGTTTAGATGCATAATTTTATTTTATATTCTTATTTAAATGATGATGCATATATTGCTTTGCTTCTGGACTTTTAAATTTTTATTTAATATAATATTTAATACACAAATATGTAATACAAAATAATGCATTCAAATATTTGTATAAGTTATGAAGCGTAATAATAAAACACTTATAGAAGAGTCACATCTGAAGAATTAGAATATTATTAGTACCAGTGAAGCTACTTGTATATAATACTCTCATCTTCTTACTAGTAACCCCTCCTCCCCCAGTTAGTTACCATCCTGAATTTTGTGTTCTTTTTTCTCCTGGGTTTGAAAATCATTTTTACCACATATGTTCACATCCCTAAACAATATGCTGTTTAGTTCTGAAGTTTGTAAAAGTGGTGTCATAGCATAAAGACTTCTGCAAACTTATTCTTGATACTCAACATTCTATGATTTGTTCATACTGTTGCACATAGTTATGTTTTATTCATTTTTACTGATATATCTACGGAAGGTTGTGTCCTATTGAACAGTATGTAGGTTGTTAATAGTTTTGACTTATAATGAACCATGCCACCATGAATATTCATGTATGTTTCTGGTTCACCTGTGAATGAGTTTATTTAGGATATAAATTAGGAGTGCAATTTCTGGCTGTGGGGAATATATATCTTCAGCTTTACAAAACAATGCTGAGCTATTTTCCAAAGCAATTATACCAATTTATAGTCGTATGAATATTGGATAAACATTCCCAGTGCTCCACATCCTTGTCAATGCTTGATATGTCAGTAACCATTCTGTTGTAAATCAAGTTTCTAGGATCACTATTCTATTTGTTCCACTAATCATTTCTCTTTCTGTAAACCCCAACCATCTCTCTTAGTTGCTATTGCCTTGTAGTAAGCCTTGGTAAACGTGGGGCAGTTTCACCTGTCTTGATTTTCTTTTTCAAGGCATCTTGATTCTATCTGTGTTTTTGCTCTTTTACATACAATTTAGAATCAGCTTGTAAAATTCCTCAAATATCCTTTCCGGATACTCTTAGATGTTATTTTGAATCCAAGATCAGTTAAGGGAGAATTGATATCTTAAATACTTGAAGTTTCCATCTATAAATGCCATATTTCTCTGTACAATATAATGTTCTGATTCCTCTTCCCCAAACTAGATTTCAAGGTGCAATGTACAAATTTGTATGCAATCAAACACCATTCTCTTGATTCCAAAAATTCTTATTCTTTTGCTATAAATGACTAACCCAGCGATTATTACAAACATGATGACCAGCTAATACCTGAATGGGTATCAGTGCCATGTTACCCATGGAACAGAAAACAGCTTGTCCTTGCAAATAAGTTACTGCTTACAGCAGTAGTGGGGGGAAGGTGGCCAGCTAGGAAAAGAAAGAACAGAGCTGAGGTCTTAGAAAGAATCATGGTATTCTGCTTGTCCTCAGATAGCCCAGAAAACTAAGAATGAGAGAGCAAAACATCTGAAGTAATGACAAAATCTAATTTAAGACAGGGAGCAACAGAGTTGTGAGAATATGGAACCTTGCTGTCTTGGAGCTGAGAATTCCTTATTGTTATTTTCAATGTGAAAATTGAGGATTTAAAGATGTCAGAATTATGCAGGTCATTAGGTTACCTCAATATCACACCTTAACATCCTGACATATGCCTTGGCTAACTAACAGCATGTACTTGTCCTAAAAGTACAGATATGAGCTTCCAGATGAACCGGTGGATAAAATGCCAGTGACTGTCAATGTGATTTCCCCTTGCCCTTCACCTTCACAGCACTAGATGTGTCTGACCTACTTTATATGTTTTATGTAACTTTGAAATTTTTCACTCACTTAAAAATACAAAGAAAGTAAAATGTATATGCTAAATTATTACAATGATTTCTTTTCAGTTTTAAAGACTCAGAAACAGAAGCCTTTCTATTATTCTCTTCATCAAATCTCGAACAACGTTATTGAATGTTCTGCTCCCAATGAGTATGATTCAGGAAGACCATTTCTGCATTACTTACACTGGCCCCTGGATCTTATGATTTCCTTCTCAAGACTTATTTTTTTATGTGCATAAAATGTGACTACATACAACATACACACACACACACACACACACACCCAATTTGGCCCTGGCCCTTCATCATGTATTGATTGTATGGCTAGCATGCATTTTACTGATGACTTCAGTATGACAGTTTACCACCTTATTTTTCTGTTTCGTGACCCAGTGTTTGGCCCGATGGTTTTGTTTAAGGTCAGTCAAGCCATGCCAAATGTTCTATTATTGAAGTTCTGGAAAGCATAAATAGTCCATTATCTTTGGTTTGAAATAGAAGTTACAGAACAGAGAAAATAGTCTATTTTGGCTTGAAGAGCATAGTATAAAAAAGCACTGAAGTGTTGTTTCAAAAATAGTTGACATATCTACAACATAAAGCAAACCTAGTCTCCAGTGTGTTTTCCAGTGACGGTAATGAATAGCAATACTTGATTCCTAGCAATATTAACAATAGCAGTGCTAGAAGCAGTGTAAGTTTACTTTTGCACATATTATCTCCCCATGGTGAGGTTCAGTAAAGAAAGACATTCTTCTTTGTAATTTCTTACAAAAAACGTAAAATGTTAAGCAAGAAGAAAAGCCACCCACTGTGTACTAATAGCTGTCTTCTTTCCATAAACATATAGTTTTAAATAAGCTTCTAAGATCATAGAACATATGCATATAAGCATCATTTTTAAAAGAATTAATTCAGCGAGAATTCTTCAGAGATGTACCATTAAAATGGGATAGTGATAGTTGTTTTGGACAAATCGAGAAAGAGTTAAGACTTCTTGATCTTCATTTTACTCTCTTAGTGAATATATGATCCAATATAGTTTGAAGAGAAGCAGAATTGACCTAATATTTGTTAAATATTGAATATCTGTTGGGGATTATGCTGGATAGATAGTATTACAAAGAGAGAAAGTAATATGGTATTGTGTCAAATGTGATACGCATATAGTCACACTGATAGACAGAGGGGGAGAGCCTGAGGAATCTGCAGTCTTAAAGGAAGGAGACGTAATGAGAGGGTCACTGAAAGGGAGGTAGACAAATGATGTGTGGAGAGAGGAAGTCTGGGGAGAAGAGTGTAAATATATAACAGATCATGTTGCCTCTGACAAATATGGAAACATCCGTTAAGCTGGAGCACGGGTCCCGTAGGAGAGCAATTAGAGATGGAGGAGAAAGATGTTTTAAGAATAGGCTCCAGGGGTGTCTGGGTGGCTCAGTGAGTTAAGCATCCCACTCTTGATCTCTGCTCAGGTCTTGATCTTAGGTTTGTGGGTTCAGCATGGAGCCTACTTAAAAAAAAAAAAAAAAAAGGCTCCAGAAGAAAATCCTGATATCCAGGCTCTGAAATTTGAGTGATTTAATCAGCCAAAAGACAAGAATGATTTTGTTTGTTTACTTGTTTTTCTTTTGAGAGTTTCTGATACACCCAAGGGAAAACTAATCAATAACATTTACAACTCAACCTTCTGCTGTTCCTTTCCAGCTTACTGGCTCTCTGGAAAAGTTTCTCAGGTGGATACTTTTCAGACCTGGAGCACCTTGCTAAGATCATTCCTGTCTTTTGGGAGATTTCCTTTGACTCACTAGGTTTGAGGCACTGACCTATCCCTATAATATTTAATATTTAATATAATAATTAAAAATAAGGAAGATATTCCCTTATTTTTATCCCTTTCTGCCTGGTTAATATACTCTCAAATTCTGCATCTGAAGTCCATCAATAAACCTTTCATAAAAGTTTAAGAAGTATTTGCTAAAGAAAACTGAAGAGAGAGTGGAGAGAGAATTCTATAAATATTATCTAGACATGTAAAGTTTTCTATTTTTAGAATTATTTCCTTGCCTTTGTGTTTTCTTAAGAGTACTTTTGCAAATTAAAGGCATTGGTCTGTTTTAGTTCATTGTTAGATCATATCACACACTTTACTTTAGTTCCTTTAGGGTATTCCTATTTTATTAGCATGCTATTATTATTCCTTGAGGATTTAAATTATGATCTGCCCTACAGTATCCCCTTTGCATTATATCACAAATGTTATTTGTAAATGCAAGAGCTTAATAAGAAGGCCTTACAGGAAAGTACTAACAGGCCAAAAATTCTTATTTTTCAGTGGATTTTATTAATTACAAATTTGTCAATCACAAATACTCATTCACATAAATACAGGTACACGTGCTCCCATGAAGGTACATTCTAGTTATTATTTTGGGCCCCGGTGGCTATTCTGAGTTCTATAGCCAAGTGAGAATATTGCAAGAGGTAAGCGAGCAAAGAGAAAGCAGGAAGGAGAGAAAGGCAGTGAAAGAAGATAAGAAGGATTAATATGATGTTAACCAGGGAAAACAACAAGATATTTGTAAAACAGAAGAGACAGAGGTAGAGAGGAGTCATAAAGGCAGGATAGATGTATGGATGTGGGTGGAAAGATGGGCATGGCATGTCTGGGCATAAGTAAGTCATAGATTCTGAAATAATTGCTTTCTTATCGTACCCTGCTCTCTTGTGGGACATACCAATTTTCATGCTTTGTTGCTTGGCTTCCTGCATTTTTCTAAATTTTGTTGCTGGAACCACTTACTGTCTGCCTGTGGTGTGGTGTGAACTGCAGTTTATATCCTGGGATTCTTATTCTGGCTTTATGAAAACTACTTAGTTGATCACTTCTTAATAGTAATGGCTGGAAATCTGAATATCAGTCTGTTGTTTAGTTTTTAACAGAACAGTGTAAAAATGTACATGCTTTGCATTTTATACTAATTGGTTTAAAAATAATCCGCATTCCAATCAGATTCTGAGATTTTAAAAACTTGCAGATCTTAAGAAATTATTTTTTTTACAATGTGTGTTTTAATTGATTTTTGTAGTTTATTTTATTAAAAAAATTTTTTTTAAAGATTTTATTTATTTATTTGAGAGAGAGAATGAGATAGAGCAAGCATGAGACGGGGGAGGGTCAGAGGGAGAAGCAGACTCCCTGCTGAGCAGGGAGCCTGATGCGGGACTCGATCCCAGGACTCCAGGATCATGACCTGAGCCGAAGGCAGTCGCTTAACCAACTGAGCCACCCAGGCGCCCAGATTTTTGTAATTTAATATTAAGGACTATAGAATCATAGACTAGCCATTGGAATCATGTATTCACATAAGTGACATAATTTGTCGGTAGATTCTCAGTTTGAATTCTAGAATCAGGTTTTTATATTTACTAGCCATGAGATCTTCTTGAATAATTTAGCGTCTCTGATCCTTACTTTCCTCATGTGTTGGAAAGGAATCTTAACAGTACCTACTTCAGAGAGTGGAGGTATTGAATACATGAGACCCAAGGTGAAGCTAAGCTTGTTCCCTCTTGAAACATTTGTGTATATGGTTCCTTCTACCTGGCCATTAGTCCCCCCAGGTCTTTTTATGGCTCTATCCTTTATTTCATTCAGGTCTCTTGTCACTGAACATTCATTCTGGAAGAGGATCCTTTTTCTTCCCTTGTACTTGTCTTGCTTTGTCCTTTTTCCCCCCTTCTACACCTGAGTTATATAATATACCTGCTGCTTCTTCCACTGTAGAGAATTTGTCTAATTTGTTTATCATTATATTCTTGATACATAGGTGTTACAACAAATATTTATTAATGACTGAGTAAATTAATATAATTTACATAAAACACTTACCGAATGAGACTACCATTAATTTTAACCATTAAAGTTAAGTGCTAACATGATAAATGTGAATTCTTGCGTTCTGTTTGTGTTAAAATATATATTAGGTAAATTTTAGTTTGGCCCTGAGATGATAAAGTTACAAAGTATTTTTTTTTGTAAGTCATCGTCAATACAATTCTTAAATTGTACTCTAGATGTTTAATCAGCTTTTTGGTATTTGAGGACATTAAGAAACATGAATGACTGGCTTTTCTTAGGTTTTATATTCTAGAATGTATATTTTTGTTAAAAAATAAACAACTAGGGATGCCTGGGTGGCTCAGTCGGTTAAGTGTCCGCCTTCAGCTCAGGGTCCTGGGATCGAGTCCCATATCGGGTTCCCTGCGCAGCGGGGAGCCTCTTTCTCTCTCTCCCTCTGCCTGCCACTCCCCCTGCTTGTGCTCCCTCTCTCTCTCAAATAAATAAATAAAATCTTTTAAAAAAATAAACTAAAAACTCTTCTTCTGTGAAATATATATAAGGAAATGATGTGAAAACTAATTTCCAATTTTTGAAGACTGTGATTAAAAACATGAATCAGAATCTACTCTTTTCTATGAGTACTATATATACAAATACAAATAAATATAAATATAATATATAAATACACATATATAATATATAAAATATAACTACAAATAGAATATGCAAATATATATAAATATAAATACATAATATACAAAGTATATTCTATACTATTTATATATACAAAATATATTATCAAAATTATGAAAGAAATTCATCTACCCAAATTGGTAGCTAAATAATGAACACAGAATCTGGATTTTCCCCCTTTTCCAGAGGAGAGGTTCATTATTATTATTGAGATTTCATTAAATAACCGCTAAGATCTGTATTACACATTGATTGACATATAACATACAAAATATATTTCCATTGTTTAAAATACAAACTATTTTAGAAATAATTTATTGTTTATTTAATACACAATAAAAATTACAGTGCATTAAATGAACTACCCTATAATTAGAAAGGAGTATCACAAGTTACCTAAACCAGTGATATTGTGAGAAGATGCTTCTTTCAAATGAAAACTTGGCTTCACCTGCTGTTCTAATCTGTGTATTGAGTACAGCATCAATCATCAGCTGTTTCTCTTCTTATTCATTTAACCTGCCTTGTTATATGGTTGTGTGTGTTTTTGTGGGGAGTAAGGCTAGTGTGGGGTTGTTGTACATTCTACCTAAATTTCCTGTTTTATTTTATTTTATTTTTATTTATTTTTTTTTTGGGGATAAATTTCCTGTTTTAAAGATAGAGAAATGTCAACACTAATTCTCTTTTCATTTTTGGTATTTAATTTCAATATTTTTGTGTATAACAGTAAAAAGAAAAACTAAAGAATAAAACAGTTAATTCACTTTTCTAAAATAATACAGAATTTTATGCAAAATCTACCATTTTATTATTGATAAATAAGATTTTCTTTTAAGTAACTTTTTTTCTGATTAAAAGCCAATATAAATTTATTATTGAAAAATTGAAAACTAGAGAGTATGAAGAAAAAAATAGCAATGACCCATGATCCTTATATCCACAGATAATATTTATTTAAAACTTCAGTGAACACATGTATGCAAATATTAAGTGAAGGCTTGGTTATTCCTTTTTATTTTAATTTCTTTAGATTTTCTTTAGCTACCTGTTTTGTTATGCTTTTGTGTTTATTTTGTTCACGTTGTTTCTTTGACTGTATCTACTTTACTATGAACAATTACTCTGTTTACCTGAAAAAGAAAAAGAAAAAGTCAACAGTTGTAATCATTTTACTACTTGGTTGAAAAGATTTGAAATGAGTTTTTATCGTTTTTTTAATTAGAAAATTATCTACTTGTAAAGAATTTGAAGAGAGTTTTTATCTTACTAAATTTAAGTATACATGTATTTATAAAATTATAGGCTTTAAAAAATTTAAGCTTATGCTTTGATTTATAAGAGTGAACTTTGAGTCATTACATGCACACAAAGTTAGAATAATTCCTCCAAATTTCTGGGATGGTACAATTATAATACAGTGGAAATAAAATATATCCTTTGCTCATCAAGTAGAATTATGTGTAATATGTGTCATCCTGAGACCCCATGTGAGAGAGGAGGCTTTGATTATTAAATACCAGCGGTTTTTCAAAGGTGGATTTAGCCTTGGCAAACTTCAAGAACAGTATTATTTCTGGAGTCATCATGCACTTGGTGATTTCCTTCAAAAATTCCATTATGAGCAAGGATACATCATTCCCTAGTCTTCTGTAGTATTCAGTCATCCATGAGGCTTCTCACAATTTCTCAGGCAATAGCTCTGGCTTGATGACTGTCATTTTTGTATGGTGCTGCCAAACATTTAATTGATTTTTCAAAATAACACATTTTCACCTTCATATTTCAGTGGCCTGAGTGGAAAAGGGCTGTCCATAAGAAATTTTAAGGCTGAAAGTCAGCAAAGTAATTTAATGCTGGAATTGAAAGTATGGGGTCATAGTCGTGTGGTTTATTTTTACCACTTTAAACTTGCCAAAACTATTTTATAAGTGGCACTTGTTCTGACTTAATTAAGAAATTTAAAAGGTGGATGGAATTTAGGAGAACTGATTAGATAAAGGTATAAAGGTTTGTACAGTCCACTTCCAATTCCTGGCTCATTGTACTTTTTCCCTCTCTCTCTCATTTAAAAACAAATTTTAAAAAATGTTTTTTGGGGGTAGAGGGAGACAGAGAAAGAGAATCTCAAGCGGGATCCATGCCCAGCACAGAGCCCGAGGCGGGGCTCAATCTCATGACCCTGAGATTATAACCTGAGTGGAAATCAAGAGTTGGACGCTTAACCGACTGAGCCACCCAGGGGCCCCTCCCCTCTCTCTCTTAGACTTCTTTCTTATAAATTGTATGTTCCACAATTTGGTGGACATTGCTTCAGCTAGTTGTTATTATAGGGAAAAAAGCTAGTAAAAAGAGAATATAAAATGCTAAGATATGAACCAATGATAGCTGATAGTATTAAATTCTTCACCTCCTTTACCCTCAGCATTTATTATATATTCTTAAGATATTAACCCATTTAATTCTAAAAAGTTTTGAGGTGACTGAGAATGATCAAAGATCAAAATCCTTTCCTCAATGCACTATTTAGTGAAAAAATTAGGTTTTGAACGGAAGGGAACTTATGTCTCATAAGGACAGTCAAGAGTCTCATTGAAAAGGAAGGCCCACTAACAAACAGTCCAGAGATGGAGAAAGAAGAAAGAGATTTATATTTTGAAGATCTCATAATAAAACACCATGGCTTGTTTTCTGTGATTAAATGATATAATACAGATGCCTCCAAGCCATTGAATCATCTAAGGCCACATTAGTAAAATGAGTATTTTGGCTTTGTTCCATCTCACAAAATGTGATCCCAGTCCTGTCTCAAGTATTTCCACAGATATTTGAAAAGGCTTACATCATCATCATCATTATTTTATCATAAATGTCTTCATAGCTGATATCCAAATATATATTTCTTTTCAGCATTACACTTTATGGTGGTGTGCTGTATGTACATCTGCTTCCCTTATCTTGATTTGCCAATTTACCACATGTAGTATGTGTAGCAGAAATTTACAAGATTTATTACAGGTTTGGCAGAAGTAGGGAGTAATTGCATCATACATAAGGAGACAACTTGATATTTGGTATCAGATGCCATTCTTAGAATTGCATTAGTTGTTTCCTTCTCAAGAGAGGGTCTAATGGCAGTGTCCCTCTGATGATACCTTGCTGGGTGGAGTCACTGCTTTCTGCCAATCATTTTTTCCCCTCCTCTTACAGTGTCTCTTATGCTTCCAATGAACAAACCCTCATCGCAATAACTTTGCAATTCATCATACTGTGCCTTTATCTTCATTTTTATATTTTTAGACAGTGGGTGAGGGAAGAGTTTTACCTTTTACATTGAAAGAGAATCACCTTGATAACTTACTAGACTTTACTACACTAAAACTCTCCTGAATTCTATTTCTTCTTTAGATGGTATTTTTGGTTATGATTAATGTTTGTTTTGAAAATAATTGTTTCCCTCCAGCTACATCAACTTTTCAAGTTAAGAGGTCACATAAATATTTGACTTCCTTTGGCTCTGAAATTTGTTTACCTTTGAGTAAAGTTTTCCAAAGTAATTCTGCTTGCAAACTATGTGTTTCTAAAGATCTGTATATGGGCTGAACTGTGTTCCCTGAAAATTCATATGTTGAAGCCTGAACCTACAGTATCTCAAAATGTGACTATGTTTGGAGATAGGGCCTTTAAAGAGGGATTAAGTTAAAATGAGGCTATTAGGGTGGTCCCTACTCCAATCTGACTGGCATCCTTATAGGAAAGGGAAATGTGGACATGCAGAGATAACAGGGATGTGAGCACAGAGAAAAGGCCACGTGAGGACACAGAGAGAAAGGGTCATCTGGAAGACCAGGAGAGAGATCTCAGGAGAACCGCAATCTGCCAACACCTTGATCTTGGACTTCTAGCTTCCAGAACTGTACATTTCTGTGGTTAAACCACCCACTCCGTGGCATTTGTTGTGGCAGCAGTAGAAAACTAATATAATCTTATAGCTACTATTTTTTAAACCTTGCCAGAACAGTTAAAAAGTAGTAATTATGCATTGAAAGAGAGAATCCAAATCCAGTGTATTTAATTACACAAGTTTCTTTGGAAGTGTGGAAGATGGTTTTCCAAATACTACCTGGATAATTATTATCCCAATTTATATGTTCTAGGGAAAAGAAATACATGGTAGTGAAGATAGAAGATAAGTATAAAATATACTAAAAATACCCAGATAGTCCCTCATACCTGCATCTAAGCTGGACTAGCGTAAGATCATAGCATTACCCTTTGGCTATTTTAATTATGAAATATGTTCTGTTTTTGAAATCTACATTTTAAGTGCTTAGGTTTTTTTTCTTCATGAATATGACAAGTGAAGAGTCCAAATATATTTAAATATATTTGGTATTAAATCTTCAAATAAATGTTTTCTAATATAATTAGCAGTGAAGGCTGTTCTTTACATTTGTAAGGGAAAACATGTTTGATTCAGCATTGCAATTTCAACTGTGCTCTGCTTTAATATATCATCAATATTTATTTAAAAATTCAGAAGAAAATGAAATATTTCAAATATTTTCTCATAGTGGTCTTTGGATTTTTTTTCCTGTTTGGACAACTAGAACTTTTGAGAATGGATAGAATGAAGAAGAAATGGTGTGATGAATGTTGAAAGCTTCTTATGTTATCCAACAACCTCATTTAAATAAATGATCTTAATGACTATAGGTAGTTAAAATTGAAAATCAAAGATATATAAATGGATAAATAAGACAAAAAGGCAAACCCTCTTACTTAATATTTTCTCCATAAAGAGCTCCAGAAAGAAGTAGACTTATCCTGATTTATTTTTCAATTTCTGAAGTGATCTTTGGAAAAAACATCAGTTCCTTGACTTCATATATGATTCATTTGGGAAGTTTAGGAATTTCTAAGTTCTTTTTTCAATGAGGAGGGTAGAGCAAATTTCACACACACATGCACTTATACAGTTCTAACAAAATGTAATTTTTGACTTTCAAATTCTGACTGGTAATGGCAGTTTTCAAGAAATTAAGAAATCTAGATTGGGAAGTCTTTCCTTGAAGCAATAACTTATAAAACCTTAGAAACTGCCTGAAGGAACAAGTGTGGGTTTCATATGTCCTCAGAGATGGCCTTAGAAATCTTGACTTTCTGTTTTTCTCTAGAATTCATGTCACAGAATCAGTCATAGTCATGAATAACACTTGGCATAGGATTTGTCCTCATATTCTCATTCAGTTTCCTTATCTAGAATTTTCTTTCCTTCCCATATATTCCAGGTAAACAACATATTCCTCAGTCACCATGAGAATTTTCTGATCCATAAAATCCATGGTACATTCCACCCTGCTGCCAGTTTTCTGTTCTGATTCATCTGTTTACTCAGCTCATCAGGGCTCTGCTTCATGCCCGTTTCAGGTACTGGCTTTGCTCTGGTTAGCTAATCCACCTCCCAAGCGACCACCATTTTCCATTCAATTTTTGTTCTCTGACTATAATCTAAATGATTATAGCTCTTGCAGTAGCTATAAAGAAGACTCACTCTTTCATCTCTAAAAAGGAACTTAGAAGGTCAGAGGACAGCAAATGGATACCACCAAATAAGTGTCCTTATTGCATTGAGAGGACTAGTTGGGGGTATGTATTTACATATATTCTTCAATAAGAATTCCACAAGTCAAGTATTATTACTTCATTCAGAGTTAATATGAAAAAAATGAGTCACAGAGAAATTAAGTAACTTGTTCAAACTTACAAAACCAGTATCTTACAAAAGAAGATTCAAACGTAACTCTTTCATCCAAAAGCCCATGTTTTTTCCATGCTGCCATGCTGTGTCTTGAACCAGTTATTTTTATTTACTTGGCTGACCATCTACCTTAAACAGTGAAACTTTATATTCCTCTTCATGTCTTTCCCATTCATTCCACTGCCATGAATTCTTGAAAGTTTAATAAATGAAATCTGCTAGTTAGCATTTATTTTTTAAGAGGAATGGAAATTTTCATGGCCAAGTTTCTTAACCATGGAGGAAAAAAAAAGCCCTTTTTATGTGCAGCTCCTGGCCTGATGAGTAATCACAGCACACCTGTCAACATTATGAAAACATTCTTTTGAAAGTTGTGATATTTTTAAAAGATAATCATAAAAAGAATCAGTCTTTTTAAACTTCATGGGGTGATACCTCATTGCCATGACTCAGCAGGTAGCCTTATGACTCCCTAGACATAAGATAGTTTTGAAATGATTGCATCAGCTCTTCAAATTCAGAATCTTCTATAGAAATTATTTAAAGGGTTTTATTTATATTATTAAATAGATTTGAGAGGTCAGATTTGGCCTGAAATAAAATCCTACAGTAGATGATATTTGTTTAGCCAATTGTATTATATTTTTCCATGAGCTTTTCATCAATTATCCTTTTTTTCATACCTTTCTGAGTTTCTCCTATAATAGGAAAGTGAGGGATGGATTAATTTATATTAAGGTGAGCATAACTAACCAAATTATACCCTCAAAAATTTATTTTTTTAAACCCAAGTAATGAATCTTCTCTGGTAAAAATATCAGTACTAGAGATTGTTATTACTCCCATGGTGCCTTCCTGGCTTCCTTACCTCATCCTGTGTAAATGATTATTTTTTCCGTCTGCAGTAGTAAAGATGTAGTGGAAAGCTTTACCTGATGACATAGAGCCCTTTTTCACTCATAGTCATTGCTACTCTAAAGACTGGAAGTTCAAATTTTCATATGCAACTTGGTTCAAATTAAACACTGGTCTAGCCAAAACTAAATTATGGTTTACTGTAGAGTACTGTTTATGAAATTCTATAAAAATGATGGCTGATTGTTTTGTATCATTTTATTTATTTAAAAATTTTTTTTGAGAGAGGGAGAGAGAGCACTAGCTGGGAGGGGCAGAGGAAGAGAGAGAATCTTAAGCAGGCTCCACACCCAGCATGGAGCCCAACACAGGGCTTGATTTCAAGACCCTGAGATCACAACCCAGGCTGAAATCAAGAGTCGGACACTTAACCCACTAAGCCCCCTAGGCGCCCCTGTTTTGTATCTTTTTAAAATGTAGTATTATATAAATTGTTGAAGGACCCTGAGTTAGTTATATTGCCTTATTCAAATTTTCTGTTTCATATTTTACATTTCTATCATTATTTAATTACACATACTCTTATTGAGAACCATTGAGAGTCACGAGTCTATTGTGAAGTGAGAAGGAGATATGGCCAATAATTAATTTTTTTTCCGAGAGTTAGATTCCATGCACTGGTAAAAGTAATGCTGAAGTTGACATCTTCAGGCTCAAATACTATTAAGAGAAAACTGTTCAATATCCAAGTAGGGCATGGGAATTTCTCTTCCTATTGTACTTTTGTTTGTCTCAGCCCAATAGTAAAGATGACCTTCTGTAGTAACCTTTAATCTTCTCTGTGATTCCCATCACGCAACTAGCCCTATTCTTTCTTCTCTTTTCTATCAAACACCTTTTATCCTATACTCTAAGGTTCCTAGCACATTGGACTTGTCTCTCAGATTCCCAACTGTTTCTCCATCTGCTTCATACCCTCCCATGCTTTTAAATAACATGAAGTTTTTTATTATAAAATTAATATATGTTAGTGTAGGTTTCATGTTATTTCCTGAAAAATAATACTCAACTATTTAGAAGTACCATTATTTATTTAAAAATTTTTATCAAATTTTTAGATTTTCCCCCCAAATTATGAATACTCCAGGAAGGAAATATGTGTCTGTAAATTTTGAACATGCATCTTAAAAGTAACTTAGGTTAATTTATTATAAGTGAAATTAATGGCTCAAGGATAAGGCTATCTCTATGTTTAAAAGCTCCTGATACCTATGTATCTCAGTGCAGAAAGGTTACTACAATAAACATTCCTACTCTTGTCATGTATATCATTGTCTTTCCTATCACATCATTATTTGTCAAATTTGTGCCAGTTTGGCAAGTAAAATTATTATCAACTTTCATTGCTTTAGTTGTTACAGATGTTGAATGATTTTTTCAAGTGGTTATTGTCCTATTGATTCAGTTTTGGTAATTTGTTTTCTTTATTTTTATAGTTGCATTTGTGTTTTTCCTAAATTTGTATACATTAAGATTATACTTTTAAGTCTGTATACTTATGCTTTTGCTGCAAACTTTCCCAGTCTGTTTTTGTCTTTTAATATTGTTTATAGTTTAATTTTTATAAACTTTATTTACAAGGTAAATATGAATTCTATTAGTTTTTCTTTTGTGATTTCTCCATTAACAAGATCAGTTTTAAAGCAAAAAATTTTATAAGCAAATCCTTACTGAGGTTTCATATTTATACACTTGGGCCATGCTTCAAATCTCTGACATTGGGAAAGAGGAGAAAGGGACTTTAAAGAGAAAGATTTTTCTTTGTAAGATTGAAATAATAGCAACAACAACAAAACACAGTACAGATCACACTAGGCTAAAAAGTTTAGTAACACACAAGGGTGATATTTATTATCTTTTCTGTCTCATTTAAGAAAACACTACTTTCCTTAACCAATATGCAGAGTCCTAGTTGTAGTAAAAATTGCCACAGACACAGAGAAAAGCATGGTCTTGATTTCCTGTTTGTCTCCATCTATATATTTTTCTTTTTGTCCTCAGACTTCTTTCTGAAAATGTATTCATCATTGCTTTAATTCCAAGGATTCTGTTGAAGTCCTCCAGTTGATGACTTTCATATTATCTTTCTTTTTAATCTATGAGTTATAAAGCCTTTTTTTTTTAAGATTTTATTTATTCATTTGAGAGAGCGAGAGCACAAGCAGGGGGAGAGACAGGGAGAGAGGAAGAAGGAGGCAGGCTCCCCACTGAGCAGAGAGCCCAATGTGGGACTGGATCCCAGGACCCTGGGATCATGACCTGAGCTGAAGGCAGACGCTTAACCATCTGAGCCACCCAGGCACCCATCTAAAGCCTTTTTAGAGCCCACTAATTAGAATGGGTCTTTCATCTCCTTTAATTTTTGTAGGCAGATCATCTTTAAGATTCTTCCCAACCATCAGGACCTGCCGTGCTAACCTCCACTTAAATCATTCCAGTTACTGAAGAAACTTTGTAGAAGCAAGAAATGTTGTCCAGTTTGGCTGTTTTTATAGAAATACTTCAAAAATAAAAATAAATAGCATTTATTGCCAATTTGTATAATTATTTAATCCTAAATCCTACATTCTCATCTAACTTTCCCTTATCTGTCCATTCTATTCCTGAGCCTCTTCTTTTTCATTAATATCACACCTAGGTCTGAATGATGAGGCCTAAGGAAGGTACACAGGGCAAGGATATTGTAAGAAATAAAAAATAATGGCAATGTTATATGTAAGATGTTCCCAGGCCAACATTAAAATCAGCAAAAAATCCTGTCTCCCTTAGTAAACTTACATGAGTGAATAAATTCCTAGAAAGCCTCAAATTATTAAAGCTAACTCAAAAAATAGAAAATTGGAATAGGCCTATAACAATTAAAGGAATTGAAATAGGAATTAAAAATTTCCACACAAAGAAAAATATAGGACCAGATGCTTTTATGAGTAATGTCAAAATTTTAAAGAACAAATATCACCAATGCTTTGGAAACTCATAAGTTAGAGGAGAGTGAATACTTATCTACTTAATGTATGAGGCCAATATTGCCTTGATACCACAAACATGTCTCAAGAAGAGAAAATTCAAGCAATATCCCTAAAGAATATAGATGAAAAAACTCTCAACAAAATATTATTAAACTAAATCTAGCAGTATATAAAATAATTATATAATGTGATAAAAAAAGATTTATCCCTGAGTTGCAGGGTTGGTTTAACATCCAAAAATCAATTTATGTATTTATCATATTAATGGAATCAAGGACAAAAAACACGATTATCTTAATAGATACAGAAAATCAATTGATGAAATCCAGTGTCTATTCTTGATAAAAATTTTTAACAAAATGAAATGTAAATAGAATGGAACTTTTCAGTCTGATAAAGGGAATCTACAAAAATTTACAGCTAACCAAAGTAATGGTCAAAGATTTAAATGTCTTTCTTCTAAGATCAGGAATATGATAATGATGTCCACTGTTGTCATTTCTGTTCAATAATGTATAAGAGGTTCTCGCCAGTGCAGTCAGGCAAGAAAAAAGAAGTGGAAGGAATCTAGATTATAAAGGAAGAAATAAAATTGTCTTATATACAGATGACACAATTCTATATGTAGAAAATCCTAAATAATTCACAGTAAAATTATAATATAACTAATAGACAATTTCAATAAGTTTTCAAGATAAAAATATCAATGTAAAAATGAATATATGGGGCGCCTGGGTGGCTCAGTCAGTTGAGCATCTGACTCTTGATTTCTGCTCAGGTCATGATTTCAAGGGTCATGGGATCAGATCTGCATCAGGCTCCAGACTGGGCATAGAGCCTGATTAAGATTCTCTCTTTCCCTCTCCCTCTCTCAAAAAAAAAAAAAAAAAAAAAAGAATATATACACTCAATGAACAATCTACAATAAAATTAAGGAAATAATTCCATTCAAAATAGCATCAAAATGAACAAGATAATGGATAAATTTAACAAAAGAAGTGCAAAACTTGTGTGCTACAAACTAAAATATTGCCAATGGAATTAAAGAAGATCTAAATAAATGGATATAAATTCTAGTTTATTAATTGAAAGAACTACTATTAGCATGGCAGTTCTTTCCAAGTTAATTTATAGATCCAATATAGTGAAAATTAAAATCTCAGCAGGATTTTTTGTTTGTTTGTTTTTGGTAGAAAATGGTAAGTTCATCCTAAAATTTATGGTAAAATGCAAAGGCCCACTGTATATGTAAATGTTTCAGTTCTGATATGTAAATTATATCTCAATAAAGTATAAAAAAAGTCACTTGGAGAAAGAACAAAAGTTGGGAACATAAACCTCCCTATTTTAAAACTTACAGTATAGTAACAGTAAATAAACACTGTGGTGCCAGTGAATAGATATAGATAAATGGAACAGAATTGAGAGTCCAAAATAAACTCTTACACTTATGGTCAGTTTATTTAAGAACTTTTCTTGAGACCACATTTTGATTAAGTAACAGTCCATCAAGTGCCAAGAAAATGTGGAGGTGATGGGGCCTGGTACCTGGGGAGTGAAAAAGGATGAAGAGGAAAAAAAACAAGAATGTGGAATCTTGAAGATAAATTTTATCTTTCTCAAATTTTATTTTACCAAGTCCAGTCTCATATATTAAAGATCTGAGTATTAGTGAATTTGTTAATTATTTATTAGCTTAGTCAATAAAAACCTTTTGAATACCAATAGGCTTGGTTCTATATTCAGGCCCTGGGTTAAAGTAGAGAACAAGTCAGGTACTGTCCAAGACTTCATGGAGTCATATTCCACTAGGGGAGACAGATAACACTCAAATAATCCTGCAGCTTAATGAATGCAAGCTTTACCACGGCTCTGTAGGATTAGTATCAAATGCTAAGAAAGTATTTTACAAAGGGACTTGATCTAGTGTAGAGAGGTAACAGATCTCTACTGAGTTTCTGAAAAAACCTTTGGACTGAGAGCCACATAATGTGTAGGAATTAACTAGATTCAGTGAGTTGCATGGGTAAGATGGCAGAACATAATCCATATCCATGGAAATCTTCATGGTTTCCATGGTTTATTTAAACTTTGGAGCCTTTAGGGGTAAGCTTTGCCTGCTTAGCTTTTCCATTTTAAAATAATATTCTTTTATTAAGCCATCCAGATGTAACTGAAGAGAAATTGCCATAGTATCCTCAATTCTATGAGATCGGGATTCTTCCCCATTTTTGTTTATTGCTGTACCTTCATATCTAGAACGATGTGTGGCAAAAGGAAAACACTAATGAAATATTTACTTATTGCTTGAGTGAATGAGTCAATTAACCAAATTAAAACTACCTGAGAAGAACACTTTTGAGTTTTCTGTTACCATTTCTTAATTATTATGTACTACATCAGCATATACCAAATAATGCTTACTTATCCTTTTCAGCTCTTTGCTGCAATTATCTTCTGAAAACATAATGTTTCAACACCCCCACAAAATGTGTGAAAGCTTTGAAAGCAGGTGGACATTGACAGTATATCCTCTTCTTTCATGATGATGTGATTCAGTGTGCAAATGATGCGGTTAATCATGCCAAAGTAATTCCTAAAGCTTGCCTTTTCTCTGATTTCCATATTGTCCTTTAAATAAGGCCTGTGAATGCACAATAGAAGACTGATTGGTACTTATGGTGCTTTATATATTCACATTTTTACTATATGATTATACTTGCTGCTATGCAGATTCTTAAATAGAAAATATGTTCTGTTGTAAATATTTTTGAATATATTAGAATCATAACATCTTGCTAAATATCAAAGAATCACATCTATTGTCAATTAATACAATGGATTATATATTTCTCATAGCTCTAAATCTTTGTTTTGTGTAAATTCCTCTCTTTTTGAATTCTTGAATGCCAATGTTTATTTAATTATCTTATTTAATTACCTTCTTAAGGTAACTGAATAGACAGACATTCAGTAGTATGCTGTTACCATGCAAATAAAAATTTAGTTAAGAGTATTTTCTATTCAATTACCCAGGATGAACAAAGTCTCTTAGTCATCCATAGTCATAGGAAGAAATGACATTAATGGAATATAAATAAATAAAAGAGTTGGAGTGGCAATTACAAATTGTTTATGATTGATTTTCAAACAATGACAAGTAATTCTAATAATGGTTCTCTTCCCTGGTTATTAAAACTTCCAAGGGAGAAACATTAAATATTAGCCTATATATAAAATACATATTTATGTATATGAATACATCCTTTATTAATCTGCTGATTATTTTTTACATGGGTTTACATAAACATGCATTGTGACTATGCATTTCTGCCATAGTTATGGAGTCATTAACATTTAATTGTCATTAATAATTCTAAAATATTTGTAAGGGGAAAGTGATTATATCATATATAATATTTATTAATTGCAGCAGATATGGTGAGCTGCCCAGATCTCCCCACTACAACAGAGGAACTTATTCCCCCTGCTGCTAAGAGATTTGATTGATGATGTGTCTGAGCTGAGTCCCTTTTTTGCAATTAGCCTCAGCCAAAGTGGGTTGCCTTGCCAGTCATGACCCCTCCACAGGGGGCAGGCAGTGACCAAGAACTGGTAGGTGCTGGGTGTAGAAGTCCAGCCCCTCAACTCATGGTGCAACACTGTGAAATAAGCATTCCAATTTCTGTGCTCCCCCTGGGATCAACTAAGATCTCTGTGTGACTATTAAAGTTAATTCCTCCCTCTGGCCAATCTACTTTCTTTATTCCCTCACAAGTGTTGATTCCCAAGGGTGCTTCCCAAATTTCTGTCTTATAGGCAAATTTCTATCTCAGAGTGATTTTTAGGAAATTTGATCTTAGATGGTTTTGCGTGTGGTCCAAGGAATCTAACTCTAAAATGGATTTTGAGATTGGATCACTGACCAGCTGACTTTGGGAGCCCTGTCACTAGTGGTAGGTGCAGAATGATACCTCTAGTATGCTATCAAGGTACAGTGATGACATTCACTGGGATGGAATATCAGAAGAAGGGAATGTAGTTGTTGATGCAATATCTCAGGTTATTGAGATCTTCAGAGTATGCAGTAATTATCGGGACAAGGAAATCGAATGGCTTTGCTGAGTGCCATTCATGCACTGGAAACACATACACACACACACACACACACAGTGAAAATCTGAAGCCAAGTGTGAATGTGGAAGGACTTCCTCAACAGCCTAAAAAGCAGCTGTGATTTCCTATAGCTGGAGGGCAGGAAAGCTCAGAATCATGTCCAGGACCGAACACTAAAGATAACTAACTCACAAAGAGTGTTGACTGTTCAGCCCTGGCAAGAATACCCCATCAAGGTCAAGTTGCTAATTGGCAAGTAGACAGCCTTGAGAGGGAGTTCTTCCTTAACACTTGTAACCTAGGTCCGCATTTACCTCACTTTAGACTTGGCCTTGCCTCTGAGAAGGAGAACTAGCTGGCTAGTGCTGGTGCTTCTGGGTGGGGGCATGATGAAACTAGTTTTACAAGTGTTGAAAACAATGCAATATGAATGAAACCATGTTAGAGTAAGGAACTGCCATTGCCAGAGTGAAAAATCATGGCTTGAATGTTGCACCCCTCCCCCCAGAAAAGTGGCAGATGGGAAACCCACACTAGCAAACAGGAAGAGCAGTCATTTCTTCTCCCTCTAGCCTTGCAGTCTCTCCCTAGTGACACGTATTGGCAGATTTTATAGGGAGTCATCAGGCAAAGCAGAAATGTAGCTTGCAGAGTCCCAGTACCAACATACAAAGTTGAATTTACAAAGTTGAGTACAGATGGATGAAGCTGAGAGACAATCATTTAGTAATTGCTTTGGTAGATTGACAAGAGGAAACGCCTATAGAAGAGATAACTGGGCATATGAAAATCTTCAAGTTTCTTTTAAGTGACACATAAAAATGGGTCGTTAGCTAGAGGAGCATGAGAAATCAAGAGAAACATATTTTAAAAATAGAATAA